>NC_058082.1:313476994-313801977 GCF_014858855.1 Bufo gargarizans | reverse complement strand
GGCCCTGCCCTAGTGAGAGGGAAGGTGGTGACCCCTGACTCACCTTGCGTCTGGCACCTGGCTGCCCTGTCGTCCCTAGACGGGTTCCTCACCCGTACGCCGATCACGTGCCTAAAACCCTGGCTTTCCCTAGGATGAGCCCTAGATAGTGAACAGGGCGGTGGGAACACTAGTCCGCACCACTAGCTCTAGAGGAAAACACCAAGGGGAGGACAGACAATACAAACTAAACATATAATCCCAGGTGGGCAACAACAGGAGACAACAAAAGCCCAACAGGGATCCGGAGGATAGCACTCTGGAACAACAACCAGATTCTCAGCTCCAGTGGGTCAGTATAGATGTCCAGGCAGGAAGCTCTATAACTGGCAACAAGAGAAGTGTGAGAGGCGAATATAAGGAGTTTGGGAGTGGCAGACAAGAAACAGCTGAGGAGGAGAAGCTACGGATCCCTGAGTGAGACAAAAAGGATAGCAAGGCAAACACAGAAAACAAACACTAAGAAACACCGTGATCTTTAGGCATAGAGCGCGCAGCCACCCGCTGCGACTTCCTGACCCCGGGTATAACGGAGTCAGACGTGGCTCTTGACACCCTCGTGACAAACCTATTCCCCAGTGGGATCTTTCAGTAGTGCTCAGGGGGCTAGCATCTCCCCCCTTCGAGCCTTTGGAGGAGGTAGATTTCAAATTTTTAACTTTAAAGATGGTCTTTCTTCTGGCTATAGCTTCAGCCAAAAGAGTCTCTGAATTGCAGGCTTTCTCTGCAATTCATCCATACATCATCTTCCTACAGGATAGAGTGCTCCTGAAGTTTTTACCATACTTCAGACCTAAGGTGCCTACCTTTCAAAACATCAACCAGGTAATCTCTTTACCAGTTTTGTTTACAACCTCCTCCTCTGATACTCCAGCTAGAGACCCGCTGGATATTTCAAGATGCCTCCAAATCTATGTGGATAGATCCAGAGAGTTCAGGATAGATGAGAATCTCCTTATCCTGTTTGCCGGTAAGTCTAAAGGCCGTAAAGCGTCTAAAGCCACCATTAGTCGCTAGATCAAGGAGGCCATTAGGGAAGCCTTTGTCTCCCAATCCTTAGATCCTCCCGAGTTTGTGAGAGCCCATTCTACTAGGGCGGTCTCCACCTTGGTTGCGGAAAGAAGCCTTCTCCCCTTAGAGTTGATCTGCAAGGCGGCCTCCTGGAGCTCTGAGTCAACCTTCATCTCCCATTATAGGATAGATGCTAGGATGGCAGAGTTTTCGGCTTTTGGGCAGACTGTTCTTAGTTCTGCCAGGCATGAGGACCCTCCCTAGGGGATTCTTCTTGCTATCTCCCCATCTGTGCTGCTGGTAGGACGTAAGGGAATCGTTAATTTCCCACCCTAGATACATTATGCTTGTTAAAAACACGGTGGGCTGGGGGGTGATCTCCTCCTTTTCAGGGAGCTGAAGATCGTTTATTGGTTCTTGGGCTCATTAAAATTCCGCCGGTCCTACCAGTCCACAGGGGCAGTTAACCCCATCTGTGCTGCTGTTAGGACTAAGGGAAAACAAATTATCATTAGAAATTAACGATTATTTCACTATTTCATTATGTAATCAATACCTTCTGAAATATAACAGGATGACCTCCATATACAGTACAGAAATACGCTGATAAACTTCATATTGTAATCAGTACCAGAGCAGGAAAGTGACCAGTCCTGTATCTCTAGTAGCTTTCTTGAAGAATAGTGGAGTACATTTACTAAGGCTACTTTCACACCTGCGTTTAGGTGCGGATCCGTTTGCATTACCATGAACAAATGATAATTACCATGATAATGCAAACTGATCCGTTTTGACTTTACATTGAAAGTCAATGGGGGACGGATCCGTTTGAAAATTGAGCCATATTGTGTCAACTTCAAACGGATCCGTCCCCATTGACTTACATTGTAAGTCTGGACGGAGCCGATTGCCTCCGCATGGCCAGGCCTGCCAGGCCGACTGCAGAGCGGAGCGGAGGACGAACGCTGCCAGACTGATGCATTCTGAGCGGATCCGCATCCACTCAAGATGCATTAGGGCTGGACGGATCCGTTCGGGGCCGCTTGTGAGAGCCTTCAAATGGAACTCACAAGCGGAGCCCCGAACGCTAGTGTGAAAGTAGCCTTAAGCTGTATGGAAGTTTTCTAGCTTACAAAAGTCTCAGTGTTTTGAGCAAGCCACATTTTGCTGTAAAGTTAATTTTATTTCATGATTTTCCATTGCTCATTTCTCTCTTTTAAAAAAATATTAAATGGGCAGGGAATATTGAAAGAAGAAGAGGCATTTTTATAATAATTTACGCTAGAAAACTGGTGTAAATAATATGTGAAATCTATGGCAGCCTGTACATGATCTAGATTACAGTTTTGCATCTTACTCTAATTAGGACTGGCATTTAAGGCGCTAGTCATTAGGAAATGTGCCTGTTGGGTCTGGTTGGGAACCTTGGAAGTTGCATTCAGTCTTACCAAGGAGTGTGAAGAACGCCGCCCGCTCTTCTGGATGAAGGATGTAATCTTCCATCTTCCTCTTCTTCATAGATTCTTCTTGGATGGCAGTCAGTGAACTGTGATAGAAGAGAGATATTATAGAATTAGGCCTCATGCACATGACTACATTATCCATTGCTTCTGATTTGCTAGGAGCTATATTATGGCCAAAGAGATGTCTGTTGGCCTATGCTGCACCTCAGTTCATCTATATTCCATGTAGGTGGATCACGTCACTGCTATGGGGCCCAGCACTGAGCGCCTTCCTATTTTCCTAACATGACACCATGGCATTCTTCTGCACTGACACTAGAGGGAAATCAGTGTATACATATTTTTACAGCTTCTATTGAGTTCAATAGTAACTGTATAAACTCCTATCCACTGAGTTCCCCTTTTATCATGGATTATATGAAAGAAGCAGGAGATACAAGCTACTGTATATGGGGAAGATTCATCTATGTATAGTATTTAAGCCATACAATGAGAAATATGGTGTACAGAATTGGTGACATATTCTTAAAGCACCTGTTCCAACTTTTTTAAATTTTTCTACTAAATAAAAAAAATGCTTAATTTGGAGGAAATATTTTTGGGAGGAGGGCCCTTAGTAATTGTTGATATGGGGGCCTTATGTGTACACCCGTGTTTCCTAGACCTACGGGAGGATTTCCTTATTTGATTAGAATATACACTCACCTAAAGAATTATTAGGAACACCTGTTCTATTTCTCATTAATGCTATTATCTAGTCAACCAATCACATGGCAGTTGCTTCAATGCATGTAGGGTTGTAGTCCTGGTCAAGACAATCTCCTGAACTCCAAACTGAATGTCAGAATGGGAAAGAAAGGTGACTTAAGCAATTTTGAGCGTGGCATGGTTGTTGGTGCCAGATGGGTCGGTCTGAGTATTTCACAATCTGCTCAGTTACTTGGATTTTCACGCACAACCATTTCTAGGGTTTACAAAGAATGGTGTGAAAAGGGAAAAACATCCAGTATGCGGCAGTCCTGTGGGCGAAAATGCCTTGTTGATGCTAGAGGTCAGAGGAGAATGGGCCAACTGATTCAAGCTGATAGAAGAGCAACGTTGAGTGAAATAACCACTCGTTGCTATTGTGAAGCCACAACACGCACAACCTTGAGGCGGATGGGCTACAACAGCAGAAGACCCCACCGGGTACCACTCATCTCCACTACAAATAGGAAAAAGAGGCTACAATTTACACGAGCTCATCAAAATTGGACTGTTGAAGACTGGAAAAATATTGCCTGGTCTGATGAGTCTTGATTTCTGTTGAGACATTCAAATGGTAGAGTCCGAATTTGGCGTAAACAGAATGAGAACATGTATCCATCATGCCTTGTTACCACTGTGCAGGCTGGTGGTGGTGGTGTAATGGTGTGGGGGATGTTTTCTGGGCACACTTTAGGCCCCTTAGTGCCAATTGGCCATTGTTTAAATGCCACGGGCTACCTGAGCATTGTTTCTGACCATGTCCATCCCTTCATGACCACCATGTACCCATCCTCTGATGGCTACTTCCAGCAGGATAGTGCACCATGTCACAAAGCTCAAATCATTTCAAATTGGTTTCTTGAACATGACAATGAGTTCACTGTACTAAAATGGCCCCCACAGTCACCAGATCTCAACCCAATAGAGCATCTTTGGGATGTGGTGGAACGGGAGCTTCGTGCCCTGGATGTGCATCCCTCAAATCTCCATCAACTGCAAGATGCTATCCTATCAATATGGGCCAACATTTCTAAAGAATGCTATCAGCACCTTGTTGAATCAATGCCACATAGAATTAAGGCAGTTCTGAAGGCAAAAGAGGGTCCAACACCGTATTAGTATGGTGTTCCTAATAATTCTTTAGGTGAGTGTATGTAGTGATGTTGTGTAGTGTTTAGTATGGATTTGCTGGTGTACGGTTATGAGCTATGGTGCCTGCAAGGATGTAAACTCCTCCACTTACTCCTCTCTCCTCCTCTTCCTCATGGTCGCTTCTCCTCTTCCTGGGAAGTTTGAAAAGAACAAACAAATAAATAACTTTTTAAATATGTTTTTTTTTTTTTTTTTATTAAAGGGGTTGTCCAGCCTTTGCTAATTGTAATCCTATCTGCTGGATAGGTCGAGGGGTCTAAAACCTCCAAAACCTCCATAGAACAACTGTTCCGGTGTAGCTTTTTCAAGAAATTTGGCATCGGTATTACATAGCAACGTCAAACTTGTAGTGGAGGGAGGTCGTAACCACAGTGCTGCTCCCATTGAGTTCAAGGTGTACAGAGCTGTGTCCTTTTTGTGGCTACTTCCGGTGACAGACCTACACCCAAAAAGCTGATCGGGGAGCGTGCAGGGTGTCAGACCCCCACCGATCAGCTAGTGATGGGCTATCCTGAAGACAGGACATCGCTTGATTAAAGATTGGGCAACTTCATTACAATTTTCCTTCACTTAATTTAAACTGATTGGAGTGACATAGACTTAGACAGGCAGTCCAGACCTGCACCAGATTTATGACAGTGGCCCAGGCAGGATGATAAATGTGGTAAAAAAACAAACAATGCAAAAGCACTATGTAAACACAATAATAAAGGAAAATGGCACAATCAAGCCATACTCACTATAGAAAATGTAAAATGCTAATGCTGCATTATAAATGTGATATTCTTGGCAAATACATTTTGTATAAAATTATTTGTGCCCGTCTGCCGGTGTCAAGTTGATCTCTTTAAGACGGGAACCTAACACTAAATAGCAGCCCCCATTACATTCGGGAAATGCAGGTTCCTCATGATAAATGTGGTGCATGACTGTTTTTTCTTACTCTTTTCGAACTCTCTACTGGTCAGGCTAGGCGCTTATATTTTCTCTAAACCTAGATTTGTCAAATTGTTTCAAATGTGTGCCATATTTTTGGGGCAGTTTATGCCAGAATCTAGGTGCACACACATTAATAAATGTGAGCATATCCTGTCTCTGGATTTTTAGTAAATGACCCCCAAACTGGACTTCATAGTATCACTGAGACACATTGTAAAAGTATGTTACCACCTGTATGTATATTCTACAATTATTATATACAGCATAGTAATGTACATGTCTATATTATATGTTATTTTCTATGAAGAATTTGAGACCTAGTATCCTCTATATTCATCCATAGACGAATACATTTTTCTATATTGTTCCATATTTATTGAAAATTCTGCACATTAATAAAAATTGGCACCCAAGATTCTTCATATTTCTACACAATAACCTCTGTTTCTCCATATTTACCATGCCATCTAAATTTGTTTATATTTATTGAAAAAATTCTATGTTAATAAAAGTTTGCACCCAAGTTTCTCCATATTTTTACACAATAACTTTCATTTCTTCATATCTTTATACAACAACCTCAGTTTAACATAATAACCTCTGATTCTTCATATTTTGGTTTCCTTATAATAATGATACCCCAACGGGGATAAATCAGCAATTCCATTGATCAGATGGCGTTTTTTTTTTTCCTCTGTTGAATTGCACTTAGCAGGTGGTTCTTCAGTGTGCAGATCCCTATCTTCGTCTATCTAAAAAAAATTTTTGCTTTGTCTCTTCTGCTCACAGAAGTAAGTAGCCTGTTGTATCTCTAACAGAGAAATCACAGACTGGCACCAACTGTCAGTTTTCTTCCTCCTTTCAATTTAAATCCTGAGATTCTATTGTTTAAAACTTTGGTGATTCATGCAAAATTTAAAGGAACAGTGCCTTCTAATAACACTAAGCATACATATAATAAAATACTTTTCTGGTCATCATTAGAATTATCATCCTTGTTCCTTCTGGTACCATTTCTGAAAGCTGCAATGTTGTTTCATAGCCTCCAACCCCTATTTGGCAATGCAAATGTGTGCATGTCTACTACATTGAATTCTATGAAAGTTACAAAACGAGCCAAACTTGGGGTGTACAGTTGGAACTGTGTCTGCTATAATTTGATGTACTATAACACATTTTCTACTATTCTACTATGTATGGCCAGGTTTTCTGACTCCTGCACCAAAAGCTGATCATTGTCTTCTACACCACCTTGCAAACATACAATCACATAACAACCTAGGCACCCCAACTACCATCAGACAGAAGCCCAAGAACTGGGTTGTGCCCCGGGGGAAGAAAAGGTGTGTTCTCCTTTCACTGTACGGCTCCACAGAACAATGGTGCGAGGAAAGCAACTGTAATTGCCTGGGACAGCCAGCTCCACGACCACTCCCATACTCCACTCCGGCTACTCCTGGGCTTGTTGCATTTGTATTTCTTAAATATCACACACACAGACCATAATCTTGTACAAATATTTTCATCACATACCCTAGTTCCTGTCCCTAATATTACACATATGCACAGTGATAGACTGAAGTGCCTAGAGCCCACCAGTAAAATTCAATCTGGGGGCCCACTGTAAAGCTACATGCATGTATTACCTGTCCCCACTACCCAGTCTTTTAAATGAACATAGGCAATATACTGTATAGCATCTTAGCCAACCTATCTATAAGTCAGTCTACTGTGCCATGTGCCACCTGTGCATGGGGTGGGGGACTAGGCGTCCACCTTGCTCAGGAGTCCACCGCGGAATTCACCTGTTACCCTGTGGGCCAGTCCAAGCCTTGATGGATGAACTTCTGCAAACTTCTCTCATCTGTACACATGATCTTTGAAGCTCAACCACAGTGACCATTGGGTTTTTAGTCACCTCTTTTACCAAGGTCTTTCTTCTGCGATTTCTTTGTTTGGTGAAGCAGCCAGCTCAAGGATTAGTCCTGTTTGTTCTAAACATCTATTTAACAATTATTCTTTATTCTATCATTTATTATTTCATTATTTATTCCATTGAATAATTATGGAGGCCACTGTGCTCTTGGGAACTTTCAGTGCAGCAGAACTTTTTTTGCATCTTTCTCCAGATCTGTGCCTCAACATAATTCTGTCTCTGAGCTCTGCAGGCAGTTCTTCATTTTTAGCTCTAATATGCATTGTGCAACGTGCCGTCCCCCAGGGCCGATTGTGTCTCAGGTCTATAGGATTGTCGAGTGGTGTGGTGCGGCCCTTAAAAGTCTCTATGTGTCACAGTGCTCCTACCTGGATACAGCCAATCCCCAGCATTAGGCTCCGAAGCAATAAAAGGAATTAGTGATGATGGAGGTGGAGAATAAATCAAGTCCAGACAATTATAGCTGAGGCACATACTGCATAAAATTCACAAATGCTCTGATGAGTTCCTGATCTCCTTGAACATTAACATCAGTACAAGAACTATACTCCAGGAGCTTCATGGCTTGGCTGAGCAGCTGTATACAAGCTTTTTATCAGCAAGCACAATTCCAATCATTGGGTGGAGTGGTGTGAAGAACACCGCCTTTGAACTTTGACCAGTGGAAAAATGTTCTGTGAAGTGACGAATCACGGTTCTATATATGAAAGTCTAATGGACAAGTCTGAGTTTGGTAAATGCCAGGAAATTGTTAGTTGTGTAAATGCAGTAAAGCAACTGTAAAGTTTGGTGGAATAGAGATAATGCTATGGAGTTTTCAGGGGTTAGCAAAGACATATCAAGTCATTCTGCCAATACATACTGTACCAAGACATTCTGGACAATTGTATGCTTCTAACTGTGTAGGAAAAGTAGTGGGAGGCACTTTTTCTATTCTTGCATGACTGTGCCCAATTGCACAAACCAAGGTCCATAAAGGCATGGCTTGATAAGTTTGAAGTGGAAGAACTTGACTGGCCCGCACAGAGTTCTGACTGCAACCATATTTTACACCTTTAGGATGAACTAGAATGGAGAGCATCTTCAGAAGAGTGGAAGCTGTTTTAATGCAAAGGGGGTACAACTTCAAATTAATGCCTATGAATTTAGAATGGGATGTAAAAGTTCCTGTAGGTATAAAACTTCCTGTAGGTATAATGTATACATGTCCCAATATTTGTGTCTATATTGTGTAGATAGATCAACACTGGTATATTAAACCATGTTCCTAAAGGGGCATTCCCATCTCGCTAGGATATGCCCCCATTGTCTGATAGGTGTGGGTCCCACCTCTGAGATCTGCACCTATCTCTTAAAGGGGCCTTGAAAATCACGGAGGATGCACAACGCATGTGCGGCCCTCATTTTTTTTATGGGGATGCCGAAAATAGCTGAGTGCTGTCTTGGCTATTTCCATCGGCCCCATAGAAATGAATGGGAGCGATGGGTGTGCAAGCCCTTTAAGAAACACTTCAGTTTTCTTTTCTCTTTTTCTCTTCGATTATGTCCTTGAATTTTTCTGCAAGAACAGTTTAGAAGATCTTGAAGCATCTGTCAAGGAACGTACAACTATGCAAATAAGCCACTCCTATTCAGGAGAACAGATTCCAAGGAAATGGCTTTTATGTGGAAGCCTGCTGTGTCAAAACTTTAGTCACTTGGCCTTAAGAGCACAAGACAGCTTTTTCCAAGGAATAATTTACATCATAGAGAAAATAGTAATTGTTGGTGAGGTTCAATAAAAACATTTCTAATCACAATTCATTTTGAGACATCAGGTCCTCAGTAAGATGTACATTGTGAATGTCTGCCACTTTGCAGGAAACGTGATATCCCGAAGAGGTTGAAGATCCCATGTTATGATGTTTAATTGGTAACAGAACCCCCACCTGTTATGTACAGTTTATAAGCTTAGTGTCCTTTTATATAACATGGCCCAGTTTTGACTTCTACCTCCTCATTTAATATAGCTTTACCTCTGAGGGGAAATACAAGAGCTATCCAATGTTGTTACTAGTGTTCTGTATCTATGCACAGTCAAGTAAGATATGTGAGACTCTTAGTATTCTTTTTTTTCTGTCCGTTTTTTAATTTAAAGCCAAGAATTGTAACTTCCCCAAAAAATATGCAGCATGCCACACAAAAAAGGCACAAGGATGTGGTCTATCACAAGCCCTTTCCTCAAAAGAAGGCCCCCATAAACAAATCCCCATCCCTCCGAGCCAGAAGGCCATGAGGTGTCCATCATCAGCTTAAGCCAAGGAAGTCTTGTACTCTGGCTTCTACTGCTGTCAGCCAAGATCATCAATTAAGGTCTGGTCCCAACAGAAGGCAGAGCTAAGGATTTGTAGGGGGGTAAGGAACCTGGTGGCCAGACACACCCCCCCTAGATCATCCTTGTGACAATCAATGTGGAGAGTGAACACACAGTAACATTAAAAAATAATAAATAAATAAAAGTGAATATGTGCCTTATGACCGGAACACTCTGCTCTACTTACAGTACCTTATGGAAATGCTATATTTGTTTTTGTATCTCTTAGTGTTAGTGTATTTCCATTATCGTAGACATAGTGTCACAGTTTACGAAGACAACTAACATGCGCAGTCAAATGGTTGGGTTTGGTTTACTGTTTGTGAATAAACACACCCAGTTGCTCATATTATTATATTGTCCAATTAAGTAGTATAAATCATAGAAGCAATTAGATGCACATTGGCCTAGATTTATGAATAATGGCAGAGGAAAAGCTTTGGCTCAACACAAAAATTGTGATTAATTTGAGTTATGTGAATGATAGTGCAACTTATTCCTTAAAGTGTTATTGACCTTTTAACAAACAAACTTTGCAACTGATAGTATAGTGTGTGTACATGAGAAATAATACTATTTTGGGCCATAATATGACTTGTATCTGGCATTTTTTAGCAGTTTTCCTCTGTGCTTGCTGAATATCTGGTTTGCAGCTATCTCAGACATGGTGGGTGGAGACTAACTGCCATGCACGGCACACATATAAAGTAGATAAGAATTTCCTTCCTAACTGTCTAACAGTCACTCACAAGCAGCCCCAAGATAGTAGAGGAAAAGAAGTGTTGACCTGTACTTATTTGTAAATGAAGCACTGATCTATAACCTTCCTATGTAGCTGATAAGTCTTTCTTTGTTTGTGCCTGTCTCCTCAGCTCCTGCTCGCTCCCCCCCCCCTCCCTTATCCATAGACTTGAATTAACGTGTAAGATGATCCATCCTGGATAGGAATAAGGTATTTTTAAAAATAAAAAGCAATTAGCAGGGAGCGAAAGAGAGCTGGTAAACAGCTAATAAAAGGTGAAAAAGTTGACATTTCTTATTGATAAAACAAGAAAACATATTACAAAGTTTCTTGTGGTCACTTGTACTATTGATTTATGCAAAGCTGTGTCAAAAGTTAGTGACCATTTTAATTGTCACATTGCTCATGATAAATATACTGCATCTAATTCTACCTCTAACAAGCACAAGCTATGCTTTACGTCTTATCTATCACAAAGGGGTTCCACTTTTGTAAGACAAATATGTCAGTGGACAATACAAAGAGCTGTATAATGATGAATTCATATCTAGGCCATGACAAAGTTGTACTAGGGTGCCTTTGGCCCACCAGCAAAATTTATTCGAGGGTCAACTATAGAGTTACATGCATTGCTTTATCCTCATACCCAAACCATTAAAATTGCACCAACATAGATTTTTTCAGTAGTAGCCCACTGCCTAGCCTGTGCTTCATACTGATCTATAGTGGACAGCCTGTCAGTATCCTGCTGAGTGGATCATTCCTTGGACTAAAGCCCTCAAAGCCAAGTGAGCCAGGTAAATAGAAAGAAGTTGCAAAATTATTAATAATGGGGGGACTCTGCGGAGACCAACAGAGCGGGTACCTGGGTGTCCTTGGGGAAAGAGGACACTGGCTTCTGTGCCTCTGTGCAGTTTATGGTTGAATAAACTGGCTGAGATGATGTACACTGCCTGTACTGTGCCATATGCCACTTGTGCAGGGGGTTGGGAATTAGTGGAGCAACATAGCTCAGGGGTCCCTGTTAGAGCATCCTAAGAACCAACATAAAAGAGGAATGTTATTCTTTAAAATATTAAGCAATTCACCAACACCAACCCATCAGACATAAGACCAACACTATAGAAATTATTTTAGGTTGAACTAGTTTTAGCTTTTTCTCAAGAAACTGTTTGCTGATATTAGAAAAGAGAAAAATGATTCTAAATTAAAGGATTTGTTATGATTTTCCCATAAATATGTATGTATAACGAATCCAAAGTTTTGGCGATTTGCTTTGGATGAATCACAAAAATTGGCACCCAGCGTCATTTAAGGGTCCATTCACACGTCTGCAAAATGGATCCGGATCCGTTCCGCAACATTGCGGAACGGATCCAGACCCATTCATTTTCAATGGGGCCGCACTTCCGTTCCGCATTTTCATTCCGCAAAAAAGAATATAACATGTACTATTTGCGGACTGCAATTTACGGACCGCAAAAACACTTGCGGACGTGTGAATGGACCCTTACTGTGAGAATTACTGAGGTAAAACTACAAGAAGAAAAAATATGGAAGAGCTTGCCCTGATTGGCTCAGAGGCGGCATAATCATCCAATCAGGGGCAGAAAAACAAATCCAGGAGCCAGTAATTTAGGGAAACCATAGGGAGAGAACAGGGAGAGAACAGGGAGATATAATTGAGTAGATTGTAAGGTTTTATCAGGCAAAGGTTAGCACAGAGAGTGAGGGTATGGTATGGAGTTTTGTGTTGTTTCATAGTTCATACAGCTTTCTGGCAAGCTCTGCATTACAAAATCCTGCAAAGAATATATATTTTTTTCTGTATGAACAGACAACCAGATTTTATTTTTATTTTTCTTTACTCATGTTTCTACAGTTTATAGGCTTATTGCCAGCAACCCATTAGTATATATTCTGCTGAAAACATTGAACAATTGTTCCCTCTTCTCTAAAAACCTCAATTCACTATTTCTAATTGGGCATTTCCATTTCATTTCAGTGCATCAATATACCTGTGTTATTGAACACATTGTATTACTGCAAAAACTGCAATACTATACCCGTTAGTGAACATGTTCTATTATTTCAAGATACCGTGTAGTTACAGAAAAAGCATTTTACTACAAAAACTGCACTTCTATGTGCTGTCATATTGGTGACTCATTCTGGATACTCCCTGTATCCTACCCCCGCCTTCATTGTGGCACTGATCTCCAACAAGCATTCAAAGAGGGTGATATTAGGCAACTATGTGTTGATGGGGGGTTCACTGAATAAACATTTTATAGACTGTCCAGAGACAGATCCCCTCAGAATGTGGTGGGGAAGGCAGGACAGCATAGACTTTATCACATTCTTATCATGGACCCTTCAGGAGATGCTGGACGGTTGGATGCTGGTAGTTGTTCTGTGTGTACTGGAAGTGTCAGGATCTGAGTTGAGGCCATATGTTGCGGCCATGTATGAGGATTGCTTGATTGGGGAGATGTGTTGAGGCCATCCCCTGAGATACTCCTCTTATATTGTATTCTAAATAAAAGAGTTGAGCTTTATCTGGATCGTCTGGATGCTGTATGAAGGACTCTCAAAATGATGCCCTGTGACACAAACTATTAATGGCAGTGTGAAACAGGCCTTAATATACCTGTTTTAATGAACAAAATGCAAAAATCCCATAATTATACCTGTGTTAGTGAATGCGTTTTACTACAGAAACGCTATTAATATACCTGTGTTAGTAAACACATTTTACTGCAAAAACTACATTTGTATACCTGTTTTAGTAAATGTGTTGTATTACTTCAAGATAATGTATTTTACTGCAATAACTGCATTATTACTATTTAAAATTATCAATACCAGTGAACAGTGTGTTTGTAGAAGGGGAGGGATATTAAATCTGTCTTTAAATTACAAAAAACTGCACTTGAAATTTTGCTTTTACTGCCTAATAATCTGTGTACAAAACCCATGACTTTTCATTTATAGGTCTCATAATAAAATGTCTGGTAAAAGGAAGACTGCAAAAAGAAAGACTCATGCCTCATAATCCAAGAGTCAGAATATGAGTAATTGCGCTAACAGCAAAAGCAGCACCAGCTGTCTGATAATTAGTAGGAGTTGTAGGAGCAGTCCACAGTTCCACCTCTCTTTTGACAGGCGCAACATTATTATTGAGGACAAAGAGAATGATATTGTGGACTAGATGGCTCACTCCTCCTCTGAGCCACAGCAGGATGATGTCGCAGTCACCTCTGAATCTGACAATGTGCCGTGGACCAGGGGTCACAGCAGTCCTCCTGCTCTTCATCTTTTGGCCCCAAAAAAGCCATTTACTTGCATCAACTCTATCTTCATTACATCCTTCTAAAGGAGCACCTTCTTTTTCCTAAATAGAGGCAACAAAAGTGCTAGGGAAGACACTCAAGAGAATATCCCTGTTGACGACTTGTGTGATAACAGTCATATTTTGGTCTTCCATGAGGAGGAGTTTCAGAGGGAGTTTGGGGACCCCATGCATAGCTGTGTTGGTGTTGGCAGTAATGACACTTGTAGCCACGGTGGTGGTATTATGGGCAGTAATAGCAACAGTGGCACTGGAGACAAATTCAGGGAAAGGAATCGTAAGCGGTGAAGGAGGACTCACGATGGCATATCACAGCTTGATAAAAGTATCAGGGAGTGTGAGGACTATGATGATAATTGTGTGTTGGAAAGGACCTGGGAGCCAGATCAGGGTGCTGAGAAGGAGGTGACAACTGAGGAGGAGGGCGGTGGCTGCCGCAGCAGCAATAAAGAGCATGGCCAATGTACGGATAAAACCTCTAAAGAAGCTGTCTGTGAAGGTTCTCATTTATCCAGGTCATGGTATATCTGTAAAGAATAAATCAAGGCAACTGGACGTACTGTAGATTTCTTGAAAACGTTTCACTCGTTCTTCCAACAAGCTTTCTCAATTCTGAGTGACTGTACAAGAATTCTCTGGCAATAAATATGTAACTGAATCAACATCTGGTAATTATACCCAGCATGGGGTCAGAGGTCATTATACAGCATTGAGAAAGCTCGTTAGAAGAACGAGTGAAACGTTTTCAAGAAATCTACAGTATGTCCAGTTCCCTTGATTTACTCTAAAGAAGCTGTCCAGGCTAGATATGCTTCTATGATGGTCAGCACGGGAACTGGTGATGTCTGTGAAAGCAGGCTCAAAATGTGCAAGACCTAAGCCAAACTTGGCTGCTGTTATTTCTGTTCAAATATCTCCTGTCTGGTAGCTTTTCTCCACAGTGCTGGCAACTAAGCCAGTTCTACTTTACACCTGTTTGATAAATTACCCCAAATGTCCCTATAGTGTCTACAGACGCTATAATGTCCCCTAGAGTGCCCCAGTAATAATAACACCCTATATTGGTAATAATACCTATATAGTGTCCACAGAAATAATAGAATTGCCCGTACAGTGCCTCCCCAATAGCAACGCCCCCCACACTGCCCCCACACAGTAATTTACTGCACACTGCCCCATACAGTAAATCCCCCCACACAGTAATTTCCCTCACACTGCCCCCATATAGTAATTTTCCCCACACTGCCACCATATAGTAATTTGCCCCACACTTCCCCCATATAGTAATTTTCCCTACACTGCCGCCATATAATAATTTCCCCCACACTGCCCCATACAGTAGTTTCCCCTCACACTGCCCCCCACAGTAATTTCCCCCACACAGTAATTTCCCCCAAACTGCCCCCACACAGTAATTTCCCCCACATTGCGTCATATAGTAATTTGACCCACACTGCCCCCATACAGTAGTTTCCCCCACAATGCCCCCATACAGTAGTTTCCCTCACATTGCCCCCCACAGTTATTCCCCCACACTGCCCCCACACAGTAATTTCCCCCCACACTGCCCCCATATAGTAATTTTCCCCACACTGTCCCCATACAGTAATTTCTCCCACACAGTAATTTCCCCCACACTGACCCCATACAGTAGTATCCCCCACACTGCCCCCACACAGAACTGTCCCCCACACAGTAATTCCCCCCACACTGCCCCCACACAGTAGTTTCCCCGACACTGCTCTCACACAGTAATTTTCCCCACTCCCCACACTGCCCCCATACAGTAGTGTCCCCCACACTGCCCCCACACAGAACTGTCCCCCACACAGTAATTCCCCCCACACTGCCCCCACACAGTAGTTTCCCCCACACTGCTCCCACACAGTAATTTCCCCCACTCCCCACACAGTAATTTCCCCCACACTGCCCCCCACTTCCCCATATAGTAATGTGCCCCACACAGTAGTTTCCCCCACATTGCCCCATATAGTAATTTGCCTCCCACATAGTAATCCCTCCCATAATTATTGCCCCCACATAGTAATCTTTCCCATAATAATTTGCCCCCACACAGTATCCCACTATAATATTTTTTCCCCACATGTCCTCCTGTGTTCCCCAAAGTTGGCACAAAAAATTAAAAAAAATAAAAGCTTAATACTCACCTATGTCCAGGTGCTTGCTCGCAGAGGAAGGCACGCACACTTCACTTGCTGCTGCGTCCCGGCACAGGCGTGCGCAATGACATCATTGCGCACGCCTGTGCCGGTATTTCACCACCACATAGGCCTCAGGCCTACTAGGCCTTAAGCCTATGGTGGTGATCGGCAGCAGAGCAGGCAGGGAACTATGCGCTCCGCTCCCATGCCCCGCTGCAGTATGTGGGCAGCAGCCCTCCAGCAATGAGCGCTTCCATCTGTATTGATGGAAGCGCTGATTGCTTCTGGGCCTGGCACACCCGTGAAAGCCGGCACCCGTGGCGGACCGCACCCCCAACCCCCTGGGCGCGCCACTGTGCTACATGTAGTTACATAGTTAATATGGTTGAAAAAAGACATACGTCCATCAAGTTCAATTAAGGGATAGATGGGGATGTGAATTCCAGAAGGAATTGAGACACGTTTTCATAATCATTAATGTTTTTTTGCTTTTAAGAATTTGTCTAAACCCTTTTTGAAACTGTCTACTGTTCCTGCTATGACCACGTCCTGAGGAAGTCTATTATTCCACAGCTTCACAGTTCTTACAGTAAAGAAGCTTTGACACTTCCAGAGACTGAACTTTTTCCTCTCCAATCGGAGGCAGTGCCCCCTTGTCTTTTGAACGTATTATACATGGAACAGCTTTTCACAGTATTTTTTGTATAGCCCATTTATATATTTGTATAGGTTAATCATGTCCCCCCTTAGATGTCTCTTCTCTAGACTAAATACATTCAATTATTTAAATCTTTCTTCATAACTAAGATGCTCCATTCCCCTTATCAGTTTAGTCGCTCTCGTCTGTACTTTTTTCCATCTGCAGTGCGTCCTTTCTATGTACTGGTTCCCAGAACTAAACTGCATATTTAGATGAGGCCGCACCAACGCTTTGTAAAGTGGTAATATTACATCCCTGCCCGCGAGTCCATGCATGACAATATCCTGGTGGCCTTAGAAGCAGCTGATTGACATTGTATGCAGTAATTTAATCTACCATCCACAAGGACACCCAAATCCTTCTCTATAAGTGACTCTCCCAGTGCTACATCACCTAGGACATATGAAGCACAGAGACTATTACTACCAAGCTGCATAACTTTACATTTGTCCACATTGAACCTCATTTGCCAAGTTAATGTCCAATCACTCAGAGTGTTCAAGTCAGCTTGTAGTTTATGGACATCTTCCATAGACCGTACAGTTCTACATAGCTTAGTGTCATATGCAAAAATAGAAATGGTACTATTAATCCCATCCTCAATATCATTAATAAATAAATAATAGAGGACCCAGCACAGAACCTTAGGGTACACCACTTATAACCCGGGACCATTCTGAATAGGAATCATTGACCACAACTCTCTGGAAACGGTCCTTCAGCCAGTTTGCAATCTAATTACAAAATATACTTTCCAAGCCTATAGACCTTACTTTACCTATTAAGAGTCTATGAGGGACAGTATCAAAAGCCTTTGCAAAATCCATAAACACTACATCTACAGCCGCCCCTCTGTTTAGGCTACTACTCACCTCCTCATAAAAACAAATCAGGTTAGTCTGACATCTTCTGTCCTTGGTAAACCCATGTTGGTTATCACTTATAATATTATTTACTGTCACATTCTCCTGTATGTAGTCCCTTAAGAGTCCTTAAAACATTTTTCCCACAACAGAAGTTTAACTAACTGGTCTATAATTACCTGTGGAGGACCTTGGTCCTTTTTTGAATATGGGCACCACGTTTTCCTTCTGCCAATCACTTGGCACTGTACCAGTACCTACAAAATCTTTGAAAATTATAAACATGGGCACAGTAATGACTGAGCTCTTTAGGCACTCTTGAGTGTAATCCATCTGGACCCGGAGCCTTGTTCACATTTACACTATTTAACTTATCTTGGACCATATCTACAGTTAGCCAATTGAGTATATCACTGGATGTACTAACAGCCCCGGCGCCACAGATATCAGTTCCTTTCTCTTCTTTTGTATATAAAGAGCTAAAAAAAACATTTAGTAACTCTGCCTTTTCCTTATCTTCAGTAACTACCCCCCCCCCCCCATTACCATTATTTAGTGGACCTACCTGCTCAGACCTAGGTTCTTTATAATTTATATATTTAAAGAATTTTTGGGGATTTGTTTTGCTCTCTTTTGCTACCTGCTGTTTGTGTATTTTTGCTAATTTTATTTCCTTTTTACAGATTTTATTAGGCTCTTTGTAATCTTCGAATGCAACAGCTGACCCCTCAGATTAGTATTTTTTAAATGTTCTCTTTTTGTCTTTTATTGCCCTTTTTACAGGAGCTGTAGGCCATGGGGGGTTTAATTTTAGCCGTTTATACTTTCCAACTAAAGGGATACATTTTTTAGTGCAATTACTCAATGTGGATTTGAAGCTCTCCAATTTATCCTCAGTATTATTATGTGACTCAGTATTATTAGTAGCTACTCCCAGTCTATGCCCTGAAATGCTGCCCTCAACCCAGGGAAATTAGCCTTTTTGAAATTCAGTGTCTTTGCTCTGGCTGACAGGGTTTGCTATTTAAAGTTTAGGGGGAATATAATTATTCCTATCCAGTTAAAACTCTTTCCTCTCTACAGTTTCTACAATGCAATGAACACACATTATTTGTGAGGGAATATATGATAGGTTAGGTTCTGTTCCACCAGATTTCCATTACTTTTTAATGGACAGAATAGGGTAGCATTCCATGTAATGTAAATTAATACCAGAGCAAACAGTAAGAGCAACCAAACTTAGCCAAAGTCTGTATATTCTTTCATCTTCATCCCATGCTTAAAGAAGTGTCTAGAAAGATTAAACATCAGATCCAAGAAAGATGCATTGGCAGTCCCCTTGTAAGAATAAAGTACTTCTAAACAATAAGATATGTCTCTAGGCATATTTCAGTTATTACCTATCATCAGCAGGAAAAGCCAATACAGAGAAGCTAAGAACTCTAGATGTTCCAAAACAGCAGGGAGTCCTAGATTCATAATGTAAGATATCTTCACTTCTGTTGATTTGAGCATGTTTTCCATTCACAATCCATTGTTCAAACACTGTTTTAAAGAGACACTTCTATAATTTTCTATTACATGTAACCATATGTAAGCTTTCTAGGTAATTGTTTTATTTAAAAAATGGAAGGATTTTTTTTAAAATATATATATTATTATTATTATTATTATTTTCAGTTACTCCAGATGTACTATTTCCTGTCCATAGTCTTTAACTTTCTCTCTGTCTTGACTTTTAGCATTGCAAAGAGTCTCAATTAACATTCTTTGTCAGACCATCAGTCAGACCGGGGAGGAGTGATGAATTTTGACTCAATCAGAGCAGTACACCTGCTGTGGCTGGTCAAGGTTTCTCACATTACACTTATTAATGCAATGCTCCTCTGTTTGCAGTTTATATATGCTTATTAAGAGTAAAGAGCAATAGACCTGTCATCCTATCAGTTAATCAGGTCCCCTGCCTATTATTCTAATGAGGATTACTTTGCAGAAAAAACCTTCCCAGAGAATAGTAAACTCTACCATTGAGAACTTGTATCTATCTGAAATTGCTTCTATAGAAGAACAATATTTAGACTTTACTTTTCAGTGGCATAATACTGACAAAATATAAAACAAAAATGTTCAAAAATTTTATATTGAATCAGCATACCCCAAGTTTATATTAGAAAAGACACTGCATAACAGTTGATTAGTGTAGGACAAAAAGTTAATATCGATACATATGCTAATATTTTACTGTCAATAATGAATATATATACAGGTCCTTCTCAAAAAATTAGCATATTGTGATAAAGTTCATTATTTTCTGTAATGTACTGATAAACATTAGACTTTCATATATTTTAGATTCATTACACACCAACTGAAGTAGTTCAAGCCTTTTATTGTTTTAATATTGATGATTTTGGCATACAGCTCATGAAAACCCAAATTTCCTATCTCAAAAAATTAGCATATTTCATCCGACCAATAAAAGAAAAGTATTTTTAATACAAAAAAAGTCAACCTTCAAATAATTATGTTCAGTTATGCACTCAATACTTGGTCGGGAATCCTTTTGCAGAAATGACTGCTTCAATGAGGCATGGCATGGAGGCAATCAGCCTGTGGCACTGCTGAGGTGTTATGGAGGCCCAGGATGCTTCGATAGCGGCCTTAAGCTCATCCAGAGTGTTGGGTCTTGTGTCTCTCAACTTTCTCTTCCCAATATCCCACAGATTCTCTATGGGGTTCAGGTCAGGAGAGTTGGCAGGCCAATTGAGCACAGTAATACCATGGTCAGTAAACCATTTACCAGTGGTTTTGGCACTGTGAGCAGGTGCCAGGTCGTGCTGAAAAATGAAATCTTCATCTCCATAAAGCTTTTCAGCAGATGGAAGCATGAAGTGCTCCAAAATCTCCTGATAGCTAGCTGCATTGACCCTGCCCTTGATAAAACACAGTGGACCAACACCAGCAGCTGACATGGCACCCCAGACCATCACTGACTGTGGGTACTTGACACTGGACTTCAGGCATTTTGGCATTTCCCTCTCCCCAGTCTTCCTCCAGACTCTGGCACCTTGATTTCCGAATGACATGCAAAATTTGCTTTCATCCGAAAAAAGTACTTTGGACCACTGAGCAACAGTCCAGTGCTGCTTCTCTGTAGCCCAGGTCAGGCGCTTCTGCCGCTGTTTCTGGGGAATGCGGCACCTGTAGCCCATTTCCTGCACACGCCTGTACACGGTGGCTCTGGATGTTTCTACTCCAGACTCAGTCCACTGCTTCCGCAGGTCCCCCAAGGTCCGGAATCGGTCCTTCTCCACAATCTTCCTCAGGGTCCGGTCACCTCTTCTCGTTGTGCAGCGTTTTCTGCCACACTTTTTCCTTCCCACTGAGGTGCCTTGATACAGCACTCTGGGAACAGCCTATTCGTTCAGAAATTTATTTCTGTGTCTTACCCTCTTGCTTGAGGGTCTCAATGATGGCCTTCTGGACAGCAGTCAGGTCGGCAGTCTTACCCATGATTGCGGTTTTGAGTATTGAACCAGGCTGGGAGTTTTTAAAAGCCTCAGGAATCTTTTGCAGGTGTTTAGAGTTAATTAGTTGATTCAGATGATTAGGTTAATAGCTCGTTTAGAGAACCTTTTCATGATATGCTAATTTTTTGAGATAGGAATTTTGGGTTTTCATGAGCTGTATGCCAAAATCATCAATATTAAAACAAAAAAAGGCTTGAACTACTTCAGTTGGTGTGTAATGAATCTAAAATATATGAAAGTCTAATGTTTATCAGTACATTACAGAAAATAATGAACTTTATCACAGTATGCTAATTTTTTGAGAAGGACCTGTATATATATATATATATATATACATACATACAGTTGCAAGAAAAAGTATGTGAACCCTTTTGAATGATATGGATTTCTGCACAAATCGGTCATACAATGTGATCGGATCTTCATCTAAGTCATAATAGATAATCACAATCTGCTTAAAATAACACACAAAGAATTAGATTAAGAATTGTTGACTTGCATAAAGCTGGAAAGGGTTATAAAAGTATCTCCAAAAGCCTTGCTGTTCATCAGTTCAGGGTAAGACAAATTGTCTATAAATAGGGAAAGTTCAGCACTGCTGCTACTCTCCCTAGGAGTGGCCGTCCTGTAAAGATGACTGCAAGAGCACAGCGGAGACTGCTCAATGAGGTAAAGAAGAATCCTAGAGTGTCAGCTAAAGACTTACAAAAGTCTCTGGCATATGCTAACATCCCTGTTAGCGAATCTACGGTACGTAAAACACTAAACAAGAATGGATTTTATGGGAGGATACCACAAAGGAAGCAACTGCTGTCCCAAAAAAAACATTGCTGCACCTTTACAGTTTGCACAAGAGCACCTGGATGTTCCACAGCAGTACTGGCAAAACATTCTGTGGACAGATGAAACCAAAGTTGAGTTGTTTGGAAGAAACACACGACACTATGTGTGGAGAAAAAGAGGCACAGCACACCAACATCAAAACCTCATCCCAACTGTGACGTATGGTGGTGGGGGCATCATGGTTTGAGGCTGCTTTGCTGCGTCAGGGCCTGGAGGGATTGCTATCATCGAAGGAAAAATGAATCCCCAGGTTTATCAAGACATTTTGCAGGAGAACTTAAGGTCATCTGTCCACCAGCTGAAGCTCAACAGAAGATGGGTGTTGCAACAGGACAACGACCCAAAGCATAGAAGTAAATCAACAACAGAATAGCTTAAACAGAAGAAAATACGCCTTCTGGAGTGGCCCAGTCAGAGTCCTGACCTCAACCCGATTGAGATGCTGTGGCATGATCTCAAGAAAGCGATTCACACCAGACATCCCAAGAATATTGCTGAACTGAAACAGTTCTGTAAAGAGGAATGGTCAAGAATTACTCCTGACCAGAGGCGTACATAGGAATCACTGGGCCCCATAGCAAAAATCTGAATTGGGCCCCTTAACCCCGCCCACTACCCACCATGGCCCCTCCCACTTCCTGACTTTGCTCCTCCCATGCCACACCCCCATTAAATAAATTTATACATGACCTACAGAAACTGTTAGGGGTTTCCTGGGGGTGACCTGTCACATGGGATATCTGCTGCAGCCTGCAGGTCTCCTTATTTGGGGTGCCATGTTAGGCTACTTTCACACTTGCGTTCGGGTCTCCGCTTGTGAGTTCTGTTTGAAGGCTCTCACAAGCGGCACCGAACGGATCCGTCCAGCCCTAATGCATTCTGAGTGGATGCGGATCCGCTCAGAATGCATCAGTATGGCTCCGTCTGTCCTCCGCTCAGCAGGCGGACACTTGAACGCTGCTTGCAGCCTGGCCGTGCGGAGGCAAACGGATCCGTCCAGACTTACAATGTAAGTCAATGGGGACGGATCCGTTTGAAGTTGACACAATATGGCTCAATTTTCAAACTGATCCGTCCCCCATTGACTTTCAATGTAAAGTCAAAACGGATCCGTTTGCACTATCATGAACAAAAAAAAAAATGTTGTTTTTTTTTTTTGTTCATGTTAATGCAAACGGATCCGTTCTGAACGGATCTAAGCGTTTGCATTATAGGTGCGGATCCGTCTGTGCAGACACCAGACGGATCCGCTCTGAACGCAAGCGTGAAAGTAGCCTTAAAGGGAATCTGTCACTAGCAATTTACCCCCAATTTTTTTTTCATGAATCCATGTTTAACAGAGTACCTGTTTTCCATCTGTCTTGTTCTTTTGATTGTGAGTCTTGTCATGTCTTCAAAAAATCGATTCTTATGATATGTAAATGAAGCTGTAAGGAGCCCAGAGGGGCGTTATTCTTTCTCCACGGTGCCCAGGAACGCCCCTCTGAAGTGCCGTGCCCGACTAAGTTTGAAAACTAATAACGCCTCCAAGTTCATCTAAATCGCCTCCCAGAGGCACGGCTAAGTGCTCAACACCCCCCTCCTCAGTGCCGCGCTCTGCGGCAAACACCCCGATCCTCCTCTCGCCGGCATCCCAAATCCCGCGCAGGCGCAGTGCCGTCAGTCATCTTATCATAGCGCAGGCAATCAGTGACGATGTTGAAGCTGTTGCCCTCAGCCGTATTATCAGAGCGCAGGCGCAGGCAATCGCCGGCACTGCGCCTGCGCGGGATTTGGGACGCCGACGAGAGGAGGATCGGGTGTTTCAGAGCGCAGCGCTGAGGAGGGGGGCGGGTGTCTAGGACTTAGCCGCGCCTCTGGGAGGCGATTCAGCTAAACATGGGGGGGGGGGGGAGAAAAGCAGCCGCATAGCCGGCTGCTGGTCATCAGTGGGCGGGGCCTTATCTGCGCTACGGGCCCCCCAGTGCCGCGGGCCCCATAGCAGTGGCGTGGTCTGCCTCTATGGGCGGTACGCCACTGCTCCTGACCGTCGTGCACGTCTGATCTGCAACTACAGGACACGTTTGGTTGAAGTTATTGCTGCCAAAGGAGGTTCAACCAGTTATTAAATCCAAGGGTTCACATACTTTTTCCACCTGCACTGTGAATGTTTACATGGTGTGTTCAGTAAAAACATGGTAACATTTAATTCTTTGTGTGTTATTAGTTTAAGCAGATTGTGATTGTCTATTGTTGTGACTTAGATGAAGATCAGATCACATTTTATGACCAATTTGTGCAGAAATCCATATCATTCCAAAGGGTTCATATACTTTTTCTTGCAACTGTATATATATATATATATATATATATAAAATCAGAAATATCCACGGCACTTCCTTCAGTAAAGAAAGTGTAGATTTATTCACCAGTAGCAATGTTTCGGTTCACACACTGGAACCTTTCTCAAGCAGTGATAATTTTATATATATATATATATATATATATATATATATTTATTCTTATAATGATAATGGGCAAATGGCAATAATAAAAGTCAAATAGAGTATGAAATACTGCAAGCTGGGTGCTGAAATAGTTAATTCTCTAAATTGTTCTTTTATAATAATACAAAACTGCTGTTCCTATAGTTCCTTGTTGTTGCAATTGCTAAAATTTGTAGTTTGTATGAGCAACGCACAGGAAAAGAAAGAGAATTTCTGTACAGACAACAAGGTGTAGGGAAGTTATTTGTATGCACATGTCAAAACATGTCAGTTATGTCGAATAAATCAGATTTATTGCACCTATTTATAGCACTCCCCTAATGACTACAACCCAGGGTCTCGGAAAAAGAATCTAAATAAGAACAGAAAACTGTTTTACACTCGATGCGCAATCAGTTTTCGTAAGTTTTTACTTACATAGCATATACCGGTTTAAAATATCAAACACTTATATTATATACTAGCATTACAAAGCGAATACACATAAATAGTATATCATTTGCAGAGCAGAAAGGAAAACTTTCTGTTGTGTGTGGGGTATCTGACCATGGACATAGAGAAATATGGTGCATTTCAATATTTCTGTGCAATAATATGAGCACTGTGGTAATTATGAACTGGCTGGCGAAAAACGGTATAAATAATGACCGAGTAATGCTAGATTCCCCTTGCACTAGAATATTATCACTGCAATTTCCATCTAGGAGAAAAGCAATTTGTCTATATGTACCCAGTGACTTTCCACTAGTCGTCAATAACAGAAGAGCTAACACCCCCTTAATTAGAAGTATTACCCTATTCAGCAAAAGAAAAAGTGGAAAATGTGAAATATAGATATATATATATATTCTATGGGGGTCATTTATGATCAAAAATACGCCTGTATTAAGTATATTTCTGGTGCAGATTGTGACGCAAAGGTTATTTGTGCCCAAATCTGCGACTTTACCCCGCCCATGCCAGGTCTAAAACAAAGTGGTCAAGGGAAGGGGACGGCCCGGCAGGCCATTTCTATTCATCATTTTCTAATACTATTTTAGGCATAAAAAATGGTCTAAATGTAAGCCAGCAATGAAGCTATCTTACATTTAGACCCCCGGTGGATATGCTGAAGTTATGTAGAGGTCAGCGCCTCTACATAACTTCAGTGGATCTACAGACAGCTAAAGGGGCTATTAAGACCGCCGGTCTTAATAAATGACCCCCTATATTTTTATCTACAGGACGGTAATAAGTCACTATTATTACTAACAAAGTATACATATGCCTTTAGTCCATGGGTGGACTGACTATTTGGGCACGATGGCAGTGCCCCAAGGGCCATTGTTAGTGGGATTCATTAATTTGAAAAACAAATCAAACAACAAACAAACATGCACAAGCTATATACCAGAATTATTCATAAATGCTAAATGCCACTGAAATGCATTGTGTTAACCTAACCCTTTCACATTAGCATTTTTTCCGGATCGAACATGGATCTGCAAAAACGCTTCCATTGCAATAATACAACCGCATACATCTGTCATGAACGGATACGGTTGTATTATGTCTTCTAAAGCCATGACGGATCAGTCATGAACACCATTGAAAGTCAATGGGAGACGGATCCGTTTTCTATTGTGTCAGGACGGTTTCCGTCTTGCTCCGCACCACATCTCTTGCAGCGTTTTTCTGTCCGCAACGGAGACGCAACCAAATGGAACGGAATGCATTTTGGTGCATTCCGTTTAGTTCAGTTCGGTTTTGTTCCCATTGACAATGAATGGTGACAAAACTGAAGCGTTTTCTTCCGCTATTGAGATCCTATGACGAATCTCAATAGCGGATTTGAAAAAGTAGATGTGTAGTAGCCTTATAGTCATGGTGATTAGTAAGGGGTCCATAACCATTATTTCCCAGTACATTTTCAGGTGACCCCAGATTTTACCATCACAATCTTGTAAGTATATACTGTATATATGGTCAACTACAATGCATAAGGCCTTGTTTAACCAAATATAACAAAAAAAAAAAGTGCAATTAAATATTTATGTATTCGGTTCATTAGCTAAGCATTTGGTCCTCCACAGAACCAAATGTAAAAATAATGAAGGGGCGTTAATGCATTTTCACAAAGAAGAATAATATGACATATATCATTTTAATACAGGCCTTAAAATAGTCAGTAAAAGTCAGTAAAACAGTGGACATCATTTCAGGTTTTTTTTATTACACGTCTACACAAAACACAAGTTAAATGATTGAGTGGAAGATGGTACGTTTTCTGTAAAAGAAGTCAGGCAATGGATATGCTATAAGTCAGCTGGATAGATTTCACAATAAAATGGGATGCACAATGAAAGGGAATTAAGGAATGCACATAACTTAGTGATGTGACCACAGGAGCTAAAATGTGATTCTGAAGGAGTTAAAAAAAATGAAGGGAAAATCAAAATGGAACAAAGTCACTGTAGCTGGTAGATATGTAAATTTACTGTGGCTGTCATAGCCCTAGGCCCCAATAGACACTGCTCATAATCAAATCGTTAGGTACCAGTCACTTCTCAGAATGACACTATAAGGCCATAAGCATCACTATGAGAGGGCCTGATAGGATTATGCTAGTAGACAGCAAGATATGTCTACACCAAGATGTGTACTTGCTGAACTAATGAGTTATTGATCATCAGTTCTCAAATTCTTAAATTCATCCTGAAGGTGACAGTCTGTACTGTCTTTACTATATTGCATGCAAATGTAGATAATGGGGGTTAGTCTACAAAGTTCAGTGGACCATCATTTTGAAGCATTTCTGTAGGCAAATTATGCTATCAAAGTTCTAGATATTCCTCATCTAAGGATAACTCCTTAAGATTCAAAGATTAGATTTATGTTTCATAGGTAAACTGTTTCTTGAAATCGTGAGATGTAACAATAGCCATTTTGGTTCTAGATTGTCTTCGTTTTAACCCCATATTATTAAAATGCATTTGAAAAATTATAGCTTTAAACTGTTCAAATTCTTAGTTATATTGCTTTAACGGAATCCTGGATATTAGCCAATACAGCTACCAGTTCAGCTTCCACAAGAACTGTTCCTCATTCTTCATAGAGTTCTTGGTGTACAAGGATTTTCTATACCTTCTCATGTTCCTACACCTTGTAACGCTGAGTTGACAATCCGAAATTAAAATGGTCATATTGGTTATCATTTAACCTTCTTAGGAACTCATTTAGATAAGAAATAGTTGAATAGATTATTACAAGAATTTGCAAACGATAACTTGAGGGATTTGGGGGGGAAATGGTCCTTAAAAGGGTTGTTCTTCACTACTCTCATTCCAACCCTTTGCTCATTCCCAATAGCCCCTGTTTCCTAGACCCTCTCCGGAAATGAAAGCTCAGCCAATCACTGGCTGCAGTAGCTCAGTGGTTATTTCCGGCTTGTCAAGAAGGACCTGGAAGCAGAAAATGACAGGAACTATGAAGCATCAGAACAAGAGCAATGGGAAATTGGTAAGGTAAGCATTACTTTTTTATTATTTTACACCACGCTGAGACTTTTATTCTAAAATGTATTAAAAAATTTTAAACCCTTAGTGACCACGCAAATTTATTCATCATCGCTTTCCAAGAGCTCTAACTTTTTTGCTTTTCATCAATGTATCTGAATGAAGGCTTATTTTTTGCAGGACAAGTTCTAGTTTTTAATGCACCATTTTGGGTACATATAACAATTGATTAAACCTAGCTGTCTAGCCTAAACCCCTGTTGTTTACATCAGCAAAAAGGCGTATTGGTGGTCACTTTATTACATAGGAAGAATGTGCTTTCCTGTAATTGTTTTTTATAGTCTGTATTATATACTTGCACCAATGTCTATAGTCACAGTTATAGCCGTGCGTATTAACTTGACAAACTATTAATACTGAACACTGTACCTTCTTAGTAGCAGCTGTGACCACCACTATGGACACAAACAGCCCGAAATCCAATCTGTTTTCAATGAGATATTGGTACCTTTCAATTATGTGCTTATAAGAGAAAAATGCCTTCTATGTTTAAAGGTGTAAAATGCTTAAAGAATCGCCCTTTACTAGGGAGCCAGGTAAAAGAAAAATGTGTCTATATAAACAGGCCAGTAATTTGGTTTAGTCCCAAATATAAAATATCTTGAGTCAAGGTGTCTGCGATTATTATCTACTGTGATGTTTCTGACACTGATATACAGAGTTTTATGGCTCCCACCAATGAAGATTAAAAAAAAAATGCTGCAAACTCCCACTTGGTATATTCGTAATACTCCTTAATATTTTCATTTTGATGTAATTTGCGGCCCTGGCTTTTTAAATATCCGCTGTGTAATAATGTTTAATTTCAGGGGTCACTCCGCCAAGGAGTATATTAAAGCTTATAAAACTCATTTCCAGAGCTCAAATATCACGCTGTGATCAGGTTAGTAGGGCAGGATCTGGGAATATTTCATCTTTTATCATGCTGATAATAAGGAGATGACAGAGGCACATTATTACAATGAGAGAATTGCTCATTTCAGGCCTGGCTGCTGGAAGCTAAGGTCTGCAGTGTGTGTTACTCAATAAAAGCAATTCTGATATGAAAAGCAAGTCTACTGAGCCTCCACTGTGTCTTATTTGATTGCGATGAATAATATATGGCGGAGAGAGTGTGTGGCAGGTGGAGGAAAGGGAGAGGGAGGAGAGGGGATGGAGGAGGGGGAGGTTTAAGTTGAGAGGGGTACTTGAGTGGAGACAGCAAAATAATTTATCAAGAGCTGTATGTTATTGTCTGAACATAAAGTGAAGGAATCCAAGCTTGGCTTGAAATGATTACCTCAAGGAAAGGGATGTGTTGAAACCTATAGAAACATCCTCACAATGTTCTAAAAACTCACATAAATGCTTTGCCATTGGATATAGACAAATCCAGACTCAATGTACATGTACAAAAGGTCATATATTTAAATGTAGACCAGAGTATAAATTGTTAGAATGAGATTAAAATTCCAAAAAACTGATTTCTACCAAATGTTAAAAGGTCATCCAAAGCCTTCAGGTACTATTTGGTCAAATCAGCAATAATATAGTGGGGTGTAAGAATCTAGTTTCAAATATAAATGGCTTAGTTGATATTAGCGTTTTTTCTGCACCAGTTTCCTGGCTGCTTTCAACTCTTTAGGCATCAGGCTCGGACTGGCCCATCGGGGAGGCGGGGGATTCCTCGATTGGCCCTCCGTTTCCTGCACCCGGAGATAAGACGGAGGAGTAATTATTTCTCTTGTTTTTCAGGAGAGATAGTTATTGCAGCCACTAGGTGGCAGTATCGCATAGCGATGCAGCCTCCTACTGGTGTAAATTGTACAGGAGTCCCCACAGTATCTTCTAAACTTCCCTGCTGCTGGTAGTGAAGGAGGAGAGAACAGGTCTGGCCATCCTCCTGCCCTGGCTGCTGTAGAGAAGGACTTCTATGCTGTGCTGGGCTGATTTCTCAGGTGTGTGACAGTAGTGAGCTGTAGGAGATTCTAAGAGGGAAATAGGGGATTTGTTTATAGCAGACACAGATCTATAAATGTGTGCTGCTCTCTGCAGACTTCAGAATGGCATTGGGGGGACTCTGCCTTAGGTCCCCCCAATGCCTCTGCTTTAGGTGCACCCACATAAGTGACCCAGTTCCAGAGGCCCCCCAATGCTCCCACTCTAAATGCACCCCTAATATTGCATATTTTCCAGTTGCCCCTCTAATGCCTCTGCTCCAGGATCACCACTATTACCCTGCCTCAGGCGATCCTAATGCCTCTGTTTTTGGTGCACCCCCATTAGTGCCCCAGCTCCAGATGCTCCCACTCTAAATGCACCGCTAATATTGCCTCTTCTTCAGTTATCTGTGCTCCAGGATCCCCACTACTACCCTGCCTCAGGTGACCCTAATGCACCTGTTTCAGTTATGACCCTCAGTTTGTGCCCTTTGCTTACATTTCTCCTCTAGCACCTTTTCTTGGGCTTTGTTAAAGGTTATGACCTGATTCTGCACAGTGCGTCACATTCTCTAGTATTGACACAAATAGTTTACATGGTGGTAGTGATGATATTCTGTATTTACAGGCATCACTGCTGCCATGTGAAGAGATTCTGGTGGAGTGGTGGAGGATTTAAAGTAGTTGTCCAGGTTTTCAAGTTATCCTCTCCACACTATAGGGCATAACTATATGATTAGTGGGGTTCCGATTCTGCAACCCCCACTGATTCCAGGAACGGTTTCTGTTTCCCCCTTTTTGATGGTGCGGCAGGCCACACATATGCCCTGCTGCTCCATTTATTCTCCTTGGGACCACTGGAAATAACCAGTGGTGTACTCTGCCATCTCCAGTGACCCCCATAGATAATGGATGGAGAGGTAGGGCATATGCTTGACCTGCCACTCAATCAAGAAGGGGGATCAGTGGGGGCTCCAGCATTCATACCCCCCACGGATGACTTAGTTATCCCCGATCCTGTGGATAGAGGATAACTAGAAAAGTGGACACAGGCCCTTTAAGGCCTCTTTCACACGGGCGTCTTATTTTTGGCCCGCATAAGAGGCGGGTGCGTTGCGGGAAAATGCGCGATTTTTCTGCGCGAGTGCAAAACATTGTAATGCGTTTTGCACTCGCGTGAGAAAAATCGCGCATGTTTGGTACCCAAACCTGAACTTCTTCACAGAAATTCGGGCTTGGGATTGATGTTCTGAAGATTGTATTATTTTCCCTTATAACATGGTTATAAGGGAAAATAATAGCATTCTGAATACAGAATGCATAGTGTAATAGTGCTGGAGGGGTTAAAAAAATAATAAAAAAAAGTTAACTCACCTTCTCCTCTTGATCGCGTAGATCCCGGTCTCTTTACTTCTTGAATGATGAGCTGTGGGCTAAATGACCTGTGGTGACGTCAGATCACATGCTCCAATCACATGGTCCATCACCGTGGTGATGGAGCATGTGATCTGACGTCACCACAGGTCCTTTAGCCCACAGCTCATCATTCAAGAAGTAAAGAGACCGGGAACTACGCGATCAAGAGAAGGTGAGTTAACTTTTTTTTTTTTTTAACCCCTTCAGCACTATTATACTATGCATTCTGTATTCAGAATGCTATTATTTTCCCTTATAACCATGTTATAAGGGAAAATAATACAGTGAATAGACTGTCACCTAGCAACCGTGCGTGAAAATCACACCGCATCCGCACTTGCTTGCGGATGCTATGCGATTTTCACGCACCCCATTCACTTCTATGGGGCCTGCGTCGCGTGAAAATCGCACAATATAGAGCATGCTGCGATTTTCACTAAACGCACAAGCGATGCGTGAAAATCAACGCTCATGTGCACAGCCCCATAGAAATGAATGGGTCAGGATTCAGTGCGGGTGCAATATGTTCATCTCACGCATTGCACCCGCACGGAAAACTCGCCCGTGTGAAAGGGGCCTAACAGGCGAGCATGTCTATTTTAGTTTGACACATATTTTGGGCCATATTTTTTTTTTTTTTTTTTACACCCAAAAAATGGTGCATTTTGCTGTGAATGTCTGCCATCATACTTCATCTTTAATATTTCTGTTATTACTGTAAGTGTTCATGAATACGACCATTAGATGTTTTGCAGTCTTCAAATTGCGGATCCGCAAAGCATGGATACCGGGTGTGTGCATTCCACATTAGGCAGAACAGAACAGCCGGCGTCTAATAGAACAGTCCTATCCTTGTCTGCAATACCGACAATAATAGGACATGTTCTATCATTTTGCAGAACGGCCATGTGGACATACAGACACAGAATGCACACGGAGTCATTTTTTTTTGCGGCCCCATTGAAGTGAAGGGAATAGTAAGGACAAGTAAAAAAATACATTTGTGTACAGGAGCCCTAAGGTGGGCCCCCAGAATCAGTTACACTGGTGGGCCCTAAGTACCCCAGCCTGACACTGCTAGGCATGGTCTCATATCATGCTGCTACACCTCATATATGTTCTCAGACCTGCACTAACAACTATAAGACCCAACTAGCGGACAAGCCATCTCCTAAAAGAAGATAAATCTGTATCCTTATCATTGGTTTTAATGGTGGTTTAATCCAGAAATGAATTTAACAAAGAAGAAAAGTATAAGGGTACGACCACATGGCGCAGTCATGATATAGTCGGATTACGGCCAGCTGTGGTCAAGAACCACACTGCGAATTGTCTGATATTTAACTAATGAAGACCACACTGCATATGTGGTCTGAATTCTTAATGGCCATGCAGCACCATCAGTACCATGCGGCCATTAAGAATTCAGATTGCCTATACAGTGCAGTGTTCAATCGTTAAATATCAGGCAGCTGCAGCCTAATTAGCCATGCAGTTTTTGACCACATCTCACCGCGACCCAACTGGATAATGACTATACCAAGTGGTTGCACCCTAAAGTTTTCTGTAAAAACCTTGTTCCATTCTGCTTTCCATTTCATAATTGAGAAAAGGCTGACAGCAAACTGCAACATCCATTGTGTGGCCTCTTCACATTACATTGTAAGTGCAGTCAGTCTCTCGTCAAAAAATAAGACTTTGCTTCTGTAAAGACGGTAGGTGCATGCTGTCTTTTAGCTGTGTGTGCCAGAATCTCCTTCTTCAGTTTCTGGGACAGAAGGAAGGAAGGTGTCTGTCAGCTACCACTGCCTGCCATATTTGTTCTTATAAGGTTAAAATTACCTGGCCATCCAGAAGGTTCTCACTCTCTTATATTTAAGAGTTTTTTTGTAAACTCTCTGTTTACATTTATATGTAATTATATGTAGTTGTTTTAAAGGGACACTCAACCATCAATTGTTATAACATATTAACAGCCTATATGTGAATATTCTGTGTAAGTTTAAAAAAAAATTGTGTTTTTCTGGATATCATTTTTTAAGTCATTCACACATTCTACTTCCTTCCATGGCTCTTAACGTCCTTCTTTCTTTTGTTTTTCTTTTTTTGGACACGGCAAACAGTCTTGCTTGACTTTCTCAGTCAGACCATTCACTCTGACCAGAGAGGGAAGGGAGATGAGTGAGTCAATTAAAGCATCATAGATTGCACTGATAAGTGCATAGCCCTTCTGTAAATATCTTTATCTAGGCTTGTGGACACTTTATTTTAAAAGGGTATTGCCATCTCTAGGATATAGCGTCAATGTCAGATAGGTGTGGGACCCAGTCATATCTACAGAAAAGGCTCCCAAAGTGAAGGGAGAGCAGCCATGCATGCATAGCCACACTATGGGAGTGCCAGAAATAGCCAGATGGCCACGCATGCGTGGTGTGCTCTCCATTCACCATTATGGGACTTCCAAAAATAGCCGAGAGCACTCACTCAGCTATTTTCAGAAATTCCATTGCAGTGAATGGAGAGCACATTTTGCATGCAGGGCCCTGTTCTAAAAATAAGAGCATGTCCCAGAAGTTGGATATGCCATCAATGTTTAGGATTGGAATACCTCTTTAACTTCCCCACTTACTAATATACTTTTATTAGATGATCTGCACCTGCAGCAAGCCTATCAGGAGCAAGAGCAGATGATGGAAGTGGTGGTGGCTCTGGCTGTCACAGTCAATCATGGCTGCTGTTTCCTTATGGCCGTGCAGAAGTGTGCACTCTTTATAACCTTAAGGCATACCCTCATTCTGGGGATCATGCCTGATGGTAGCTGAGGTGCCCGTGATGTTAGCTGTTTGGATGGGTGCAAGGCTAGCCTATGGGGTAGGAGTCAGAAACCTGGCAAGAGGTAGAAGAATAAATTTCGCTCTTTACTCAAATGTAAAATGGGAGTGGTAGTACATCCAAGTATAGTAAAACACAGTTCCAACTGTACACAGTGAAATTCTCTCTGGGATGGCAGTCTATGGATTTACGCTAGGGTGGGAGTTATGGCCCTCACAGCAATACGTTCTAAATGGCTGTAGTCCTTACTGACTCCCAGGCTTAGCCATCTAGATTCCAAGTTCTCTTTTTATCTAATTCTCTCTCTGTCTTTCTCTCTTTCTGTGGATCTTGCAGAGATCTGTTAGTCTCTGTGACTTTCTTGGGCATAAGGGAAGGGAGACACAAGGGATAGCTTCCTTCCTCTGAACTCTCTCTAAGCACTCACTAACTGAGCTGGGGGAAGATCTTGGATCCCCATCCAAATTCCTGCAAAAGGCTGAACCAGGATTATTAACCCTGGTGGTACCATCCATCGACAGCTATACTGGGTGCAATACATAACATAGCAATATATGATATATAATAACAAACCATTTGCAACTATCCCCTTCTCCTGGGTACCACACATGTCCTTCTTTCTACAGTGCTTTCCTCTTTTTTTTTACTTTCTTTCTGCCAGCACCTCAATACAGTCACAAAATGACCACTGAGGGAGGAGCATGTGACTAGACTGATGTTTCTGTGGCCTCCATTGAATAATACTGCACAAGGCACTGTGTATGCAACAGTTTTAACACAATGTGCAGTGCTAATAAATGGAGGCCATTGATGGATGGATCTAATCCCATGTACCGCCATCAGCAGCCAGTTTGGAATGTCATGCTGGCAATAATAAAGCCGGGCTAAAGCTACTGGCAGACCCGCAGCCTGCAAAAAACCAAAACCATGGCAGGATCAAGGCTTTATTATACAGTCCGATGTGGCAGATGATTGCCTGCTCGCTAGCATTAGAGACTGCTCCTAATACATGAGAGAAGATAGGTTATTGGTGGCTCACCTGATCAATACAATGTGTAGGTGCTCTGGTTCTGGACTGATTCACCCAATCAGAAAGGTGGTTTATAACAATAAAGGTATATAGTGGAAAACCGGCACTCTACATCTATCAGTAATGCTAAGGAGGCAATATACACGTAGGATAGTAAAATATGTATTTATTTTTATAAGGGTACGTTTAAGAGTGGAGAATAAAAAGGTAGAGGTTCTAAAAATGTGGAAGTCCCAAAAATGAGGTTCTCAAAAATAAAAATGATGTTTTGCAATATACAGCGTTAAATAACACAATAACACAATAACAAAAATATGCATAGTGGAGATGTGACAATGCAGTGATTGTCTGGTAGCGGTTTCCACCTTCAGTGGGTACAGTAAATGGCTGTGTCCATTTGTGTACAGTCCATAAAAATTGTCTGTCTGTACCACCGGTGTTGGTCACATAGAAAGTATATAGTATATGGATAGAGCGGTGAAAAGGTAAAAAGGATAAAAATATAAAATACTAAAATATATATAGGTGGTATGTCAGTCGGGTGCTGTACTTAGTGTGGCGTCCCACACATTAAAGAAGACTGCACCCTGACTGTTTACCTTCGTTGCGAGGTGTCCTGGCTGTTGGAGCAGCCTTGTGGCGCTCTGCAGTGTTTGTTTTCCCGGTCTTCTCGGCGTGCCACGTGGATATGACGTCACTTCTTCGGCGTCTCACGTGTCTTTGCCGGACTTGGTTTTGAGATTTTCGTTGGTGGTCTTTTTCGATCCGGAGGATTCAGATGGAATTCGTTATTCGGAAGCGCTTCCAGGATAAGGTTCTTAGCAGGTTTTAGAGGGAGGTCACCAATCGATCTCCTCTGCAGCATGGGGAGGAGCAATCACTATGCCATCCCTCCTCACCACGCTGTATCGAATGCAATTTTTTTAACATGTCAAAAGCATTTGCTCATTCAACTGGTAAAAGGCGGCAGTATTACACTGCAAGATGATCGCTAACGAGCGTAACTACGAACGCTCGTTAGCGATCATCTGCCAAAAAATTGGCAGGTGTAATACGGGCTTTAGCCTCTGATTGTTGCTGCCGTTTCCATGGAACGTCTTTAGTAAAATGTTTGTGTTTATTTCATAAAAGGTTTTTTACACTTTTAACAAGAATATTAATTTGGTAGTATCTGCACCTTACATGTGACAGGGCTAGACTGTTCATGCGAAAAAACTACCGCTATTTGGTCAAATTCAGAATAAACCAATCATGTTATTCACAGTATAAAACAAATGCTTATTCTTTTATAGATAAGCTTTGCCCTGTATTTTACATCTAAAAATTGCATCCTAGGAAGCCTAATCCCACACGATCATCACTAGAGACTGCTGATAATCACTGCACCATTTGAATGGGTTTTTTGTTCCTCAGTGAAGCTGATACTACCACACAGTACAATAAATCTTTTTGTTATATTGAATTAAACCTGCAGGATACCAGAGAGTATTTTCTCCAACCCTTCATCTTCAAATGTTCTGGAAATACTGCATGGTAAATATGAGATCATTTACATAGGTCTGATGCAATGGGAAATGCTACTGCTGTGAAACATTATAAGGAAATATAGAGTACAAGGAAAATGTGATGGAACATACAGTACAAGTCATATTTCAAGTGGATGACACCCAGTGGAATATTTGCCACCGAGCAGAGCAATATAAGTTCAGGTGTAAAGAATATTCATGTTGGGAATAATCTGGGAAGTCCATTTAAACCTTGATCTTGGAAAATTACCAGTAATTACGTTATGTCTTACTCATCCACTACCTTACAGATAGAAATTTTCAATAAACTATAGCCACAGCTGTGACATTGCTTCTAGAAGACACTGAAATTCTTCATGTATTCAGCTTTTAGATTTATTGTCTACCTGGATATTGTTCATCCCGGGTCACCTGTTCCCCAAAAAGGATAGCAGATCTGCAGGAGAGGCTAGCAAAAGGGATGTTAAGGCGGATCATGCAAGTAGGTAGGGATAGTGGTGCAGGTAGAGTACAGGGCTGCTCTGTTCCCTACCCCTTCATGACAGAATCACAGGCTCTGTCATGAGAGATTAGGGAACAGACAGTTCTATACTCCACCCGCACCACTATCCCTACCTTCTTGCACAATCCGTTCTAAATTCCGACCCACAACTTGACAGCAGTCTCGGACTTGACTTAGAGCAGGGGCCTAAACCAAACTAGACAGGCAAAACCAGGACTGGATAAAGTCAAATACCAGGATGTCACATCGGAGGCAAAATCAGAATACAATGATAAAGTCAGAGAAACATGCAAAAGGTCAGCAATCCAGAGAAACAAACCCAAAACTAGCTAGTGAGGCAGTAATACCAATCACAGGCAAATGTGGCCAGCAGTAGCCGTTTTAAATATCCCACTCTCAGGAAGCATGTAATGTTAGAAACCAGCCTGATTGGTCCAGTGTCCTTGCTCCCTGATACGTCGACAAGTCCCCCATGTCAATGGGGCTGCTTGCCATAGCAACAGAGCAACGCCACCATACTGCAGCCAAACTCAACTCTGGAGAGCAGATCGGTAAGTATGTGGCAAAGAGATTCCAAGTGGTGCATTTATAGACCAATATTAAATGACTGCAGATTGAGTTTCCTTCCCTAACGATCTTGCCCTGAATTCTGGGATGAAACACATGTGAAGCTTAATATAGGGTCAAAAGAGGTCCAATGACTGGTCACCCTTAAAGGGATCCTGTCACCACGAAATGCAGTTCAATCTGCAGGCAGCATGTTTTAGAGCAGGAGGAGCTGAGCAGATTGATATATAGTTTTGTGGAAAAAGGTTGAGTAAAACGAGTAATTTATTAATTTAAACCTCTGCTCTTATGCATCAGAGATATCTGGGTAGTGCCATGTGTCTTGTGCCATAATTTGATGCGTTTCTGATGCATAATGTCACATCAAGCTTTAGACCTAGTTATAAAGCAAACAAGAAAAGAATAATCCACTGCACCTAGATCATCTGTGTCGCTTTTCCATCGGGACATGACTTAGCATATAGAGACATAGCCTAAGGGGTTGTGCCAAGTGTAAAAGTTATTCCCTATCCACAGGATAGGGGATAACTAACTGATCAGTGGGTGTTTGACCATTTCGACCCCCCGTGATCCCAAGAATAGGAATCCGATGTTCCTGTCCTGATTCATTCTCTATATCACTGCTGAAAATAGCTGAGCACTGTACTCGGCAATCTCCAGCAGTCCTATAGCGAATGAATATCATGCTCTGTGAGAGTCCTGCTTGGCCTGCCACTCCATTGGGATCTCCGTTCTCAGGATCCGTGGTCATCGGTGGGCATCCCAGCAGATTTAGATAGGGCATAACTTTAAGACTTGGCACAAATACTTTAAAATACAACGTTCACCAAAATTTTGGTGAAAAGTTAACGAAACAATAGTTGGCCTGCAAATCAATCAGAACAAGAACATGGGATCCTCGTGCTCGGGATCGGTAGGCATCTCAGCAGATGCGGATATGGCATACTTAGCACAACTTTTTAAAGATACCCTGTTCACCAATATTTTGGCTAAACAGTAGTTTGTGTAAAGTTAAAGAAAAGTTCCTTGCCATGCACCAGAATCATCATCCACTATGAGCCAATGTAATAAATTTAGTGGATCTTTAGATTTCCTGTCTACATTTACACTATATAACAGGATCTATTCTGTTTGTCTTTGAGGGAAAAGCAATGTCCGTACAGGTTTAGAAGTCTTTGGGTGAATATTATCGATCCCTACAACACGTGTGCACGATATTTTACAGTATATTTTTTATAAATAATACAGAATTCCCTTTGAACAGGTGCTTTTCAGAATGGTATTAGAAACTTCAGCATGGTGTGTTCATCATCTGAACAAGCAATGTATAATTTAGAATGTGTGTGGATAAAGCCGCCTGTTTGCACCCAATGGGGATATTTATTCTGGTAAAATATGTCTAAATGCCTTCAGTCTAAACAAGCTGTTCTCCCGTTTGTCAAACACGCTTTGAATAACTCATAGGAACAGCGGAGAATACGAGCATTCCTCCTCATTGTCACTTTCCACCACATGATATGTTGGAGCTTGACTATTTTATTCTTGATGGCTTTTTTTCACTGTAAGAACTTACTGTGTCACCTCGCTGATTGCCTCCAAAAATTCCCTCTCCAGCCATCATTAAATGGCCTCTTAAAAAGGTCTAATCAGCCATTAAAACAAATCCACCTCATTTTATTCTCTGAGATGGGTCTCAAGATGCCCCTGTGGAAAGGCCTTTTTCTGTTAATGGCCAAAAACCGCACTTTTAGTGAGAATCTAACCTTAGATACTTGCTATGAAGCTCTATTTTCCCAGTTAATAGAAAGCATTACTCTAGGCCATCGCTTTTAAAGGGCTTGGTAATGGTTTAATGACTTTTCACACTATCAAAATTAAGGTGTTGCTAATAAATTTAACTTTTATGGACATAAATCAATACATCTGCTTATTCAGCTGTTACAACTTACTTCTGAGTGGATTAAACAATATCTCTCTTCACTGGTTGTAATAGTCTTGTTAATGGAATATTAACTATGAGAATCCCATCAGTGAATGCTTGTGGCAAGTTTTCAATTACTACAGAAAATTGTTGCTTGAGTCCTAAGTCACAATTGCACGACTCAAGGATAAGATTTCATGAAAGCCTTTATTAAAATTGCAGGCAGAATTTAAAGGGACATACTCTGTTAAACTATATTATTAATGGGTAAAAGACATAGTTTTAAAGTTTTAGGCTAGTTTCACACTAGCGCCAGGGGAGTCCGGCAGGCTGTTCCGGTGGGTGAACAGCCTGTCGGATCCGTCCTGCCGCTAGTTCACGTGTGCCCCTGGACTGCCGCTCTATCCCCATTGACTATAATGGGGACGGGGGCGAAGTTCCGACGGCAGCAGGGCAGTGCATGGCGAGAGGCAGCCGGACTAAAAATACCGCATGTCGTACTTTTAGTTCGGCTGCCTCTCGCCGCGCGCAGCCGTGCTGCCGCCAGAACTCCGCCCCCATTATAGTCAATAGGGACGGAGCAGCAGTCCGGGGGCCCGCGTGAACTAGCGGCAGGACGGATCCGACAGGCTGTTCACCCGCCGGAACAGCCTGCCGGACTCCCCTGCAGCTAATGTGAAAGTACTCTTAGTTGGGATTCTGAGCACCATGTGCAGATGTTATATGTGTGTTGTTACACTCCCTGTTTTCATCTATTTGTTGTAAAGTTAATTTTTGATACATGCCAAGTATCAGCAGATGGACAAAACTTAACCTGACACTTAAGGGTCCATTCACACGTCCATTTTCAATAGGGCCGCAATGGGGCCACACAGTGTTGTCTGCATCCGCATTTCCGTTCTGCGGCCCCGCAAAAAAATGGAACATGTCCTATTGTTGTCCGCAGCCATGGACAAGAAAAGGCATTTCTATTATAGTGCCGGCCATGTGCGGTTCACAAAATGCGGAACGCACATGGCTGGTGTCCGTGTTTTGCGGATCCGCACTTTGCGGACGTGTCAATGGACCCTAAAGTAGTTGTCTGAGATAATAAAAAATCTCAGAAAAGACCCCCAAAAATATAAAATAAAAAATTATTTTATAATTACAGTTTTTTACAGAGCCATTCTCTGCCACCAGTCCTGTCGGCAAATGACTGATGCAGCCAGTCAACATGAGGACTGAAGGCAAGGACTGTCTGCAAAGAGCACATGCCATAGTCCTACACTTCACTGTGCACATCACCAACATTGTGAGGTGAACAGTATGTCACTGCTGCAGCCAATCATGTTTGATTATCTCAGACAAATCCTTTAAAATGTTGCATGCACTGTTGAAGTAAGCTTTAAATTGACACTTAACACAATAGTAACTTTTCTGTAAATATGTTTTAATGCTTTTTTAAGATAACATTTGCTGCTTACATTCCTTTGCTATGGAATCTATTGACCACTATGCAATGAATTTCTGTTATTCACTTTGTAACTGCCTATTTATTACAGTCCCCTGACAACTTGCAGATGGGAAATGCTTTCATACATCCCTAGGCTGAGTTTACACTTCAGTTATTTCCATCAGCTATTGTGAGTAGTGTTGAGCGAATCGATGTCAAACGAATTGACTTCGATCCGAATTCCAAGATTAATTTGATTTGCCACAAAGCCAAATTTCCTGGTGCTTCGTGGTAACAAATCAATTTTCCCTGAAATGGCGGTAAAAACGAACAAAAAAATATACTCACCTCATCCATTTGCGGGCAAAGAGGCTGTTGCAACCATCTTGATTGAAGATACCGCGTGAAATCTCATGTGCAGTGACATATGACGTCATCACGTCACCGTCAGATTTCACATCAAGATGGCCACGACAGACTCTTCGCGCGAAAATGGTTGAGCCGAGTATTTTTTTTTTACCCTGATTAACTCCTGAAAGGCCTAAATGGTAGCCTCAGTTGCCACAATCAGCAATGAATGCGGGATCTGAGGGGATCAATGACGGGGGGGGGGGGGGCTGCGTCATCACCATTCCTCGACATTGCGCCCGCTACAAAGAAATACTCTTTGTGAAATTCGGCAAAGCAGCTGCATCAAATTTTCCATATTTTGTTCATCTCTGTTAGCAAAAACCAGTAGTGAAGCCTACCCAGAGATAAGGTATAAATAACTGACCAAATAACTGAAGTGTGAACGTGGCCTTACACAGTGCTCTGTCACCACTCTGAATACATTATGAATCACTAAAAATATATTTTTCACTTTAGTTTATTACATCATATCACGGAACAGCGGATGTGAATCCACTGTGCCAATGACTAGCAATACTCCAGAGGGGCGTGACTAAGCAACTACCCGGATTTCACTAGAGCCTCAGATGGTGAGGATAGGCTTGACCGTCGGTAGTTGCCAGGGGCTACTCTGGAGCGTAAACCAGTCAGTGACAGCTGGTACAGGCAGACCAGGAGGTACCTGCGAAGGTACCGACAGTACAGATGTAGTAAACCAGGCAGGGTTGTGACCAGGAGCAACAAGACAGGAACCGAAGGATGATGCAGAGACGTAGTCAGGACCAGCAAAGGGTCAAGGCAGGCGGCACAGGAGCAAGGTCAGACAATCCGGATAGGCAACAGGAGAGGCGATGCAAGCAGGCTAGGATAAGAGATAAAGTCAGGAACACGAGTGGTAAGCAAGCTCGTTAGCACAAGATTAGGACTTAGACACTGAGGTGTCTGGCTAGAGGGCTGAGCTACTAAAGTACCTGCAGGAGAGCCAGGATAGGTTAACAAGTTCACCTGACACAACTCAGCCCTGCCCAGGGAGTGATGCATGCTGCCAGTGCCACAACCGAAGAAAAGTTCAAGCAGTGTTCAGGTTGAATGGAAGTTGTGGAGCGAATCTTCAAAGGTAATACTAACCACACAGGCAGAACCCAAAGCTGCAGCAGAGACAGGGAAGCACAGACCACGATCACAGATGTCCACAGTGTTCGGAACCGCGGCAGTAAGCAGGGGGGACAACGTCGCACAGAGGACACTGTTACACATCAATTGTCATTTCATGTACAGGGGGGGCTTGCTAGCACTATGTAGCTGGTAGTTTTATGATATCATTACTTGCTAACAGTATATATTTCTCATTTGCATTCGTTACTTCTATTGTTAGACCTGAACATGGTAACTGGTTTGAGCTGTGTATCTGGTGATTTAGCTGCTGGTGCCTCAAGCATCGGAGGAGTGGATTCTAGATCTTCAAGTTCTTTCCTTTCTCTTTTCCTGGAGTACTGTGAGGTAGATAAGGTTTTTTATCTGGGGATCTCTCAAAGATAGTGTTCTCTGGAGTTCAGGCCTTGTACTTTGAGAAGTCAGCACCTAATAGTTCCCCCTCACTTCCTGAGCTAGAAACTGACTGACTGAACTAGGGGCAGATATAAGGCCTCTTGCACATGGCCGTTGTGGGTCTGTTCTGTGCATTGCAATTTGCAGTCCCCAATGCACGGGCAATGTCCGTGCAGCGGCTGGGGCGGATCGAGACCTATTCAACTTGAATGGGTCCGTGATCCGTCCGCACTGCAAAAAAAATAGAACAAGTTCTATTTTTTTGCGGTGCGGAAGCACGGACAGAAACACCACGGAAACACTCCGTAGTGTTTTCGTGGGGTCCCGAACCGTGCTTCCGTTCTGCATCTCTGTGATTGCGGACCCATTCAAGTGAATGTGTCTGCATCCGCGATGCAGAGTGCACACGGGCCGGTACCCGTGTATTGGGAACCTGCCATATGCGGGCCGCAATACGGCCACGGGCACACAACATTCGTGTGCAAGAGGCCTAAGTCCTAACCTCCTACAAGGGCAGAGTCAAGATTTCTAACTCCGACTGATCCCTACAGAGATATGTTGGCACATTGCATATTGAATAACATTATGCATCAAAGTAGTTTGCATGTACCCCCGCCTGGGGTAGAGCACTAGCATTGTGTCAGTCACTATCTATTGTGTGGTGAGTTTTGGGCTGACATTATGGTTATGTCTGTTCCTTTTAACACCTAAAGGACCCTGACATTTTTCACCTTAAAAACCAGGCCATTTTTTGCAAATCTGACATGTGTCACTTTATGTGGTGATAACTTTAAAACGCTTTTACTTATCCAAGCCATTCTGAGATTTTCTCGTCACATATTGTAATTCATGACAGTAGTAAATTTGAGTCAAAATATTTCATTTTTATTTATAAAAAAATACCAAATGTGCCAAAAATTAGGAAAAATTAGCAATTTTTTTTAAAATTTCTATTTCTCTGCTCTTAAAACAGATAGTGATACCTCCTAAAATAGTTATTACTTTACATTTCCCATATGTCTACTTCATGTTTGGATCATTTTGTAAGTTAATTTTCCTTTTTTTGAGACGTTAGAAGGCTTAGAAGTTTAGAAGCAAATCTTGAAATTTCCAAAACCCACTTTTTAGGCCTCATGCACACAGCCGTTGTGCACACAGAGTGCTTCCGTGGTGTTTCTTTCTGTTGTTCCGCACTGCAAATAAATATGACATGTCATTAGTGATGAGCGTGCATGCTCGGCCGAATACCTGTTCGGCTCGAGCATCGCTATGCTCGGCAGATCCGAGTGCTCGGCTGAATAATTTGGGTGCTCGAATACAATTTAATATAATGGAAGTCAATGGGCGAACCCCTGGTACCCCCTTGTCGGAATAGAAGAGGGTGTCTGGTTTATAAAAAAAATTAGGAATTTAGGGAAACCCCTTCAAAATGGTTTGGAAACAGCATTAAGAGGATAGCTGGATGCATCTTAGACTCCTATTATGTATGAGATACAATAGACAAATAACTCAGTAATAAAATCTGACACTAGGAAAGCTGGGTAATAACTTGCGATCTACATTACGAATATTCTAAAAAACTAATATATAGCAATATAGCGAATATTATGTAATAATTATGTAGTAAGTCAGTGATAATATCTGTCACTGGAAAAGCTGGGTAATAACTCAGTGTAGATCGCAAGTTATTACCCAGCTATCCCAGTGTCAGATTTTATCACTGAGTTATTACCCAGCTTTCCCAGTGTCAGATATCATCCTAGTGTAGATCGTGAATATTCTAATCGCGAAATTTCCATGCAAAAGGCTACACTAATAAGCTTTTATAAGACTCAGTCTTATATTCTTGTCAGAAGACTATGAAATCAATAGAGGGAGCTATTGAGTTATGAACAGCGCCCTCCATTGGTTTCATAGTCTTCTGACAAGAATATTTGTCTTGTCATAAAACTGTGAAACCAATAGCGCTGTTCATAACTCAATAGCGCCCTCTAATGGTTTCATAGTCTTCTGACAAGAATATTTGTCTTGTCATAAGATTGTAAAACCAATAGAGGGCGCTATTCATAACTCAATAGCACCATCTATTGGTTTTCATAGTCTTATGACAGCTGAAATACAAGGCAGATTCTGCTCATTTGCATGTCTTTCCCATATGCCCATGTTTATGCAAATTAGTTTTTACATGACAAAACTGTATAAAAAGGTTATTGAATATTATGTTAGGACAATCGGAAAACTTTTTGTCGCCCTAATGATATTTATCTAGGTGTGCAGGTCCACCCAAGCCATCCAACAGATGCAAAATAACTTTAAAGAGGACCTTTCACCAGAATTAAACTTCTAAAGTAACTATACAGACATGTAGAGCGGCACCCAGGGATCCCCCTGCACTTAGTGTTATACCTGGGCGCCGCTCCGTTCTCCCGTTATTGCCTCCGGTATCTTTATAGTTAGGCTCCACCCAGGGGAACCTGCCGTCGGCTCATTCTTCCATGCTGTAGCGCTGACCAATCGCAGCACTCATCTCATAGCCTGAGAGAGAAAAAAGCCTCTCAGGCTATGAGCTGAGCGCTGTGATTGGCCAGCACTGCAGCATGGGAGAAGGAGGCGCCGGCATGTTCCCCTGGGTGGAGCCTAACGATGAAGATACCGGAGGCAATAACAGGAGAACGGCGCGGCGCCCAGGTATAACAGTAAGTGCAGGGGGGTCCCTGGGCACCGCTCTACATGCCTGTATAGTTAGTTTAGAAGTTTTATTCTGGTGAAAGGTCCTCTTTAAGGTTTACTGGTTCTCAGTCAGATGAGAGATGGTTTGGAATATCTCATAGTGCACAAGGCTGCCATTGTAAGGTATGTTGGCTGTTATCTGTCTCATGGATGGATAGATGGATAGCGTGTATATACCTGGCTTTTGGCATACAGCCTTTGTGTGGTTGCATGTTGTACATAATAGGAGTGTAAGACGCATCCAGCTATCCTCCTAATGCTATTTCCAAACCATTTTGATGGGGTTTCCAACAATTTCTAGCCTTTTTTTATGAACCAGACACCCTCTCCTCTTCCAAGCAGGGGGTGTCTGGTTGTCTCCCATTGACTTCCATTATACTCAGGTGCTCGGCCGAGCACACGAATATAGCAATGTGTTCGGGCCGAACACCCAAATACTTTGGTGCTCGCTCATCACTACATGTCATATTTTTTTGCGGTGCGGACAGACTACTCAAGTTGAATGGGTCCGGCCCACTGCACAGATGTTGCCTGTGCATTGGGGACCGAATTTGCAGTCCCCAATGCACGGAACGGCCGCACAACGGCTGTGTGCATGAGGCCTTAAGGACCAGTTCAGGTCTGAAGTCAATTTGTGAGGCTTATATAATAGAAACCACCCATAAATGACTCATATTAGAAACTACACCCCTCAAGGTATTCAAAACTGATATTACAAACTTTGGTAACTCTTTAGGTGTTCCACAAAAATTTAAGGAAAATGTAAATTAAATTTCAGAATTTCCCTTTTTTGGCAGATTTTCCATTTTAATTCATTTTTTCCAGTAACAAAGCAAGGGTTAACAGCCAAACAAAACTCAATATTTATTGCCCTTATTCTGTAATATACAGAAATACCCCATATGTGGTCGTAAAACTGCTGTATGGGCACATGGCAGGGCACAGAAGAAAAGGAACGCCATATGGTTTTTGGAGAGCAGATTTTACTGGGATAATTTTAAGTTGCCATGTCAAATTTGAAGATGCACCCCTAGAGTAGAAACACCAAAAAAGACCCCATTTTGGAAACTACGGAATAAGGTGGCAGTTTTGTTGGTACTATTTTAGGGTACATATAATTTTTGGTTGCTCTATATTACAATTTTTGTGATGCAAGGTAACAGAAAATAGCTGTTTTGGCACTGTTTTTATTTTTTGTTATTTAAAATGTTCTTCTGACAGGTTAGATCATGTGGTATTTTTACAGAGCAGTTTGTTACAGACGCGACAATGCCAAATATATAACTTTTTTTGGTTGTTTGTTTTAGTTTTACATAAAGCATTAAAAAAATCTCCATAGTTTTCTTTTTTTTACTTTTTGGGCGATTGTCTTAGGTGGGATCTCCTTTTTTGCAGGATGAGATGATGGTTTAATTAGTGTGATTTTGGGCTTTGTATGATTTTTTGATCGCTTGGTATTACACTTTTTGTGATGTAAGGTGACAACATTTATTTTTTTTACACAGTTTTAATTTTTATGTTATTTTTTATGGTGTTCACCTGAGGGGTTAGGTCATGTGATATTTTTATAGAGCAAGTCCTTACAGACGTGGCATTACCTAATATGCATACTTTTTTTATTTATTTAAGTTTTACACAATAATATCATTTTTGAAACAAAAAAAATAAATCATGTTTTAATGTCTCCATAGTCTGAAAGCCATAGTTTTTTTTATTTTTTGGGTGATTGTCTTAGGTAGGTCATTTTTACGGGATGAGATGACGGTTTGATTGGCACTATTTTGGGGTGCATATGAATTTTTGATCGCTTGCTATTACACTTTTTGACACTGTTTTTATTCTATCTTTTTTACGGTGGTCATCTGAGGGGTTAGGTCATGTGGTATTTTTATAAAGCAGGTTGTTATGGACGTGGCAATATCTAATATGTCAACTTTTTTAAATTTTTTACAATTTGTCTACTGTTTTTCTTTACATTTAACACAATAAAAGCATTAGTGTCTCCATAGTCTGAGAGCAATAGTTTTTTATTTTTTGGGTGATTGTCTTAGGTAGGAGCTCATTTTTTGCAGGATGAGGTGATGGTTAGATTGGTACTATTTTCGGGGGCATACGCCTTTTTGATCGCTTGGTGTTGTAAGGTGAATTTTTTTTAGCACAGTTTTTATTTTATTTTTTTGACTGTGATCACCTGAGGGGTTAGGTCATGTGATATTTTTATAGAGCCGGTCGATACGGACCCGGCAATCCCTAATATTTCAAATTTTCTTTTTTCCCCTATTTTTTACAATTTTTTTTACTTTATTTTGGGAAAAGGTCGCTTTTTTTACTTTAAACTTTTAATTTTTTTGTAAAACTTAATTTTTTTTAACTTCTTTTTTCACTTTATTTTTTGTCCCACTCTGGGACTTCAACTTTTGGGGGTCTGATCCCCTTTCCAATGCATTACAATACTTCTGTCCATACCCACTAATACACAGGACCACTGTCTCATTGCATTCTACAAACCGGATTCCAAAAAAGTTGGGACACTATACAAATCGTGAATAAAAACTGAATGCAATGATGTGGAGATGGCAAATGTCAATATTTTATTTGTAATATAACATAGATGACAGATCAAACGTTTAATCCGAGTAAATGTATCATTTTAAAGGAAAAATACGTTGATTCAAAATTTCACGGTGTCAACAAATTCCCAAAAAGTTGGGACAAGTAGCAATAAGAGGCTGGAAAAAGTAAATTTGAGCATAACGAAGAGCTGGAAGACCAATTAACACTAATTAGGTCAATTGGCAACATGATTGGGTATAAAAATAGCTTCTCAGAGTGGCAGTGTCTCTCAGAAGCCAAGATGGGTAGAGGATCACCAATTCCCACAATGTTGCGCAGAAAGATAGTGGAGCAATATCAGAAAGGTGTTACCCAGCGAAAATTTGACTTTGCATCTATCATCATCAACTGTGCATAACATCATCCGAAGATTCAGAGAATCTGGAACAATCTCTGTGCGTAAGGGTCAAGGCCGTAAAACCATACTGGATGCCCGTGATCTCCGGGCCCTTAAACGACACTGCACCACAAACAGGAATGCTACTGTAAAGGAAATCACAGAATGGGCTCAGGAATACTTCCAGAAACCATTGTCAGTGAACACAATCCACCGTGCCATCCGCCGTTGCCAGCTGAAACTCTACAGTGCAAAGAAGAAGCCATTTCTAAGCAAGATACACAAGCTCAGGCGTTTTCACTGGGCTAGGGATCATTTAAAATTGAGTGTGGCAAAATGGAAGACTGTTCTGTGGTCAGACGAGTCACGATTCGAAGTTCTTTTTGGAAATCTGGGACGCCATGTCATCCGGACCAAAGAGGACAAGGACAACCCAAGTTGTTTTTAAACTCTCAGTTCAGAAGCCTGCATCTCTGATGGTATGGGGTTGCATGAGTGCGTGTGGCATGGGCAGCTTGCATGTCTGGAAAGGCACCATCAATGCAGAAAAATATATTCAGGTTCTAGAACAACATATGCTCCCATCCAGACGTCATCTCTTTCAGGGAAGACCCTGCATTTTTCAACAAGATAATGCCAGACCACATTCTGCATCAATCACAACATCATGGCTGCGTAGGAGAAGGATCCGGGTACTGAAATGGCCAGTCTGCAGTCCAGATCTTTCACCTATAGAGAACATTTGGCGCATCATAAAGAGGAAGGTGCAACAAAGAAGGCCCAAGACGATTGAACAGTTAGAGGCCTGTATTAGACAAGAATGGGAGAGCATTCCTCTTTCTAAGGCCTCCTGCACACGACAGTATTTTTTAACGTCCCGCAAACCGTGGTTCCGTTGTACCGTGATCCATGCCCGTTTTTACTTCCGTGGGTCTTCCGTGATTTTTGGAGGATCCACGGACATGAAAAATGAAAAAAAAATCTAAGTCAAGTTTGCCATTGAAATGATAGGAAAAAACGGACACAGATCACAGACACGGATCACGGACACGGATGACAATCTTGTGTGCATCCGTGATTTTTCCCGGACCCATTGACTTGAATGGGTCCGTGAACCGTTGGCCGTGAAAAAAATAGGACAGGTCATATTTTTTTCACGGCCAGGAAACACGGATCACGGATGCCGAACGGTGCATTTTCCAATTTTTCCACTGACCCATTGAAAGTCAATGGGACTGCAGAAAAACACGTTAAACGGGACAACGGCCACGGGTGCACACAACGGTCGTGTGCAGGAGGCCTAAACTTGAGAAACTGGTCTTCTCGGTCCCCAGACGTCTGAGTGTTGTAAGAAGAAGGGGAGATGCCACACAGTGGTGAAAATGGCCTTGTCCCAACTTTTTGGGGATTTGTTGACACCATGAAATTCTGATTCAACATATTTTTCCCTTAAAATGGTATATTTTCTCAGTTTAAACTTTTGTTCCGTGATTTATGTTCTATTCTGAATAAAATATTAGAAGTTGGCACCTCCACATCATTGCATTCAGTTTTTATTCACGATTTGTATAGTGTCCCAACTTTTTTGGAATCCGGTTTGTAGATGCAACAACGCATGCCCTCCCCTTTGCAAGATGGCCGCCTCATACTCCTCATACACACAGCGTATGCGCCTCAACACACGCGACCCTTGCCAGTCCCACAACCCTGGCACGCATGCGCCTGCATCCAGCGTGCGCACAGGAAGCTGATCACTAGGGACATGTTTATAGACCCCACATCACAGCGCCATACCACAGCTCCACTATTCAACTACTACCATGCTAATTCACCTGGTACGATTCATCTCTCCTTCCCTCCTCTCCTTCATCCCTTGACCCGGCACCTACCACATGATCTACCAATATTACTCTGTGCCTATTCCTCTCCACCTCGTAACTTGAGACATACAGCATTGCTACCCATCACTTTAAATTTCACATCTGCATTCATGAGTTGTCACAATTCAATGTTATCAAATTGCACTAATATGTCGAAATATGAACATCACCTGTACTAATATGTTCGATGTGAATACTACCAATACCAGTAACTTGTATATACATTACCTATGAGTACTTTCTTTATATTCATACTCTCTTCTTATGTTACAGCGATAAATTGATAAAGGTTGACAAAGACCGAAACGTCTACCAAAATATCGCAGCCTCATTGGACAAGATCAATGATCCAATATATACAACATAGCTGAAAATCTAGAGCTGTAGTACTAAGTTTCCCTGCAGTTCAAGGCAATCTAGTGCGAATTTATTTTCCCCAAAAAAAATAAAAAATTTAATTTTCAAAATTTTTGCATATTAGATTCAATAGAGTGTGCCTGGTTTTCTCTATATAAAAAAAAACAATGCCTAAGGGCTCATTCAGACAGCCGTATGCTGTCTATAAAAATGCGGATCCTTTTTTTGCGGACAGTTCAGCATGTTCGCAAAAAAAAAGGATTGCATTCAGTTTTTTTGCTGATCCATAGACTTCAATAGGGCCATGTCCTGATTTTCACGGACAAGTATAGGACATGTTTAATTTTTTTGCTGAGCCGTGCAATGGAGGAAAAGGGGCCCATAGAAGTGAATGGGAGAGCATCTAATCCCCCAAAAAACGGATCCGCATTTTTGTGGACAGCATACGGCTGTCTGAATGAGCCCTAAGGAAGGCATCGGGCTGCCTTCCCTGCCATCGGGTCCCCGTCACAGCGGAGCGGGGACCCGATGGCCACCCCGCACCCGGCACGATCCTCGCTAACCGTGGCAGTACGAGGGTTAATGCGCCGGCATCAGTGTTTTCACTGATGCCGGTGCATACAGCAGGGGTCTGGTTATCTGTGACTGCCGGACCCCTGCTGCTGATCGGGCAGGAGCAGCTCCTGCATCCGCCCGATGAGCATAATGTACATGTATGTCACTGGTCTTTATGTCCCTGCCAGATATGATGTACATGTATGTCATGGGTCCTTAAGGGGTTAATGGGAACCTGTCACTATGTTTATATTGCTGATTTCAGTAATGTGGCTAATATTTGTTAAATTGCTGCCATTTTAGAAAACTATGGAAGAACAGAGTGGGGGGATCCTGCATATCTTGAATACATCGGACACTTGTATCCACAATGCCAGTATCAGACTGAGACATTTTATTTGTCAGTTCCCAAATAGGACAGCATCTTCACAAATAACAGACACACTACTAAAATCAGGGTGGCTGTCACTATTAGGCCTCTTGCACATGATGGGTCCGCAATAAACGGGACACCGGCCATGTGCATTCCGCATCACGGATGAGGACCCATTCACTTGAATGGGTCTGCAAATCCAGAGATGCGGCACGGAACGGAACCACGGCATGGAAGCACTACGGTGTTCCCACGGTCGGTGCCTATGCTTTGCAGATCACAATTTGCGGTCCGCAGCGCGGGCAGCACATGTTCATGTGCAAGAGGCCTTACTGATATATATTGAAGACAGGTGTACTATAGGGCTGTAGGGACAGGTTCCTGTTTTGTACTTCCCTTTCTGGGATGAATACCATTCTTCCTTTACCAAGGTTTACCAAAAGGTTTTTACAAAATTTGGGATAATATACCCAGTTTTAAAAATCACTGATATAACGGGAACCATGGTGGGAGTCGGAACTGAAATAAACAATTTACGTGTTTTTTTTTTCTTTTCTAATTATTTCTGCCCTTAGTAAATTCTAAATTGCTGTGTTGCTTGCAGAAAAAGCTCTGACAATATAGTCATGTTGAACTGAAGATACAGTGGATATAAAAAGTCTACACACCCCTGTTAAAATGTTAGGTTAGGTAAAAAAAATTTGACAAAGATAAATAATTTCAGAACTTTTTCCACCTTTAATGTGACCTATAAACTGTACCACTTAATTGAAAAACAAACTGAAATCTTTTAGGTAGAGAGAAGAAAAAATATATAAATTAATATGGTTGCATAAGTGTGCACATCCTTAAACTAATACTTTGTTGAAGCACCTGATGATTTTATTACAGCACTCAGTCCTTTTGTCTATGAGTCTATCAGCATGGCACATTTTGACTTGGCAAGATTTGCCCACTCTTCTTTGCAAAAACACTCCAAATCTGTCAGATTGCGGGGGCATCTCCTGTGCACAGCCCTCTTCAGATCACCCTCACAGATTTTCAATCGGATTCAGGTCTGGGCTCTGGCTGGGCCATTCCAAAACTTCTTCTGGTGAAGCCATTCCTTTGTTGATTTGGATGTATGCTTTGGGTCGTTGTCATGCTGAAAGATGAAGTTCCTCTTCATGTTCAGCTTTCTAGCAGAAGCCTGAAGGTTTTGTGCCAATATTGACTGGTATTTGGAACTGTTCATAATTCCCTCTAGCTTAACTAAGGCCCCAGTTCTAGCTGAAGAAAACAGCCCCAAAGCATGATGCTGCCACCACCATGCTTCACTGTGAGTATGGTGTTCTTTTGGTGATGTGCAGTGTTGTTTTTGTGCCAAACAAATCTTTTGGAATTATGGCCAAAAAGTTCAACCTTGGTTTCATCAGACCATAACACCTTTTCCCACATGCTTTTGGGAGACTTCAGATGTGTTTTTGCAAAATGTAGCCTGGCTTGGATGTTTTTCTTCATAAGAAAAGGCTTTCGTCTCGCCACTCTACCCCATAGCCCAGACATATGAAGAATAAAGGAGATTGTTGTCACATGTACCACACAGCCAGTAGTTGCTAGATATTCCTGCAGTTCCTTTAATGTTGCCGTAGGCCTCTTGGTAGACTCCCAGACCAGTTTTCTTCTCCTCTTTTCATCAATTTTGGAGGGACGTCCAGTTCTTGGTAATGTCACTGCTGTGCCATATTTTCTCCACTTGATGATGACTGTCTTCACTGTGTTCCATGGTATATCTAATGCCTTGGAAATTCTTTTGTACCCTTCTCCTGACTGATACCTTTTAACAATGAGATCCCTCTGCTGCTTTGGAAGCTCTTTGTGGACCATGGCTTTTGCTGTGGGATGCGACTAAGGCTACTTTCACACTAGCGTTCGTCGGTCCGCTCGTGAGCTCCGTTTGAAGGGGCTCACGAGCGGACCCGAACGCAGCCGTCCAGCCCTGATGCAGTCTGAATGGAGCGGATCCGCTCAGACTGCATCAGTCTGGCGGCGTTCAGCCTCCGCTCCGCTCGCCTCCGCACGGACAGGCGGACAGCTGAACGCTGCTTGCAGCGTTCGGGTGTCCGCCTGGCCGTGCGGAGGCGTGCGGATCCGTGCGGATCCGTCCAGACTTACAATGTAAGTCAATGGGGACGGATCCGTTTGAAGATGCCACAATATGGCTCAATCTTCAGGCGGATCCGTCCCCCATTGACTTTACATTGAAAGTCTGGACGGATCCGTACGAGGCTATTTTCACACTTAGCTGTTATATGCTAAAATAATGCAGACGGATCCGTACTGAACGGAGCCTCCGTCTGCATTATTATGATCGGATCCGTTCAGAACGGATCCGATCGAACGCTAGTGTGAAAGTAGCCTAAGAAAATTTCAGGAAAGACCAACTAGAGCAGCTGAACTTTATTTGGGGTTAATCAGAGGCACTTTAAATTATGGCAGGTGTATGCTGACTCCTATGAATGTGATTGCTTAAAGGGAACCTGTCACCGGGATTTTGTGTATAGAGCTGAGGACATGGGTTGCTAGATGGCCGCTAGCACATCCACAATACCCAGTCCCCATAGCTCTGTGTGCTTTTATTGTGGGGAAAAAAACGATTTGATACATATGCAAATTAACCTGAGATGAGTCCTGTCCCTGACTCATCTCACATACAGGACTCATCTCAGGTTAATTTGCATATGTATCAAATCGGTTTTTTAAAGCAATAAAAGCACACAGAGCTATGGGGACTGGGTATTGCGGATGTGCTAGTGGCCATCTAGCAACCTATGTCCTCAGCTCTATACACAAAATCCCGGTGACAGGTTCCCTTTAAATCTGAACACAGCTACATCCCCAGTTATAAGAGGGTGTGCACATTTATGCAACCACATTATTTTAGTTTTTTTTGTTTTCTTCCCTCCACCTAAAAGATTTCAGTTTGTTTTTCAATTGAGTGTACAGTTTATAGGTCACATTAAAGGTGGAAAAATTTCTGAAATAATTTATCTTTGTCTCATTTTTTTACATCACAGAAACCTGACATTTTAACAGGGGTGTGTAGACTTTTTTTCATCCACTGTAGCTATATTTCAAGTAGCTCCTTTCTCTGAACACAGAATTGTATTTTAGTTTGAAGTTCTCCACCTGCCCTCTTACTCATGAATAGGAAAGGTCATGTGAAGACTGTGTAGGACAAGAATATGAAAAGCACGCCAGGGAATCTAGTTATAGAGCCCACCGTTGAGATAAGTAAATATTTTATATGAATAAGGCATATTTAATACTTTAAATAAACAATAACTTAGAGAATAGGGAAGGGATGCTCAACGAAATTATCGGAGTGATGCTAAAAGCAGACTGAAAATATTGAAGATATATTAGACTTATACGGCATAATTATGTTGCATCTCAAAACACTGAAATACGATGGAATATTTCATATGTTTTCATATGTTTGCTTGTCCATGTCTACAAGGAAGAACAAATAATGATACAGAGACATACATATTATTTTAGGCGGTGAATACATAGACCTGGAAGTCATGTATTCTTCTCTCACAATCCAGGAGACATGGGTTTGATTGTACTCCATTTTGTTACCTGCAGCTGCAGGAGTAGGAGGGAGGGAGGGTGACTTTCTCCCTGCAGAGCACCCTCAGACAGCACAGTGCTGCTGTCTGAGAGGGATCTGTTCAAAAAGACATCCCTCTGTCCATCCAGGTCCTGCGCCAGACGGAGGACAGGGAGTCTGAAAGCTGGACTGTCTGGCCTAAAACCGGACCTCTGTCCACCCAAGGGGCAGGCTGCTGTGGAGGTCACAGTTAAGGGGACGGTCCGCTATGGAGGTCAGTGTTAAGGGACAGATTGCTGTAGAGGCCACTGTTAAGGGACGAGGTGTTGTGGAAATCACTGTTAAGGGGATGGGGTACTATGGAGGTCACTAATAAAGGGGCGGCCGCTGTGGAGGTCACTGTTAAAGGGGTGGCTGCTGTGGAGGTCACTGTTAAGGGGGCGGAATACTGTGGAAGTCACTGTTAAAGGGGCAGGCTGCTGTGGAGATCAATGTTAAAGGGGCAGTATGCTGTGAAGGTCACTGTTAAAGGGCCAGGCACTGTGGAGGTCTCTGTAAAGGGGGCTGAGAATGGTGGAGGTCACAGTTAAGGGGACAGTCCGCTATGGAGGTCAGTGTTAAGGGGCTGGATGCTGTAGAGGTCACTGTTAAGGGGGCGGGGTGTTGTGGAGGTCACATTTTAATGGAATGGAGCTCTGTGGAGGTCACTCTTAAGGGGACAGGTTTTTGTGGAAATCACTGTTAACGAGACGGGGTACTGTGCAGGTCACTAATAAAGGGGCGGACAATGTGGAGGTCACTGTTAAAGGGGAGAGCGCTGTGGATGTTACTGTTAAGGGGGAAGGACGCTGTGGATGTCACTGTTAAAGAGGTGGTGTACCGTAGATGTCACTGTTATAGTGGATACTGTCGATATCTTTAAACAACACAAACAAACATTAAATTAAATAGATAAAATATATGGGTGCGAAGTTGGATCCTTCTGCTAGTCAGCTATAAAAACTAACTTTTGTGACTAAACCCTTAAAGAACTTTACCGAGCTAAGGTTCCAGTGACAAGCATCCTTCCCATCCACTGCAATTTACATACATGTCACCGCTTCCAACCAATCAATGTCATTGGCAGTGATGAGTCATCTACACGCACATCACCGCTGCCAGCCAAAAAATGGCCTCAGTTGTGATGTGTGCAGGCATGGCATGTAACCTCTGCCACCAATAAGGCAGCAGTCGGGTGATTGTAGATGCAAGTCACAAATCTGATCCAGTGTGGACTAGTAGCATAGGAAAATAGAGCTTGGTGCTAGAAGCACAGGTGACAGGTGAGTCTTTGGCATTATTTGGCAATATTAAAAGGGGTTCCTGCTCTTGGAGAACTCTTGTAAAGGGGTCACACAAGATTAGGAAAACATGTCTACTTTTCTGCAAAAACAGTATTAAAGGGGTTGTCTGGAAAGGAGCAGTTGTAGTCAAACTATGTCTCATTGAAGTGAATGGGACGGAAGAGATATAATTATATCTGCTCTCCACTGCAATGTCGGTGGCGAGCAGGTAAACGGTGAAGAAAACGCAGAGCTCATGCTCATTCTCTTCAGGCTGCTGACTGGCCAAGGATAGATCATCAACATTGGAAACTGGACAAACCCTTTAAACCTGTCCATCCAAGCTTCAATACCCCATATAACCTGTGGGAAGGTGTGGTGCTGCAGCCATGTTTTTTTCTAATCCTGCTCAAGCATGATGATCTACTGACATATATAAGCATGGCCAGTATACAGTTCCCAAATAGGACACTGATTATTATTATAAAGTATTGGTAAAAACTTCCATAGTGGCAACAGAAGGTGAATGGTATTATGTGCGGTTATTCATAAATCATGCTGTTTAATTAATAGCATGAAAAATAGAACTGTGTATAGGTTAAGCTGCCCAAAAGAAAGTATATTCATTCTTCAGTGACATTCAGATGACATACATGCTCCGTTTGCCTCTCAATAGCCATTGTTGAACTCACCAGGAAGCTACTGTACCTTGAGAACTACAAAGCCGTAGGTGGCAAAGAGGAGACATTACTTTGAATGGTGCTTTTCTCTTTCTTTTCTACATGGAATGTAATAGAGATGTCCAGGCAGAAGAGAGCAGATGACATTCAGATGATACTGTTTCATTGCAGTTCACATGCAAAGTTACTTGTGAAATAAGATGTCACAGCAGTTCTATTCAATATGTGCTGAGGAAGCATAACACCTCTGAACTGTACTGGCCTCGAGTTTTATGTCATTGCTTGACTAGACCTTTGGCACTGTTATTTGTACACAATAAATGTATTCTCTTCATTCCTACCATGTCACAGTGGCCTTGATTTACATTGGTAGCGTGCCTACAATGTCACTGTGATGTCAGCTCACCCTATCCCAGACCTGCGTATGCAAAAATCTTTGACAAAGTCATCAGAGATTGTAAAGGCAAACCAAATATGACAGGGGACGTTAATTGCCTGGCCATCTTCTAATCTAATATGAAGCAGTTCAGGTGTGGAAGTCTCTCATTCTGATTCTAGACCTTCAGAAACGCTTGGGAGGATATTAAAGCCGTTTTGTATACTCTCAGAATATATACCACTTTAGTTTGTAACATTAATTATTATAAATAATATTCTCACAGATAAGCAAGTAGATAGATGGATAGCAAAATTCAGAGATCCATGGCATTCCCTATGATTGTAACATGGTTTCTGGACACAGAAGAGTACACACGGCAGCCGTTTCATGTAACAAGAAGCTTCACCCAAGGCCCTGACATACTTCATAGTACCGCACCTTATATCTACATAAAGTGCACACACAAGCACATTGTAATTAATCCCAATAATAACATAAGACAAATACAATCATTGACAACACAGAAAAGAAGATAGATTGCACATTAATAGGATTGTATGAAATTTGTTTGAGTTGATTGATTTTTAAATCTGGGATACACTAGACTGCTTTTAATTATTTAACATGTTCATCAAACAATTTCTGGCATGGGCTGAGGTAGATAGATAGATAGATAGATAGATAATATGTGTGGTTTTGCAAAACCTAAAGTAGCATGCAAAAGTTTGGGCACCCCTTGGCAAAATGACTGTTACTGTGAACAGTTAGGGCTCTTTCACACGAGTGGATGCCGTGCGTGGAATCCGCTGCGTGAAAGAATGCCAAACCCTGCTCTGGACAGCAGAGACACGGTGCATTAACATTAGAGATGAGCAAAAATTTGATTTGCAGGTTCGCCAAATTTTTCGGGAAAAATTTGGTTCGATCCAAATATATTTGCGGCAAATTCCATTAAAATAACTGTTATTTCCTTGCTGCAGAGAGCCTTTATAGTGGTGTAGAACACTGTGCATTGCAGTAACACACATAGGGAGTCTGCTTTGGTAGTGAAATAATACTGTGAGTCCGTATGACATGCAGATGACAGGCGTCGCTCTTAGAATCACTGCACACTTCACTTATTAGGGTAGTCACAGGGCGAAAACTGACCAAATAACTCAAGTATGAATTAAGCCTTACAGGTTGATGTTAGCACTAAGAAGAAGCGCACTCCTTTTACACCATCACCAGCTGATTCCACATAGATGTCTACAGAACCTGTTCTATTAAACGCGTATACAAGTAGAGCCCCCCCGGACAGAGTGGAGAGGATGTCAGCAGTAAGTTTGTGTTGACGTCACTGATTAATTTGCCCTTCCTCTGATCCATCGGAACAATAACCCACAAAAAACGGATCCTGCCTGTGGAGCTTCACTCGGTCAGCATTTGCTCAGTAATCCATCAGTATTGCTAATGCCCAAAAAAAACAGGAGTGGATCTAAAACAGAGATGAGACGTGAATGGAATATTTGCATGTCTTCTGTGTTTTGTACCTACTCCTGATTTTGGCTACCAAATCATAAGCCAATTCTGATGGGACTATACAGGCATTAGAGCTGCTACACAGACAGGATCCGCTGTGCCTCTCATTTTTCCTTCCTTCTGACAGATCAGAAGAAAGGTCAAATAAATCATGATGTCAGCCAGGCCGAAGGCAAAATAGTGGCCCAGTCATGAAGTGGGGAGGGTGGGAACAGCATGAGAAGTCCACAGAGTGGACCTATGATATAGTGGTGAGGTGGAAGCAGCATCAGGAGGCCACAGAGTGGCCCGACGACAAAAGATTTTGGAAGTGGCGGCAGCATCAGAAAGCCACAGAGTAGCATGATGACAAGAGATTGTGGAGGCGGCAGCAGCATTAAGAGGACACAGAGTGGCACAATGACCGATTCTGGAGGTGGCGACAGCGGCAGCATCAGGAGGATACCAAAGAGTGGCAAAGTGACATTGTATGGAGATGGCAGTAGCAGCAGCAGCATCAGGATACCACAGAGTGGCAAGGTGACATAGTGTGGAGATGGCAATAGCAGCATCAGCATCAGGATACCACAGAGTGGCAGGGTGACATAGTGTGGAGATGGCAGTAGCAGCAGCATCAGGAGGATACCACAGAGTGGCAAGATGACAGTGTGGAGATAGCAGTAGCAGCAGCACCATCAGGATACCACATATGGTGACGCTGCATTTGTTGACGCAGGGCTGTGGTGCCAACATTGGCACCCTTGCAATGCTTCACCTTCTGCCCACATATTCTACATATGGCCATGTTAACCTCCTCCGGCGGCTTAACAAAAAACTGCCACACTGCCGACTGACTGACTGACTACTACCACCGCTGCTACCATGAACCCCTGCACCACTACTTCCCGGGCAGGTAGGCTGCTGCAAATCAGGTGGTCTACCCTGGGCACCTTTGGCTCCCAACCTCCCACTGCTGCCACCCTGCTGACTCCCAGCCATGCTTTCAACACATATAACCACCAATGAGAACTGATCATGTATTTTTCTGTTTGTACTGAAATAGGCCACTAAAGCTTTCAAAACATAACAGCCTATGTGAACTGAGAATGTATTTTTCTTTTTGTACTAAAATAGGCCCCTAAACGCTTTCAAGACATATGACCGCCGATGTGAATTGAGAATATATTTTTCTTTTTGTACTGAAATAGGCCAGTAAATGCTTTTAGCAGAAATAAATGCACCAGTGAAGTGCGTATATATTTTTATTTCTGTACTGAAATAGGCCACTAAACCCTTTTGACACAAATAACTGTACCAGTGAAGTGCGTATATATATATTTTTTTTTTCTGTACTGAAATAGACCACTAAACGCTTTCAACACATATAACTGCAGAACTGAAATGCGTATATATTTTTCCTTTTGTACTGAAATAGGCCACTAAACTCTTTCACCACAAATAAATCCAACAGTGAAGTGCGTATATTTTTTTTCCTTTTTGTACTGAAATAGGACACTGAACGCTTTCACCACATATAACTACAGAAGTGAAATGCGTATATATTTTTCGTCTTGTACTGAAATAGGCCACTAACCTCTTTCACCACAAATAAATGCAACAGTGAAGTGCGTATATATTTTTTAACTTTGTACTGAAATAGGCCACTAAACTCTTTCAACACAAATAACTGCCGAAGTGAAATGCGTATATATTTTTCTTTTTCGACAGATATAAGCCACTAAAGGCTTTTCAACATAGCACTTGCACCCCATTAACAAGAACAAATTGCTGGAATGCGAGAGCTGTATAATGGCTATTTGAATCCAAAATTATTTCCCTGCACTTGTAAATCGCTTTGTTTTTCTAGCACTGTCCCAAGCAACTTCAGATGTCTCTGCTTGCACTAAGATACTGTGAAATGATTCCTTACTATCATTTCCCTGCAATTTGAATAATGTTTCCCTGCACTTGTAAATCGCTTTTTTTTCACAATGAGGTGCGTATACAGTACAGACCAAAAGTTTGGACACACCTTCTCATTCAAAGAGTTTTCTTTGTTTTCATGACTATGAAAATTGTAGATTCACACTGAAGGCATCAAAACTATGAATTAACACATGTGGAATTATATACATAACAAAAACGTGTGAAACAACTGAAAATATGTCATATTCTAGGTTCTTTAAAGTAGCCACCTTTTGCTTTGATTACTGGTTTGCACACTCTTGGCATTCTCTTGATGAGCTTCAAGAGGTAGTCACCTGAAATGGTCTTCCAACAGTCTTGAAGGAGTTCCCAGAGATGCTTAGCACTTGTTGGCCCTTTTGCCTTCACTCTGCGGTCCAGCTCACCCCAAACCATCTCGATTGGGTTCAGGTCCGGTGACTGTGAAGGCCAGGTCATCTGGCGCAGCACCCCATTACTCTTCTTCATGGTCAAATAGCCCTTACACAGCCTGGAGGTGTGTTTGGGGTCATTGTCCTGTTGAAAAATAAATGATGGTCCAACTAAACGCAAACCGGATGGAATAGCATGCCGCTGCAAGATGCTGTGGTAGCCATGCTGGTTCAGTATGCCTTCAATTTTGAATAAATCCCCAACAGTGTCACCAGCAAAGCACCCCCACACCATCACACCTCCTCCTCCATGCTTCACGGTGGGAACCAGGCATGTAGAGTCCATTCGTTCACCTTTTCTACATCGCACAAAGACAAGGTGGTTGGAACCAAAGATCTCAAATGTGGACTCATCAGACCAAAGCACAGATTTCCACTGGTCTAATGTCCATTCCTTGTGTTCTTTAGCCCAAACAAGTCTCTTCTGCTTGTTGCCTGTCCTTAGCAGTGGTTCCCTAGAAGATATTCTACCATGAAGGCCTGATTCACACAGTCTCCCCTTAACAGTTGTTCTAGAGATGTGTCTGCTGCTAGAACTCTGTGTGGCATTGACCTGGTCTCTAATCTGAGCTGCTGGTAACCTGCGATTTCTGAGGCTGGTGACTCGGATGAACTTCTCCTCCACAGCAGAGGTGACTCTTGGTCTTCCTTTCCTGGGGCGGTCCGCATGTGAGCCAGTTTCTTTGTAGCGCTTGATGCTTTTTGTGACTGCACTTGGGGACACTTTCAAAGTTTTCCCAATTTTTCGGACTGACTGACCTTCATTTCTTAAAGTAATGATAGCCACTCGTTTTTCTTTACTTAGCTGTTTTTTTCTTGCCATAATACAAATTCTAACAGTCTATTCAGTAGGACTATCAGCTGTGTATCCACCTGACTTCTCCACAATGTCACTGATGGTCCCAACCCCATTCATAAGGCAAGAAATCCCACTTATTAAACCTGACAGGGCACACCTGTGAAGTGACAACCATTTCAGGTGACTACCTCTTGAAGCTCATCAAGAGAATGCCAAGAGTGTGCAAAGCAGTAATCAAAGCAAAAGGTGGCTACTTTGAAGAACCTAGAATATGACATATTTTCAGTTGTTTTACACTTTTTTATTATGTATATAATTCCACATGTGTTAATTCATAGTTTTGATGCCTTCAGTGTGAATCTACAATTGTCATAGTCATGAAAATAAAGAAAACTCTTTGAATGAGAAGGTGTGTCCAAACTTTTGGTCTGTACTGTATATTTTTTCTCTTTGTACTGAAATAGGCCACTAAACTCTTTCAACACAAATAACTGCCGAAGTGATATGCGTATATATTTTTCTTTTTTGACAGATATAAGCCACTAAAGGCTTTTCAACATAGCACTTCCACCCCATTAACAAGAACAAATTGCTGGAATGCGAGAGCTGTGTAATGGCTATTTGAATCCAAAATAATTTCCCTGCACTTGTAAATCGCTTTGTTTTTCTAGCACTGTCCCAAGCAACTTCAGATGTCTCTGCTTGCACTAAGATACTGTGAAATGATTCCTTACTATCATTTCCCTGCAATTTGAATAATGTTTCCCTGCACTTGTAAATCGCATTTTTTTTCACAATGAGGTTTTTCTAGCACTGTCCCTAGCGACTTCAGATGTCTCTCCCTGCACTAAGATGCTGTGAAATGATTCCTCCCTATCGTTTCCCTGCAGTTTGAATAATGTTTCCCTGCACTTGTCAATAAAAATTTTCTCACAATGAGGTTTTCAGTATAACTCTCCCTAGCGCCTGCAACATCTGTCCCTGCACTCAGAATGCTGTAAAATGTCTGAATCCAAGATGGCTGCGGGTATTTATAGGGCTGTGATTTCACAGGGCTGGCTGTTGATTGGGTGCATACATGGCATTATGGGTCAGCCCGCCTTCCCAGAGTTCCTTGCCCCATGTCCTCACACGTGTAGCCTCCATTGTAGCTGCCATTTTAGGAAAAATTGTGATTTGTTACCACGAAGCGCGAGGAAATTCACATTTGTTGCGAATCGAATCTTTCCTGAAATTCGAATCGAATTCCACTTTGTCAGCTTCTATTCGCTCATCTTTATTTAAGAGCCTCACTGTGACCTTTCTACTTCAAAATCACAGTGAGATAAAGTTGTCACAGTGATTTTGCAGTAAAATCATGTTAATGCTCCATGTCTCTGCTGTCCGGAGCGGGGTTTAGCATTCTTTCATCAGCGGATTCCACGCACTGTGCATCCGCTCCTGTGAAAGAGCCCTTAAGAAAGTTGAAGATTAAATAATCTCCAGAAGGCATAAAGATAAGGATGAAACACACTTCTCAACATTTTATGCAACACTAGTGTATTATTTTGGTTTTGTACAATTTAAGAGTGCAAAAAGGAAAGGACTTTGCAAAAGTATCCCAAGGCGATGTGAGCGCTCAGATACCTTTGCTTGAGATCTCAGCCCTTAAATAGCCTATTATAATTAAGGCTTTTTCACAATCATTGTTAGGAAAGGCCTGGTAATGCAAATTTCAAAGTTTTATAAATACCCAGATTCCTCTAACCTTGTCTCAAAAAACAACAGCCAGGGCAATGAGTTCTTCTAAGAAGCTGCTTTATACACAAATAAAAATGGTTAAGGACCACAAGGTAGGAGAAGGTTATAAGATAGCAAAGCATTTACAGATTGCAATTTCCTCATTTTGAAATGTAATTAAGAAATATCGAACAGTGGAGATCAAGAGAATCTGTGGAAGACCAAGACAAATTTCAGACACAGCTGCTCATAGGATTTCTAGAAAGGCAACTCAGAACCCCTGCTTAACAGCAAAAGACCTTCAGGAAGATTTAGCAGATTCTGGAGCTATGGTACATTGTTCTACTGTTCAGCAACACCTGCACAAATGTGGCCCTCATGGAAGAGTCATCAGAAGAAAACCTCCCTTCCTCACCACAAGATTAAACATCAGAAGTTTAAAAAAGAACATCTAAACAAGCTTGATGCATTTTGCAAACAACTCCCGTAGAGTAGACCAATGAGAAAAAAATAGAACTCTTTGGCCACAATAAGCAAAGATGCATTTGGAGAGAAATGGCGTTTCGTGAAAAAAACACCTCTGGATAAATTATGCTTTGGGGTTGAGTGGCAGCCAACGGCATGGGGAACATTTCACGGGTAGAGAGAAGAATGGATTCAAAGACATGCCAGCAAATTCTGGAAGCAAACATAACACCAAATGTAGAAAAGCTGAAGTTGAAAATAGGATGGTTCTACAAATGGATAGTGATCCTAAACACACCTCAAAATTCACAATAGACTACTTTAAAAGGTGCAGCTGAAGGTTTTACCATGGCCCTCACAGTCCCCTGAACTGAATATTATTGCAAATCTGTGGATAGATCTCAAATGAGCAGTGAATGCAAGATGACACAGGAATCTCACCGAACTGGAAGACTTTTGCAAGAAAGAATAAGTGAATATCCCTTAGCTTGCTGCTTTTCCAAGGCTGCTATTTCAAGTGCTGCTTGTTATAACTGCATTGGAGATATTCAGGAGACTAACTTAGTCTAACTCAGAGTTTTTCCGCTGTAGCAGAACTTCAGTGGTGTTTCTGGTGGATACTCAGACACTGTGTTTCAAAAGAGGTAAGGAATTTGCTAGACATGGTATTTCTATTGTCTGATTGCAAATGAGCATAGGCGAGTAAGGTGTTAATTTGCTGTTGGGGGAGGAGCCTTTGTGGGAGTGTGTGTATATATAGCAACATAGTATTAGCTTGCAAATTATAGCTTGCTGATTTTCCAAAGCTGCTATTTCAAGTGCTGCTTGTTATAAGTGCATTGGAGATATTCAGGATACTCAGGAGGTAATCTGGAGATGGATACAATCTAAACGTAAGATTTGTTTGTTTAAAATCTTTCCCCTCTTTACAATGGCAGACCTGGTTCTGTGCAGGAATTGTTGTGCTTTTATTTCAGGCTCCACTCTTCAGAGGTTTGGATACAGTCTGACCATTAACAGATTTATTTAACCAATCACTGGCAACAGGAGTCGTCCCAGAAGATTGGAAATTAGCAAATGTTGTGCCCATTCACAAGAAAGGGAGGAATCGGGCAACTAAGCCTGACATCAATAGTGGGGAAATTAATGGAAACCATACTTAAGGAGAGGATTGTGGAACATCTAAAATCCCATGGATTGAAAGATGAAAAACAGCATGGGTTTATTTCAGGGAGATCATGTCAAACTGATCTTATTGATTTTTTTGATTGGGTGGCTAAAATAATATATAGAGGAGGTGCAATAGACATTGCTTATCTAGACTTTAGTAAGGCTTTTGATACTGTCCCACATAGAAGGCTTATCAATAAATTGCAGTCTTTGGTCTTGGACTCCCATATTGTTGAATGGATTAGGCAGTGGCTGAGGGACAGTCAACAGAGGGTTGTAGTCAATGGAGTATATTCAGACCAGGGTCTTGTTACCAGTGGGGTACCTCAGGGATCTGTTCTGGGACCCATATTGTTTAATATCTTTATTAGCGAAATTGCAGAAGGCCTTGATGGTAAGGTGTGTCTTTTTGCCGATGACACAAAGATTTGTAACAGGGTTGATGTTCCTGGAGGGATACACCAAATGGAAAAGGACTTAGGAAAACTAGAGGAATGGTCAAAAATCTGGCAACTAAAATTTAATGTTGATAAGTGCAAGATAATGCACCTGGGGCGTAGAAACCCAAGAGCAGAATATAAAATCAGTGATACAGTCCTAACCTCAATATCTGAGGAAAGGGATTTAGAGATCATTATTTCAGAAGTCTTAAAGGTAGGCAGACAATGTCATAGAGCAGCAAGAAATGCTAGCAGAATGCTTGGGTGTATAGGGAGAGGAATTACCAGTAGAAAGAGGGAGGTGCTCATGCCGCTCTACAGAGCACTAGTGTGACCTCATTTGGAGTATTGTGCTCAGTACTGGAGACCATATCTCCAGAAGGATATTGATACTTTGGAGAGAGTTCAGAGAAGAGCTACTAAACTTGTACATGGATTGCAGGATAAAACTTACCAGGAAAGATTAAAGGACCTTAACCCCTTCACGCAACATCACGTACATGTACGTGGGGGAATGTGGTGCCTCACCGCATCCCCACGTGCATGTACGTGATCGGCTTCACTGTCAGCGCAGGGACCTGAGCGCTGAAGATTCAGTGAAGCCGGCGTGCTGGGGTTGCTAGGCAACCCTAGAAGCCGGAAGGAGTTGTATTAGACCCCTGACCCGCCCACGATCGCTGTGATTGGTCCAATACTGCAGAGGGACCAATCGCAGCGCATCGGGGCAGGTAAGGGGGGTTAGGGAGGGACTGTGTGCCTCTCCTTCTCTGATCGTCCCCATTCCTGTCAGGGAAGCGATCAGAGAAGGAGAGTGTGACAATATACTGTACCTATCACATGTATACTAGTCATGGAGCACTGCTACTTAGCGCTCCATGACTAGTATACTCGTCATGGCATAAAACTGTCACCATGTCTGCAGACATGGTGACAGCGCTGAGTGCCGGCTGTTACACACAGCCAGGCACTCAGGCTCAATGCCGAGGGGGGTCCTGTGACCCTCGTATCGGCGATCGGGTAGTTTCGGCACCCCCCCCGATCGCTTTATGTCGTTTCTGATCCCAGCGGTCCCAGACCGCAGGGATACGAAACCTAAAAATTGCCCCAAATCGATTTTTTTACCCCCCCTGCACCCCTGAATTCCATTTATGTGGCGGGGTGCAGGGGGCGGTTTGTGGGCGGTGCGGGGCCGGTGCGGGGCGGTGTGGCAGTTGCGGGAGGCGGGCGGTGCGGCAGGCGGGATCGCGATCCCCCGCCCGCCTCCCATTATAATCATCGTTGGTGTCTAGTGGGTATACCAGGGTGCCAGCACATTGCTGGCACCCTGGTATAAACGGCTGACATCGGTGATGCGATGTCAGCCGTTTAACCCTTTCCATACCGCGGTCCGTACGGACCGCGGTATGGAAAAGGTTAACAGCTCAGGGAGCTCCCTCCCTCTCCCATCGGAGGGCTGCTGTACCTTTGCAGCCCCCCGATGGAGAGGGAGAGAGCTCCCAGACAGCCCCCCCAGAGCCCCGTCCTTACCCTTCCCCGTCTGCGCAGTTCTGAACATAACTGAGCAGACGGGGAAGGTTCCCATGGCAACAGGACGCCTCTCAGGCATCCTGCTGTCCATGGTGCTGAACAGATCTGTGCTGAAAGCATAGATCTGTTCAGTGTAAGTAAAATATAGTACAGTGCAATATATATTGTACTGTACTGTATTATACAGACATCAGACCCACTGGATCTTCAAGAACCAAGTGGGTCTGGGTCAAAAAAAAAAGTGAAAAAAGTAAAAAAAAAGTAAAAATCAAAAAACACATTTATCACTGATTAAACATGACAAAAATAAAATTCCCTACACATGTTTGGTATCGCCGCGTCCGTAACGACCTGTTACTTTTCCCGAACGGTGAACGCCATAAAAATAAAAAATAAAAAACTATGATGAAATTGAAATTTTGCCCACCTTACTTCCCCAAAAAAGATAATAAAAGTGATCAAAAAAGTCGCATGTACTCCAAAATTGTAACAATCAAACCGTCATCTCATCCCGCAAAAAATGAGACCCTACTTAAGATAATCGCCCAAAAACTGAAAAAACTATGGCTCTTAGACTATGGAAACACTAAAACATCATTTTTTTTGTTTCAAAAATGAAATCATTGTGTAAAACTTATATAAATAAAAAAAGTATACATATTAGGTATCGCCGCGTCCGTATCGACCGGCTCTATAAAAATATCACATGACCTAACCCCTCAGGTGACCACCGTAAAAAAATAAAAATAAAAACGGTGTAGAAAAAGCTATTTTTTGTCATCTTACGTCACAAAAAGTGTAATAGCAAGCGATCAAAAAGTCATATGCACCCCAACATAGTGCCAATCAAACCGTCATCTCATCTCGCAAAAAATGAGACCCTTCTTAAGATAATCGCCCAAAAACTGAAAAAACTATGGCTCTTAGACTATGGAGACACTAAAACTTTTTTTTGTTTTAAAAATTAATTCATTGTGTAAAACTTACATAAATAAAAAAAATTGTATACATATTAGGTATCGCCGCGTCCGTGACAACCTGCTCTATAAAATTACCACATGATCTAACTGGTCAGATGAATGTTGTAAATAACAAAAAAAAAAAACGGTGCCAAAAAAGCTATTTCTTGTTACCTTGCCGCACAAAAAGTGTAATATAGAGCAACCAAAAATCATATGTACCCTAAACTAGTACCAACAAAACTGCCACCCTATCCCGTAGTTTCTAAAATGGGGTCACTTTTTTGGAGTTTCTACATCAGGGGGCTTCAAATGGGACATGGTGTCAAAAAAACTGTCCAGCAAAATCTGGCTTCCAAAAACCACACGGCGCACCTTTCACTCTACGCCCCGCTGTGTGCCCGTACAGTAGTTTACGGCCACATATGGGGCGTTTCTGTAAACAGCAGAGTCAGGGCAATAAAGATACAGTCTTGTTTGGCTGTTAACCCTTGCTTTGTTAGTGGAAAAAATGGGTTAAAATTGAAAATTAGGCAAAAAAATGAAATTCTCAAATTTCATCCCCATTTGCCAATAACTCTTGTGCAACACCTAAAGGGTTAACAAAGTTTGTAAAATCAGTTTTGAATACCTTGAGGGGTGTAGTTTCTTAGATGGCGTCACTTTTAGGGAGTTTCTACTCTAGGGGTGCATCAGGGGGCTTCAAATGGGACATGGTGTCAAAAAAACTGTCCAGCAAAATCTGGCTTCCAAAAACCATACGGCGCACCTTTCACTGTACGCCCCGCTGTGTGCCCGTACAGTAGTTTACGGCCACATATGGGGTGTTTCTGTAAACGGCAGAGTCAGGGCAATAAAGATACAGTCTTGTTTGGATGTTAACCCTTGCTTTGTTAGTGGAAAAAATGGGTTAAAATTGAAAATTAGGCAAAAAAATGAAATTCTCAAATTTCATCCCCATTTGCCAATAACTCTTGTGCAACACCTAAAGGGTTAACCAAGTTTGTAAAATCAGTTTTGAATACCTTGAGGGGTGTACTTTCTTAGATGGGGTCACTTTTAGGGAGTTTCTGCTCTAGGGGTGCATCAGGGGGCTTCAAATGGCACATGGTGTAAATAAACCAGTCCAGCAAAACCTGCCTTCCAAAAACCATACGGCGCACCTTTCACTCTACGCCCTGCTGTGTGGCCGTACAGTAGTTTACGGCCACATATGGGGTGTTTCTGTAAACGGCAGAGTCAGGGCAATAAAGATACAGTCTTGTTTGGATGTTAACCCTTGCTTTGTTAGTGTAAAAAATTGGTTAAAATGGAAAATTAGGCAAAAAAATGAAATTCTCAAATTTCATCCCCATTTGCCAATAACTCCTGTGCAACACCTAAAGGGTTAACAAAGTTTGTAAAATCAGTTTTGAATACCTTGAGGGGTGTAGTTTATAGAATAGGGTCATTTTTGGATGGTTTCTATTATGTAAGCCTCGCAAAGTGACTTCAGACCTGTAGATTTCTGAAAAATTTCAAGATTTGCTTCTAAACTTCTAAGCCTTGTAACATCCCCAAAAAATAAAATATCATTCCCAAAATAATTCAAACATGAAGTACACATATGGGGAATGTAAAGTCATCACAATTTTTGGGGGTATTACTATGTATTACAGAAGTAGAGAAACTGAAACTTTGAAATTTGCTAATTTTTCCAAATTTGGGGTAAATTTGGTATTTTTTTATGCAAAAAATATTAATTTTGGGACTTAATTTTTCCAGTGTCATGAAGTACAATATGTGACGAAAAAACAATTTCAGAACGGCCTGGATAAGTCAAAGTGTTTTAACGTTATCAGCACTTAAAGTGACACTGGTCAGATTTGCAAAAAATGACCTGGTCCTTAAGGTGAAATAAGGCTGTGTCTTGAAGGGGTTAACATGTATAGCTTGGAAGAAAGACGAGACAGAGGGGATATAATAGAAACTTTTAAATACATAAAGGGAATCAACAAGGTAAAAGAGGAGAGAATATTTAAAAGAAGAAAAACTGCTACAAGAGGACATCGTTTTAAATTAGAGGGGAAAAGGTTTAAAAGTAATATCAGGAAGTATTACTTTACTGAGAGAGTAGTGGATGCATGGAATAGCCTTCCTGCAGAAGTGGTAGCTGCAAATACAGTGAAGGAGTTGAGGCATAAGGCCATCCTTCATATAAGATAGGGCCAGGGGCTATCCATAGTATTCAGTATATTGGGCAGACTAGATGGGCCAAATGGTTCTTATCTGCCGACACATTCTATGTAAACAAGAATTGAAAGACTCTTGGCTGGCTACAAAAAGTGTTTACAAGCCATGATACTTGCCAAACGGAATGCTTCTAGGTATTAACCATGCTGGATGGACAAAGTTTTGCTTCTGGCCCTTTTCCTTTTTTATTTTGAAAAAGTTCAAAAAAAAAAAAAATGTTTTAGCTTGGAATAGAAAGGGAATGTCCCATCTTTAACCTTATTTCTTTTGAAGATCATTTCAACTTCAACTTGATTAACTGTTCACAGAATCAGTCATTTTGACCAGGGGTGTCCAAACTTTTGAATGTCACTGTAAATATTCTTCATGGGCTACATATTTGAGATCTATATATAGAAACATTCCAGATACCAGATGAGAACCTGTGTATTGATTTCGGTGTTTCCGGATTAAGTTTTGATGGTAAAGTAAAAGGTTGAGTAAGAAATAGAGCTGAATGCTGACAGTTAACATGCCCTGTAAGTTTTGTGCTTACTTATGTCATATGATTTTATTTTATTTGCTATCTACTAGACTCCTTAGAGCGCTCAACACTTACGATGATTCCTTCCCAGTGTTTATGTCTTAACATTAAATTGCTGTATTTTACTGTTTTCAAAAATGTTTTTTACAATGCTCACTTACCCTTTGAACCTAAAGGAAAGATAAACCATTGTCATAAATAGGTATTCTTTTCACTGCATTGTCCATGTCTGCGCAAGAAACAATCTTTTTCTGCAGAATTTCATCTTCCAAAATAGAAAGCACAATGAGGGCGATTTCCATCTGCAAAAGATGCATATATCTGGATGTCCAAATGGTAACTGTGTTCATCTATGTTTTTTTTCCAGACCTATTTATTCAAATGAATGAGTCTCAGTCCACTCTAAAAAACTGTATGAATGGCACCACTTAATTTAATAGGTTTGTGTGCAGTCCAAATAGAAATGACTGCTGTCTGAAACAGGTCTTATATTAGAGATTTTCATGTAAAGAAAAATGAGGCTAGAGATATAGTAGAACAACTTACAGTTAGGTCCATATATATTTGGACACTGACATAAATTTTGTTTGTATTACCTGTTTACTAAAACATATTCAAGTTATAGTTATATAATGTACATGGATATAAAGTCCAGACTTTTAGCTTTAATTTGAGTGTATCCATGTTAAAATTAGATGAAGGGTTTAGTAGTTTCAGCTCCTTTACTTGTGGCACTGTTTTCAAAGTGACCAAAAGTAATTGGACAATTGACTCAAAGGCTGTTTAACCCCTTAAGGACACAGCCTTTTTACACCTTAGGACCAGGCCATTTTTTGCAAATCTGACCAGAGTCACTTTAAGTGCTGATAACTTTAAAACGCTTTGACTTATCCAGGCCGTTCTGAGATTGTTTTTTTGTCACATATTGTACTTCATGACACTGGTAAAATGAAGTAAAAAAAAATATTTTTTTTGCACCAAAAAATACCAAATTTAACAAAATTTTTGAAAAATTTGTAAATTTCAAAGTTTCAGTTTCTCTACTCCTGTAATACATAGTAATACCCCTAAAAATTGTGATGCCTTTACATTCCCCATATGTCTACTTCATGTTTGAATTATTTTGGGAATGATATTTTATTTTTTGGGGATGTTACAAAGCTTAGAAGTTTAGAAGCAAATCTTGAAATTTTTCAGAAATTTACAAAAACCTAATTTTTAGGGACCACTACAGCTCTGAAGTCACTTTGCGAGGCTTACATAATAGAAACCACCCAAAAATGACCCTATTCTATAAACTACACCCCTCGAGGTATTCAAAACTGATTTTACAAACTTTGTTAACCCTTTAGGTGTTGCACAAGAGTTATTGGCAAATGGGGATGAAATTTGAGAATTTCATTTTATTGGCTAATTTTCCATTTTAACCCATTTTTTCCACTAACAAAGCAAGGGTTAACAGCCAAACAAGACTGTATCTTTATTGCCCTGACTCTGCCGTTTACAGAAACACCCTATATGTGGCCGTAAACTACTGTACGGCCACACAGCGGGGCGTAGAGTGAAAGGTGCGCCATATGGTTTTTGGAAGGCAGGTTTTGCTGGACTGTTTTTTTGACACCATGTCCCATTTGAAGCCCCCTGATGCACCCCTAGAGTAGAAACTCCATAAAAGTAACCCCATCTAAGAAACTACACCCCTCAAGGTATTCAAAACTGATTTTACAAACTTCATTAACCCTTTAGGTGTTGCACAAGAGTTATTGGCAAATGGGGATGAAATTTGAGAATTTCATTTTTTTGCCTAATTTTCCATTTTAACCAATTTTTTCCACTAAAAAAGCAAGGGTTAACAGCCAAACAAGACTGTATCTTTATTGCCCTGACTCTGCAGTTTACAGAAACACCCCATATGTGGCCGTAAACTACTGTACGGCCACACAGCGGGGCGTAGAGTGAAAGGTGCGCCATATGGTTTTTGGAAGGCAGGTTTTGCTGGACAGTTTTTTTGACACCATGTCCCATTTGAAGCCCCCCTGATGCAACCCTAGAGTAGAAACTCCCTAAAAGTGACCCCATCTAAGAAACTACACCCCTCAAGGTATTCAAAACTGATTTTAGAAAGTTTGTTAACCCTTTAGGTGTTGCACAAGATTTAATGGAAAATAGAGATACAATTTAAAAATTTCACTTTTTTGGCAGATTTTCCATTTTAATATTTTTTTTCCAGTTACAAAGCAAGGGTTAACAGCAAAACAAAACTCATTATTTATGGCCCTGATTCTGTAGTTTACAGAAACCCCCAATATGTGGTCGTAAACTGCTGTACGGGCACACGGCAGGGCGCAGAAGGAAAGGAATGCCATACGGTTTTTGGAAGGCAGATTTTGCTGGACTGTTTTTTTTACACCATGTCCCATTTGAAGCCCCCTGATGCAACCCTAGAGTAGAAACTCCATAAAAGTGACCCCATCTAAGAAACTACACCCCTCAAGGTATTCAAAACTGATGTTACAAAGTTTGTTAACCCTTTAGGTGTTGCACAAGATTTAATGGAAAATAGAGATACAATTTCAAAATTTCACTTTTTTGGCAGATTTTCCATTTTAATATTTTTTTTCCAGTTACAAAGCAAGGGTTAACAGCAAAACAAAACTCATTATTTATGGCCCTGATTCTGTAGTTTACAGAAACACCCCATATGTGGTCGTAAACCGCTGTACGGGCACACGGCAGGGCGCAGAAGAAAAGGAATGCCATACGGTTTTTGGAAGGCAGATTTTGCTGGACTGGTTTTATTGACACCATGTCCCATTTGAAGCCCCCCTGATGCACCCCTAGAGTAGAAACTCCAAAAAAGTGACCCCATTTTAGAAACTACGGGATAAGGTGGCAGTTTTGTTGGTACTAGTTTAGGGTACATATGATTTTTGGTTGCTCTATATTACACTTTTTGTGCGGCAAGGTAACAAGAAATAGCTTTTTTGGCACCGTTTTTTTTTTTTGTTATTTACAACATTCATCTGACCAGTTAGATCATGTGGTAATTTTATAGAGCAGGTTGTCACGGACGCGGCGATACCTAATATGTATACAATTTTTTTTATTTATGTAAGTTTTACACAATGAATTAATTTTTAAAACAAAAAAAAGTTTTAGTGTCTCCATAGTCTAAGAGCCATAGTTTTTTCAGTTTTTGGGCGATTATCTCAAGTAGGGTCTCATTTTTTGCGGGATGAGATTATGGTTTTATTGGCACTATTTTGGGGTGCATATGACTTTTTGATCGCTTGCTGTTACACTTTTTGTGAAGTAAGATGACAAAAAATTGCTTTTTTTACACCATTTTTTTTTTTTTTTTACGGTGGTCATCTGAGGGGTTAGGTCATGTGATATTTTTATAGAGCTGGTCGATACGGACGCGGCGATACCTAATATGTATACTTTTTTTTATTTATGTAAGTTTTACACAATGATTTCATTTTTGAAACAAAAAAAATCATGTTTTAGTGTTTCCATAGTCTAAGAGCCATAGTTTTTTCAGTTTTGGGGCGATTATCTTGGGTAGGGTATGATTTTTGCGGGATGAGATGACGGTTTGATTGTTACAATTTTGGAGTACATACAACTTTTTTGATCACTTTTATTAACTTTTTTGGGAAGTAAGGTGGGCAAAATTTCAATTTCATCATAGTTTTTAATTTTTTATTTTTATGGCGTTCACCGTTTGGGTAAAGTAACATGACCGTTTTATAGATCAGGTCGTTACGGACGCGGCGATACCAAACATGTGTAGGGAATTTAATTTTTTTTATTTTTAATCAGTGATAAATGTGTTTTTTTATTTTTACTTTATTTTCACTTTTTTTCACTTTCTTTTTGACCCAGACCCACTTGGTTCTTGAAGATCCAGTGGGTCTGATGTCTGTATAATACAGTACAGTACAATATATAGTACTTTACTGTATTTTACACTTTGTCTGAACAGATCTATGCCTTTCAGCACAGATCTGTTCAGCACCATGGACAGCAGGATGCCTGAGAAGGCGTCCTGTTGCCATGGGAACCTTCCCCGTCTGCTCAGTTATGGTCAGAACTGCGCAGACGGGGAAGGGTAAGGACGGGGCTCTGGGGGGGCTGCCTGGGAGCTCTCTCCCTCTCCATTCGGGGGGCTGCAAAGGCACAGCAGCCCCCCGATGGGAGAGGGAGGGAGCTCCCTGCGCTGTTAACCTTTTCCATACAGCGGTCCGTACGGACCGCGGTATGGAAAGGGTTAAACGGCTGACATCGCATCACCGATGTCAGCCGTTTATACCAGGGTGCCAGCAATGTGCTGGCACCCTGGTATACCCACTAGAAACCAACGATTATTCAAGGGGAGGCGGGCGGGGGATCGCGATCCCGCCTACCGCACCGCCCGCCTCCCGCACCGCCCGCAACCCTCCCCCTGCACCTCCCACCGTGCTCAAATAACTCAGGGGTTCAGGGGGGAGGGATGCAGGAACATTTTTGGAATCCTAAAGTTTCTGATCCCAGAAACTGCAGAAATCGCAGCAAACCGCAGGTCTGAATTGACCTGCGGTTTGCCGCGATCGCCGACATGGGGGGGTCACGGGACCCCCCCGCGCATTTAGCCTAGGTGCCTGCTCAATGATTTGAGCAGGCACCGCGTTCCGATCACTGCCAGCCGCACGGCAGTGATCAGAAATACACAGGGCGTACATGTACGCCCTGTGTCCTTAAGTACCAGGGCACAAGGGCGTACCTGTACGCCCTATGTCCTTAAGAGGTTAATGGGGAGGTGTAGAAAATTCCTTCATTATTTCATTCTCAATTAAGCATATAAAAGGTCTGGAGTTGATTTGAGGTGTGGTGCTTGTATTTTGAAGATTTTGCTGAGAAGTAAACATGAGGTCAAAGGAACTCTCTCAATGCTATACCAAGGCTGCTATGCCAAGTGCTGATCTACAAGTGCATTGGAGATATTCAGGAGATACTCAGGAGGTAATCTGGAGGTGGATACAATCTAAAAAAGTAAGATTTGTTTGTTTAAAATATTTTGCCTCTTTAAAATGGCAGACCTGGTTCTGTGCAGGAATTGTTGTGCTTTTATTTCAGGTTCCACTCTTCAGAGGTTTGGATACTGCCTGGTCTGTAGACAGCTCTCCATAATGCAGCAGGAAATACCTTTTTGAAATATGAGATTTGTAAATTAACCATTAAACAAACTCAGGCAGAGAACATTGCAATGCCACTGCCACAGAGGCCCCCTAGAAATGGAAGATGGGATACTGTAGGTTCTGGTAGACTGAGAGTTGTGGATAGAAGACATGTCCCACAGTCTGTGGCTCTCCATAATTCATTTGCAGCACTTTCAGAGTGCAAGAGCAACATGGAGGATGGCTCAAGCACAGTGGGTGAGAAACAATCATCTCCCATGCCTAAAGTATATAAGACTGCAGCCAAAGACAAAAAGGAGAAGGTGAGGGTTGATAGTAAGCAGCTGTTGGTGGGCGATTCCATCATAAGAGGTGTGAAGTTTGAGGAGAATGGTGTTGTGAGATGTCTCCCTGGTGCTACCGCTAGCATGGATAGACGATGGATCCTTAATATTGTTAGGCAAGCAAAGCAGGAAAGGGAAGTGGATGTTATTGTCTATCTTGGGACAAACGATCTAGCTTGCAATGAGGTTTCAAAGGTGAAAGAAGCTCTTCACACACTTGGAAAGGATATATGGGAGGTTGCATCAACTGTTTCATTCTCTGCAGTTTTGCCTATGCATAACCTTCAGCATGACAGGAAGATGTGCATTAAGGAATTCAATGTAGGGCTTGGTGAATAGTGTCTGAACCAAGGGTTTGGCTTTGTGTCTCATGTTAGCTCTTGTTGGAATGGAAAATAACTGATACAAGTTAGCGAGAACAATTTAGAGTCAGTTTGGGTTACCTTGCAGCTTGATAATCATAAGGTAACTCGTGTAGGTGTGATATATAGACCACCGAGCCAAGTCAAAGAATTAGATGATCTACTAGTTGAGGAAATAGCTAAAATGACATTGAAGGGAGAAGTTATCATTATGGGAGACTTTAATCTTCCAGATGTAACATAGTACATAAGCAACATAGTACATAAGGCCGAAAAAAGACATTTGTCCACCCAGTTCGGCCTGTCATCCTGCAAGTTGATCCAGAGGAAGGCAAAAAAAAACTGCCAATTTTCCTCACTTTAGGGGAATAAAAATTCCTTCCCGACTCCAATCAGGCAATCACAATAAAACCCTGGATCAACGATCTCTCTCTAGTAGCTATATCCTGTAATATTTTTACACTCCAGAAATACATCAAGGCCCCTCTTGAATTCCTTTATTGTACTCACCATCACCACCTCCTCAGGCAGAGAGTTCCATAGTCTCACTGCTCTTAAAGAATCCTCTTCTATGTTTGTGTACAAACCTTCTTTCCTCCAGACGCAGAGGATGTCCCCTCGTCACAGTCACAGTCCTGGGAATAAATAGATGATGGGATAGGTCTCTGTACTGTCCCCTGATATATTTATACATATTAATTAGATATCCTCTCAGTCGTCTTTTTTCTAAAGTGAATAACCCTAATTTTGATAATCTTTCAGGGTACTTAAGTTGCCCTCCTCTGGACCCTCTCCAGCTCTGCTATGTCTGCTTTGTTCACTGGAGCCCAGAACTGTACACAGTACTCCATGTGTGGTCTGACTAATGATTTGTAAAGTGGTAGGACTATGTTCTCATCACGGGCATCTATGCCCCTTTTGATGCAACCCATTATCTTATTGGCCTTGGCAGCAGCTGCCTGACACTGTTTGTTGCAGCTTAGTTTGCTGTTTATTAAAATTCCTAGATCCTTTTCCATGTCAGTGTTACCGAGTGTTTTACCATTTAATAAGTACGAGTGACTTGCATTATTCCTTCCTATGTGCATAACTTTACATTTGCCAGTGTTAAACCTCATCTGCCACCTATCTGCCCAAGCCTCCAATCTATCCAGATCGCTCTGTAGTAGTATACTGTCCTCTTCAGTGTTAATTACTTTACACAGTTTAGTGTCATCTGCGGAAATTGATATTTTACTATGCAAGCCTTCTACAAGATCATTTATAAATATATTGAAGAGAATAGGGCCCAATACTGACCTCTGAGGTACCCCACTAGTGACAGTGACCCAATCTGAGTATGTACCATTAATAACCACCCTCTGTTTTCTTTCATTGAGCCAGTTACTTACCCACTTACAGACGTTTTCTCCCAGTCCGAGCATTCTCATTTTATATACTAACCTTTTATGTGGTACAGTGTCAAATGCTTTGGAGAAGTCCAGATACACGACATCAATTGATTCGCCGCTGTCAAGTCTAGAACTTACCTCCTCATAGAAACGGATTAAATTTGTTTGACATGACCGATCCCTCACGAAGCCATGCTGATATGGCGTTATTTGCTTATTTCCGTTAAGATGCTCTAACATAGCATCTCTCAGAAAACCTTCAAACAGTTTACCCACAACAGATATTAAACTTACCGGCCTATAGTTTCCAGGCTCTGTTTTTGAACCCTTTTTGAATATTGGCACCACATTTGCCATGCGCCAATCCTGTGGGACATTCCCTGTCAATATAGAATTTGCAAATATCAGAAATAAGGGTCTGGCTATGACATTACTTAATTCCCTTAGGATACGGGGGTGTATGCCATCCGGTCCTGGCAATTTGTCTATTTTAATCTTTTTATGTCGCTGTTGTACTTCTTCCTGGGTCAGACAGGACACTTTTAATGGGGAATTTATTTCAACATTCGGCATGTCATCTGACAGTTTATTTTCCTCAGTGAATACACTGGAGAAAAAAATATTTAACAACTTTGCTTTCTCCTCGTCGCTCTCTGCGACTCCCCCCTCATTACTCTTTAACGGGCCGACACCTTCAGATTTATACTTTTTAACATTTATATAATTGAAGAAAATTTTAGGGTTAGTTTTACTCTCTTTGGCAATTAATCTCTCGGTCTCTAGTTTGGCCGCTTTTATTTGTTTTTTACATGTTCTATTTTTTTCCTTATAGTTTTTCAGTGCTTCCGTGCTACCTTCCTGTTTTAGTATTGTATATGCTTTCTTTTTGTCATTTATTGCTTTCTTTACAGTTCTGTTTATCCACATTGGTTTCTTTTTGTTCCTTAACCTTTTATTCCCATACGGTATGTACCTCTCACAATGAGATTTTAGGATGCTTTTAAAGATATCCCATTTTGTGGCTGTATTTTTATTTGTGAGGACTTTATCCCATTTAGTTAGGCCTATGGCCTCTCTTAGTTGGCTAAATTTAGCTTTTTTTGAAGTTTGGTATTTTTGTTCCTCCCTGTAGAAACCCCCCTTTGAATGATAATTGGAAGGTTATTACTTTGTGGTCACTATTTCCCAGGTGTCCCCCAACCTGCACGTCTGTTGTTCTGTCAGGCCTATTGGTTAATACTAAGTCCAGTATGGCCGTCCCTCTAGTTGGGTCCGGAACCAGTTGGGAGAGGTAATTGTCTTTGGTTATTGCCAAGAACCTGTTTCCTTTATGAGATATACAAGTTTCAGTTTCCCAGTCTATATCTGGGTAGTTGAAGTCCCCCATAATAACCACCTCATTATGATTTGCCACCTCGTCAATCTCATTTAGTAGTAGATTTTCTGTGGACTCTGGTATATTAGGTGGTTTATAGTAAACTCCTATTAGTAATTTATTATTGTTTTTAGCGCCATGTATCTCTACCCACAGTGACTCCACATGTTCATGTCCCTCACTTATATCTTCTTGGACTCTGGGCTTTAGACCGGACTTTACATAAAGGCAGACCCCTCCCCCTCTCCGGTTTTGACGATCCTTTCTAAACAGACTGTAACCCTGTACATTAACTGCCCAGTCATAGCTATCATCCAGCCATGTCTCAGTTATTCCCACTATGTCATAGTCCTCCTCACACATCACTAATACCAGTTCACCAGTTTTATTAGTCAGGCTTCTGGCATTAGTATACATACATTTGAGAGGCTTATGTATATTTTTTACCCTACACCTTTCCTTCTAAACTGTTCTAGTCCCTCCTTCCATTCCTCCCCCAGTCTCACTACCTTGCCCCCGGTCTCTATCTGCACTATCTTCCCATCCTATAACATAATTACCCTCCCCCCAGTCCCTAGTTTAAACACTACCCCAACCTTCTAGCCATCTTCTTCCCCAACACAGCTGCCCCTTCCCCATTGAGGTGCAGCCCGTCCATACGATAGAGCCTGTAGCCGATAGAGAAGTCGGCCCAGTTCTCTAGGAACCCAAACACCTCCTTCCTACACCAGTTCTTGAGCCACTTGTTAATGTCCCTAATCTCCCACTGCCTTTCTTGTGTGGCCCGTGGTACAGGTAGTATTTCGGAAAATACTACCTTTGAGGTCCTTGCCCTAAGCTTTTGACCTAAATCCCTGAAATCATTTTTAAGGACTCTCCACCTACCCCTAACTTTGTCATTGGTTCCGATATGGACCATGACCGCTGGATCTTCTCCAGCCCCTCCCAGTAATCTGTCAACCCGATCCGCGATGTGTCGAACTCTAGCGCCAGGAAGACAGCACACTGTTCGGCGATCACGGTCTTTGTGACAGATTTCCCTATCTGTTCCCCTAATAATTGAGTCTCCCACTAGCAGCACCTGTCTGGCCTGCCCTGCTCTCCTGGTCCCCTGCTTACCGCAGCTGGCATTCCCCTGACTGGCAGAGGAAGTTTCTGGCTGCAGCAGTGCCATCCCTGGACTGACATCCCCCTCATCTGCCAAACGTGCAAACATGTTGGGGTGTGTCAGATAAGGGCTAGCCTCCCTGGCACTCTTCCCTCTACCCCGCTTTCTAACTGTTACCCAGCTAGCTACCTCACTTTCCTCAGCCTCCTCTCTGTCACCCTCCCCCTCATCTACCCCAAAGAGTGCTTGCTCGGTGAGAAGCAAACTCTTTTGCAAATTGTCAATGCCTCTCAGTGTTGCAACTTGCCCATTTAGAGACTCGATTTGCAATTCCAAATGGGTAATTTGCTCACATCTTGAACAAAGATATGCACCCTTGAACTCCTGTTCCAGGACTGCATACATCATGCAAGATGTGCACTGCAATGTAAACTGGAAAACCAAAATAGTTAGCTCTGCCAGGAGTACAGATATTCTAAATTCCCTACTGGGATTATCTCTACAGCAAGTAGTTGAGGAGCCAACCTGGAAGGAGGCCATTTTAGATTTAGTATGCTCAAATGGGAATTTAGTATATGATATTACTGTAGGGGAAAGCTTGTCATCTAGTGATCACCAGTCAGTGTGGTTTACTATAAGTACAGTGACCGAGTCACACCACACAAAAACAAAAGTTTTAGATTTTAGAAAACTGACTTTTCTAAAATTTGATTAGTGGTATACGAGGCCCTATCAGATCGGAACAGTTTCATTGGAGTCCAGGAGAAATGGGAAGGAAAAGGACCTCAGTTAGGAAAGAAGACGAATGAATCTTTTGATGCATGTTTCTTTACAAAGGAAGAGGTTCAAAGTCAGGTGTCTAAAATTAATACAAATAAGTCACAGGGGTCTGATGGTATACACCCAAAGCTATTAAAAGAGCTTAGCGTTGAACTAGCAAAACCATTAACAGATTTATTTAACCAATCACTGGCAACAGGAGTCATCCCAGAAGATTGGAAATTAGCAAATGTCGTGCCCATTCACAAGAAAGGTAGTAGGGAGGAATCGGGCAACTATAGGCCAGTAAGCCTGACATCAATAGTGGGAAAATTAATGGAAACCATACATAAGGAGAGGATTGTAGAACATCTAAAATCTCATGGATTGAAAGATGAAAAACATGATCAGGGAGATCATGTCAAACTAATCTTATAGATTTTTTTGATTGGGTGACTAAAATAATAGATAGAGGAGGTGCAATAGACATTGCTTATCTAGACTTTAGTAAGGCTTTTGATACTGTCCCACATAGAAGGCTTATCAATAAATTGCAGTCTTTGGGCTTGGACTCCCATATTGTTGAATGGATTAGGCAGTGGCTGAGGGACAGGCAACAGAGGGTTGTAGTCAATGGAGTATATTCAGACCAAGGTCTTGTTACCAGTCGGGTACCTCAGGGATCTGTTCTGGGACCCATATTGTTGCATATCTTTATCAGCGAAATTTCAGAAGGCCTTGATGGTAAGGTGTGTCTTTTTGCTGATGACACAAAGATTTGTAACAGGGTTGATGTTCCTGGAGGGATACACCAAATGGAAAAGGATTTAGGAAAAACTAGAGGAATGGTGAAAAATCTGACAACTAAAATTTAATGTTGATAAGTGCAAGATAATGCTCCTGGGGCGTAAAAACCCAAGAGCAGAATATAAAATCAGTGATAAAGTCCCAACCTCAGTATCTGAGGAAAGGGATTTAGGGATCATTATTTCAGAAGACTTAAAGGTAGGCAGACAATGTCATAGAGCAGCAGGAAATGCTAGCAGAATGCTTGGGTGTATAGGGAGAGGCATTACTAGTAGAAAGAGGGAGGTGCTCATGCCGCTCTACAGAGCACTAGTGAGACCTCATTTGGAGTATTGTGCTCAGTACTGTAGACCATATCTCCAGAAGGATATTGATACTTTGCAGAAAGTACAGAGAAGAGCTACTAAACTGGTACATGGATTGCAGGATAAAACTTACCAGGAAAGAATAAAGGACGAGACAGAGGGGATATGATAGAAACTTTTAAATACATAAAGAGAATCAACAAGGTAAAAGAGGAGAGAATATTTAAAAGAAGAAAAACTGCTACAAGAGGACATCGTTTTAAATTAGAGGGGCAAAGGTTTAAAAGTAATATCAGGAAGTTTTACTTTACTGAGAGAGTAATGGATGCATGGAATAGCCTTCCTGCAGAAGTGGTAGCTGCAAATACAGTGAAGGAGTTGAAGCATGCATAGGATAGGCATAAGGCCATCCTTCATATAAGATAGGGCCAGGGGCTATCCATAGTATTCAGTATATTGGGCAGACTAGATGGGCCAAATGGTTCTTATCTGCCGACACATTCTATGTTTCTAATGCTGGTGAAACAAGCCATCCTTCATCTGCAAAAACAGAAAAAAAAACATCTGAGAAACTGCTACACTATTAGGAGTGGCAAAATCTACAGTTTGGTACATCCTTAGAAAGAAAGCACTGGTGACCTCAATAATGCAAAAAGACCTGGACGTCCACGGAAGACAACAGTGGTGGACGATCGCAGAATAATTACCATGGTGAAGAGAAACCCCTTCACAACAGCCAACCAAGTGAACAACACTCTCCAGGATATAGGCGTATCAATATCCAAATCTACAACAAATCTACAATAGTCAAATATTGCGCTTGACGAGTTACTCCCAATAAGTGAAAAATATGTACTGATCCCCTAGGGGACAAAGGGGTAAAACTTAACGTTTATTCCTATATCTAAAAGGATAAAGCTCTCAAATAAAGCATCGGCCTGAAAGGCCTTTAGACAGACTAACATAAAGACACCAAGACATACAAAAACACTAAGGTAACAGCAAAGGAAGGCAAGCATAAAAAGGAACGTTCTCACCCATCAGGTGCCGTAGACGTTGGTAGTAAGATGGCTTGAATGCGTGCGGCCTCCCATACGGTAGATGAGCAGATATGTGTCACTAGTAGAGATGTTTGCAGTCATGAAGACCCCAGGAAGGCAGAGGGCGGGAGCAAAAGGTCCCTAATTAGCCCTAATAGTGGGACGGGGGCTAATTCACCCTACCTACCTATACGAGGTACTTGCCCCGCAAGGGGCGTCCCCGTCCGGATACCTTTCCCTGGTGCGGGTGGAATCCCTAGTACACCCTATGGCGGTAGACTCCCAACATGTCACATTTCAAAACTAATTTATCAGGGGAGATGTACAAAAAACAACAATGTCAGGCGGATGGTGAAGTCTGCATTGGAATAAACCAAAGAAATGGGGGAAAAAAGTTAATGACATAAGCATACGGTGGTTAAAGCTGGTGTACGGTTATTCCAGCAAATATCAAGTGGGCGAGGCCAGTGGAGCCAAGACCCCAAAAAGAAACCACAAGCAGCTTTAAGGCAGGCTCACCAGTGGGTGATGCCCGTAAAGGTCCAAATATGACCCTGGATATAAATTATCCAAATTATCGGCAGAGGACGCTTACCTCTCAGCGCTTTTAGAAGACTGGACCAGCACGCCAGTATCCCGGATCACGCCCCACTTCCGTCCACGTGACTGCAAGTTAAGGAAGTCACATGGCCGATGGAACGCATGCCAGTGGAACGCAGGATTGGCAGGCCTATACAGGGATGCGTTCCAGGAGACGCAACGCCAAAAAATGGCGCCGCGAATCACGTGACCGCCCTGAGATCGGGCACCACGCATGGATGCCATGACCGCATGACCCAGCCACGTGATCGTAAACTTCCGACACATGGAAATCAGCTCTGCAAAAGGGCCTCACCCCCCAGAGCGCATGCGGTCCAGAGTGGAGGCGATTTAATGTCGAATACGGGGGCGGGCTGTGCCAGTAGCGACCCAGATGCCAAAGTCTAGTGAGCCAGGCAACGAGGGTGGCAATTTGGGCTTGTAATATCACAATGCCGCTAGTAACACATTTATTGAAAAATGTAAACATAATACAGAGCTGTGAATGGCTGGCCAAGACGACACTGGCCTCAGTCAGGAACCTGGTCAGCTAGAGTACAGTATGAGAACCAGGACAACAAAGAGGGCACAGAAAAACACACATATCTATTAGACATGTAGGAAAATGTAGGAAAATAATATGTAACAGCTGTAGTTGAGTTGTTCATTCATGCCCAATGGGGCCATAGTTTTCAAGTAATAGATCCAAACGGAGCTCACGTTGGAGAATGGCACGATCCCAGGTCCCCCCCCCCCACGCCGTGGAGGGAAGACACGGTCTATCCCCATTACTGTTATACGTGCCTTTCCGTTGTGATGGCTATGAATGTGATTGGCCACTGGTGTATCTTTGGCCTTTGAAATATCACGTAGGTGTTCGCCAACCCTTCTACGGAGCTCGCGGATAGTTTTACCCACATATCCCCTGCCACATTCGCATGTCAGGAGATATATCACCCTACGGGTAGGGCAATTGATAAAATGATGGATCGAGTATTCCTTGCCAGTTACAGTGCTCTGAAATGTTTTCCCAGTGTGTAAATGGCTGCAAGCAATACAGCCACTGCACCTGTAACAGCCCTTGACATTAGATTTTAGCCATGTAGAGTCAGTGGAAAAAGGCGGAATAAATTCACTGGATACTAGCCTGTCGCGGAGGCTACGCCCGTGGCGATAAGTGAGGTGTGGGTGGTATCCCACCACCTCTCTCAGATCAGGATCCAGTAAAAGAATTCCCCAATTCTTTCAAAAGATCTCGCAGATCTCACTTGCAGCCCTATCAAATGTAGTGATTGGGCGAGTCAATTTGGTGGTCTGTACTTGGTTGGATTTGGGAGTCAGAACAGCCGTTCTGTTCTCCAGAAGCGCCGATCTAAAGGCTCTCCTTAAAACTTTATCTGGGTAACCCCGTTGTTGGAACCACACCTGCAAGTCCTTTGCCTGTCTCATAAATTCACACCTAGTAGAACAATTTCTCCTAAGGCCTCTTTCACACTTGCGTTGTCCGGATCCGGCGTGTACTCCACTTGCCGGGATTACACGGCGGATCCGGAAAAACGCAAGTGTACTGAAAGCATTTGAAGACGGATCCGTCTTCAAAATGCTTTCAGTGTTACTATGGCACCCAGGATGCTATTAAAGTCTTGGTTGCCATAGTAGGAGCGGGGAGTGGGGGAGCGGTATACTTACCATCCGTGCGGCTCCCGGGGCGCTCCAGAGTGACGTCAGTGCGCCCCATGCGCATGGATGACGTGCCATGCGATCACGTCATCCATGCGCCTGGGGCGCCCTGACATCACTCTGGAGCGCCCCAGGAGCCGCACGAATGGTAAGTATGCTGCTCCCTGCTACACTTTACCATGGCTGCCGGGACTTTAGCAGCGTCCTGGGTGCCATAGTAACACTGAAAGCATTTTGAAGATGGTAACCACTCTAAAAAAGCTAAACGTTGTATCCGGCAATGCGCTGAAACGACGTTTAGCTTAAGGCCGGATCCGGATCAATGCCTTTCAATGGGCATTCATTCTGTTTCCGGCCTTGCGGCAAGTCTTCAGTTTTTTTGGCCGGAGCAAAAAGCGCAGCATGCTGCGGTATTTTCTCCGGCCAAAAAACGTTCCGTTCCGGAACTGAAGACATCCTGATGCATCCTGAACGGATTTCACTCCATTCAGAATGCATTAGGATAATCCTGATCAGGATTCTTCCGGCATAGAGCCCCGACGACGGAACTCTATGCCGGAAGACAATAACGCAGGTGTGAAAGAGCCCTAAGCCGTAGGTACTGGCCCTTGGGGATGCCAAAATTGAGTGGGAGAGGGTGACTGCACTCCCACCTAAGAAAAGTGTTGGTAGATGTGGGTTTTTTATAAACAGACGTTTCAAGTTCACCATCATCCGTTTTTGAAATGAGAACATCTAGAAATGGCAACTGTTTACAGTCTGACTCACAGGTAAAGTGCAGGCCGATGTTGTTGTTGTTAAGCAGATCCACCAAGGAACGGAACGCATCTACGCTACCGTTCCATATAATGAAGATGTCATCAATGTATCGCGCCCACAGCCCCACACGCTCCATGAGAGTAGAGCGCTCATCTCTGAAGACCAGGGTCCCTTCCCACCAGCCCAGGAACAGGTTAGCATACGACGGGGCACATGAACTCCCCATCGCTGTGCCCCTGAGCTGGTGGTAGATTCTACCGTTAAAGGAAAACACATTGCAAGTCAGCATGAATGCCAATAGAGAGAGAACGAAGAGGCTGTGGGTGCGATACTGACATCCGTGAGTACTTAGAAAGTGTTCAACTGCTCTAATGCCCAGGGAGTGTGGAATACTGGAATATAATGCTTCAACATCAATGCTAGCTAACAAACTACCTTCTTCAGTCTGAATTCCTTCTATTTGCTTCAATGCGTGGTATCCCGAGTATATAAAGGAAGTGCTGTGACGAACGGGGCAAGAACCCGATCGACATAGATCCCCACATTCTGGCAAAGATTCCCCACACCAGACACAATGGGACGCCCTTTAAGTGGGTGCGTCCCCTTGTGTAGTTTGGGAAGGCAGTAGAACGTTGCCAGACGTGGGTGGGTAGGTAACATAAACCTATATTCATCGTCTGTGATGATCCGTGACTGTTTAGCCTCATCTAGGATGATCTTGAGTTGCTTTTTGTACTCTGGGGATGGGTCACGTGCCAGAACCTCATATGTGGATGGATCACTCAGCAAGGACTCGCACACACGCTGTATTGATCATGGTCCATCACCACCGTGTTACCTCCTTTATCGGAAGGTTTAATCACTATCGAAAGATCGCCTTCTAAGTCAGAGACGGTGGTGGCATGAACCCGGTCAAGATTAGAGCAATGAGAAGGATGTAAATCCTCAATCTGTTGCTAGACCGTGCTAAGGAACACATCCACACAAGACAATTCGCCAAAACCAGGTGGCATCTTATTGCTTTTGAGCTTTAAGTTAGTAAATGGTCCTAGTCCCTCTGGCTGCTCAAATTCCCCGTCAAGACCATACAATAAATGTACGTCTGATAAAATATCTAGGGGAATACCTAGCTCCCGCCACAGTTTTTTCTCTTGAAGTTTATGAAATTTATGCCAGCGGAGCTTGCGAGCAAAAAGGTTGAGGTCCTTTATGGTGTCAAACTGATTAAAATTGGGAGTTGGTACGAAGGAAAGACCCAGTTGAAGAACTTCGGTCTCAGCCGTGCTCAGGGGCGGGAGGAGAGGTTGACAACCTGGGGGACTAGGGGTTTGGCAGTACTTGTACCCGATTGCTTAACGGATAGGTCTGAGGAGGATTGGGTTGGTTCTGATATTGGCCACTCCCCCCAGAAGGGCCAGTACCTTTTGATCGGCGCTTCTGACTCCCAAATCCAACCAAGTACAGACCACCAAATTGATTCGCCCAATCAGTACATTTGATGGAACAGCCTCCCTGACAAGTTTCTTCAAAAACTTTATACATGTGTACCTAGTAGAATTGTTGCTGTTTTGAAGACAAATGGTGGTCATACCAAGTACTGGTTTGTGCATTCACTTTGCATTTTGCTAATTGATAAAAATAAACTATTAACATTTCTATATTTGAAAATATTCTTACTTTTCAGAATTTTTCCCACACCTGCCTGAAACACAGTATTGTAAATAAATTCATGTGTGTGAGCCAGCTAAAAGTGTATGTAGGTCATCGAGAATTATTGTGGGCCACCTTTTGCATAGGGCATGTGTAAACCAATGGGCCCTAGCATCTGCACTAGTGTGTCTATTCAAAAATAGCGCAAGATCAGGGTGTTTGGACAATAGTGAACAGAACATTTATAGTTGGGAAATAGGTATTTTTTATTTTTTCATTTGAACTAGGTTTTGATTTTTTAATATAGTTTTCTCTTTTTTTGTGTGTAAAATATGTGAATAGCAGAGTAATTATTTAGCCAATGTTTCCTACTTGAGAAGCTAATTAGGACATGCTGTAATTCCATTTGTGGATAGATAAAGTGAAGTGCCACACTGTGACTACAACCAAGAGACTTCATGAATTTATGAAGGGGTCTCTCAAGTTTTGTAGTGGCCGTGGGGTGCATTAGTAAATTTCAAAATGAGTCCCACTGCAGGCACCCCAGCAAACAGAAGAAATACCTACGGGAAGCTACAGTCAGCCAAGTATTTCTGCAAGGAAAAGAATAGGAGTTGCTCATATCAAACGACTCTCCATTCTGGCTCTTAATAATGCATATGGACAGAGGTTGTCTTGATGAAACAACCCTTTTAAGGATTAATTCCCATGCTGCAGATTTGTTAATGTCCCTTTTCTAGGAAGTACATAGATTTCTGCAGCCACAGAAATGTTTGCAACAAATCTGCCATATGTTAATTTACCCTAAAGTTGGCTGCTTCTGTCAAATGTGCTTCTTATTTTTCTTTAACTGGTCAGTAATTAACCTGTTAACGACCACATACCATACCTGTATGAGGCCTGGGAAAATGCATGGCACATAAAGCAGGAACCAGTTGGACTAAGGAGCCTTATTAGGATACAGAAGGGATTTATTACCATTTCTACCTTCTCTTTTCAAGCCTACATAGCACTTAATGACCACACCACTATACAGTAAATAGAGGAAGTAACAGGTCCACTTTATTGGACTTGGCGATCAAGTGAAATTCTAAAAAAGAAACAAACAAAAAAACATGAGTGATTAGAGAGAAAGAATTGTCATAGGAGATCTAAAGAGTGTCATACTCAAATTATCCGGCCAACTGGTGCACCTTCACTCGTGCGAGAGCTGCTTTCACTCCAAAATTGCTTGTAAAGGCAGCACAGTGTCATTCGAGTTATAACTACACTGCGCCGCCTCTACAAGTAAGATGATGCACGGGTAATTTTGAAGTGAAAACAGTGCCCGTACAAGTGAAGGTGCAGACTGTGCAGAAGGTGCTACAGGTGCAACACTACGTCTTCAAACAGCTGAACAGTAGAGGTGCTGGGAGTTAGGCACCCGCCTATCTGATATTGATGACCTATCCAGAGTATAGGTCATCAATACTGTAGCTCTGCACAAACCCTTTAAAATAATTTAATTTCATCTGACTGGGGTTCTCTATGTGGCAACTAAATAGAGTTCTATAAACACCATTATAGATTAATGAACAGTCCAATACATTTTTGATCTGATGTGTGTGAATTCCCCCTAGAGTTGGCAGCTTCTGTCTCGTTTACTGGTTAAATGTGTTTCCTCTGTTCCTTTAACAAAAAATAAAAATATTAACCTATTTAGGACCATATCTGTACATGGTGTAGCCCTAGACTGTAAGCCAGAGCCAAATATATGGGTCTTTCAGGTGAACCTTTTAAGGCCCTTTTTAGGTCTTGCCATGAAGGGGTTACGGATGTATTTTATTTTTTCATTTGCACATCATAGGTGTGAATTAATTATTATTTTTTTAAATCTAATATATTGTACATTAAAACTATAGTGCAGTACCATGCGGCATGAATTGTGCTCCGTTTATAGATAGAACAGTGGAGCAGGCGAGTCAGCATTCAAGGACATGAATCACTTGTCCTCCTTAGGGTTCTAATAGTGATTGCGGAGAAATACCTTGCCTGTACCTCTGGAAGCAAAAGGGTTTATTCTGCCCTTGGGGAGTGAAACTCAGTGAGGATAGCTCTGCTTAGAAACGCAGGGACAAATGCAGCTGAACAATTGGTGCCTGTCACTGATCATTAGCAGAGAGGGCTGGAAATCTGGTTAACATTCTCAGGGTGGTGCGAACAAATAACCCAACATCTGCTTTATGGCCATAGGGAGCAAGTTTTAATTTTGCATTTTTTATACACACATCCATGAGGTCGAGGCTGTAGACTCCCAGGGGAGCAAAGCAGGAACCTGCCCCCTATTTCTATGGTGGGAAAAAAGGGGGGAAGGGAGAGAGACCTCAGCACCGATCTATATCTACATAGTTCTTTTTTTTTTCTTTTTTCTTTTTTTAATATGTATGTGTGGAGCTCACATAAAGCGGAGAAGGATATTAAACAGCAGCCTTTTATTTGAAGCAGTAAGAATTAAATCTGGAAACGCTACGTGTTACAATACAATGACAAAATCTCATCTCTCTCCTAGCCAAGCTGCCCTGCGTGTAGTGTACCTCCTCTAGTAATGTATGCAAACTCCTGCTGAATATCTAGGTGTTATTATTCCTTCCCATTTTCTATTACAGTGTGATAAATGATGCCCCTAGGGCTCAAGCTGCCCTTGTGAATGCTTATTACTGTTCACTTAAGTAGAAGTTGATTTAGCTTAAATAGCATGTTTCATGTAGCATAGACACCGTGCAGCCTCTGCTATTGTAGTCAGCAGTGAAATAACGTGCCTTTAATTGAATTATAACTACCTTGCGTGCCTATTAGTGTGTTAACAGTGTATTATACCGTGTAACGCTGACTGGTGAGAGCTAATTTCATGTTGGGAAGGCAGTAATGTATTTACACTTTGAGCGTCTTTTTACAGTAATGCAGGTGTTTAGGGTTAATCAGTTTTATGAAAGTCGGAGAAGATGTCTGAGGAAAGACGTTCACTTTGTATTCAAGAAATAACTTCCTCTACATGGCTAACGTTGCAAGGTCAAGAGGTGGCATTATCAAGCCGTGGGATGATCGGCGCTACAATACCTATTTTCTGTGGTCAGGATGCACTGATTTGAAATAGCTGAAAGTATCGGATCAATTATTATAGTAGATAAAAAAGCATGATGAACAGAAAATGCAAATCCCACTACTTCAATGTACTATACTGTAAAAAAGGAAGGTGTTAAAACAATAACTGAATGCTTTAGACAAGCCCAACCGCCAGGGGCGTCGTTAGGTCAAAACATTCGGGGCTTGAGCCCCGGATGTTTTGATCAGTGCCCTGAATGTTATGCTGGCAGTCATTTCCACACAATCTCCTGCACAGCCCGGAGCCTGAATCCGCCTACTCATGTGACTGATCATGTGCTCCTGACATCATGAAAGGTCCTTTTGCCCACTAGTAACTATCATCTCCTGAGGTAGGACATGTAAATGGAGCATTTCTAGGTGCATGTTTTGGTTGCATTCTGCCCCCTGCCCTGTACTGTGCACCCCATGCTGTATTCTACCCCCTGCTGCACTGTGTGCCTCCTGCCCTGTACTGTACCCCCTATAATGCACTGTGCCCCCTATGTTGCACTGTGTGTGCCACCTGCCATATACTGTACCCCCTATAATGCACTGTGCCCCCTATGCTGCACTGTATTGCGCCTGCTATGCTGTACTGTACCCCCTGCCCTTTAGTGTGCCCCCTATGCTGCATTGTACCCCTATGCTGCACTGTGCGTCCCCCCTTGCCCTGTACTGTACCCCCTATACTACACTGTGCCCTGTACATTGCAGCCTCCCTTCTCTGTCTCTAGTGCTTGCCACTAAGGCCGGTTTCACATCACGTTTTGCCATTCGTCTAATGCAGGGGTAGGCAACCTACGGCACTCCAGCTGTTGTGAAACTACAACTCCCAGCATGCAATTTTTCTCTACTCTTCTCATAGCTCCCATAGAAATGAATGGAACATGCTGGGAATTGTGGTTTCGCAACAGCTGGAGTGCCGAAGATTTCTGACCCCTGGTAATGTATGCATAAAATGTATATGTTAACAGGTAACATTATACGTTAATGTATACGTTTTTTTTTTTTTTTACAGACTTTGCAGGATAGAAATACGCAGTGTGCTGCACTTTTGTATCCCATTTTCCAACGTAAACATCAAACGGATGGCAAAAATGTGATGTGAACTCTCCCTTACATATGCACATATAGGATGCCAGGATAGTCATGGAAGGAGGGCCCCATTCAAAATTTTGCTGTGGGGCCCAGTCAGATCTAGCTACGCCCCTGGCTGGCAGGATCGGCCGCTCTTACTCTCCTGCGCTGCGCAGCCCCGCCATCCTAATCCGTATCCTGCAGTAACTGAACTTTAAAACAGCGCCTATGATCTCATTACTATCTTACACACTCAGCTCTGGAAACATGCAGTGCTCACTGATGTTACGCGCCTGCTCCTCCCACTAGGCGGTGCAGGGCGTGACGTCAGTGAGTGAGCGCCGCCCGCACTGCCTGTTACTGGAGCTGAGTGTCTAAGTCAAGATAGTAATGAGATGAGCGCTGATTTAAAGTTCAGTTACTGCAGGATCCGGATTACTGAGGGGATGATCTGTGGGGTTGTCCAGATGGCTAGGCAATTCACAGTAGTTATTAACCCCTTTCAGCAGTCCTCCATTCACTGAAGGGGGGACTGCTGAAAGGGGTTAATAACTACTGTGAAGGGAGGACTGCTGAAAGGGGTTAATAACTACTGTGAAGGGAGGACAGCTGAAAAGTGTTAATAACTACTGTGAAGGGAGGACAGCTGAAAAGTGTTAATAACTACTGTGAAGGGAGGACAGCTGAAAAGTGTTAATAACTACTGTGAAGGGAGGACAGCTGAAAAGTGTTAATAACTATTGTGAAGGGGGGGACTGCTAAAAAGGGGTTAATAACTACTGTGAAGGCCCCTGGGGGCGTGGCTTCATGGGATGGGGGCGTGGCTTCACAGGGGCATGATACAATGGGCTTGTGCCCCGGATGTTTTCAGACCCTAGCAACGCCCCTGCCAACCGCTGTAGCCATGGCATTGTGTTCTTGAGAGCACTGAAGCCAGTGATTGGCGGCAGAGGCCACATGTAGTATGCAGGAAAGTGACTGCTGCAGTCAGTTGAACAAAGCCCAAAAGAGAGGATGGAGCGGCAACGGATTAGAACTGGAGAGTATGCATTCTTTTATGGTTTAAATACCTTCCCTCTCTTTTTCCTACTATTTCCAACTCAGACAACCCTCCTCAACCCGCCTCACATTTTTTATGCTTATCTAAAAGCTCTGCTAAAAGACTAGTTGCACTTGGACTTAGGGTACGCCACTGCTATAGGGCCCAAAAACTGATATACAGTGTTAGTGCTAATGTGTGGAGTAAGGAAGCAGTGCATTATACCAGACTTCTCTCTTTAGCGTTATTTCTATACATGTGATGCCCCAGTTCCTTCCGCTGTGCACTACTCTACACATTTGAGGAGATTTATGACTAGTGTTATTAAGTACATAATGCACAATTTTATCAGGAACCAAAAATGATGCAAATTACATAAAATGTATCAAAATGGTGCATGTGGAATGATTAAGAGAGGTCCTTAAAAGAAGGTGGTGCCAGAGTAGGAAGTAAGGAGTAACTACATGTAATGCCGGAAGGGCCTGCTGACGGTATACTTAGCAAGTAGAACCACATGCAGCTAATGAGCGATGTACCAGTTGGCAGCAGGCAGAGGAAGGGAGATGTGGAGAGCCTAAATGGAGAACCTAAATGTAGCTGCTCTGAGTAGAGTCGCTGAGCTGAATCCAAAGAGAGGAAACAGAGTTATGACCAGCAAGGCATGAGTGTAGCTGCCAAGAGATGAGCTGGGAAGCTGGTAAAGAGATTTGGAGAGTGAGTGCTGGGTCAATGGGGCTTTGAAAAAGGTAATCCTCAGTTGTCTGTTAGTCCAAGTCAAACAAAGCAAAAGGCTGGTGGGCCAAGAGGAACATTGGGGCCACACAGGGCCAGTTCACAGGGAGAGGTTCCTGATGGGGTCGCCCTTTTAAGGACGAGTGCCCTGTGGTTAGGCTGCTACCCCTAATTAGTTATTAGGGCAAGCCTCAGACTATACCATAGGGTCAAATCACCTCCAGCAGCTGAGCGTCCGGTTTGGAGCCATTCACTCCGGAGTCATCAGGACACACCCTGCTCCCTGGGCGTTGACGACAGAGCGGTAGGAGTACGGTTTTCATTTCAGGTGCTGCCGAGCCCTTTGCTTTTTTTCATCAATTGTTTGGGTGCCGCCGTGCACATTGACCTGTAATACCGCTGCTCTCTCAATTTTATCAAATTAAAATTTTGGGCCTATCTTTTAATTTCATTAGTAAAAGTTATGTTTTACTATGACCAATAATCACTATTTTTGTGCTATTGTAATTGATTTATAGTGACATTCATCCATAAAGGAATATCGTCCACTTTTTCAGATATCTCCAGGTAGTCAGTGCTCCAGAAATCCAGTCAGTGTCTGATGTAAATAATAAATCTATCAGGATGCAAGAAGCCACAACCCTCTCACTAAGCCCCACCCACTTTTCTGAGTGAAGTGGAAAGTTGCAAATTATGGAGCAAACATGGAGTATCCCATAATTTGATAATTTTTTACATCACAAAGGTGGAAAAAAACTGTTCATAAAAGTAGAGTAGTTTTCAAAGTGGATTTTAGAAGACATGTTCAAGTAAGACCTAGCATGGAAATTTGGTGTGTTGAAATTCCACCAAAATTCCGCTGGCAGCAGTGCCCTTTCTGCCTCCCAATCTTTGAAATGGGAGACAGCTTTGAAGATTGCAGAGCAGCAGCTTAAAGCAGCGGCCGCACCGAGAAGAGACATGTCCCTTCTTGGCAAGCGCACAGCTTTAAAGCGCTGCTCCATGATCTTTAGTTCTGCCTCCTATTGAAATGATTGGGTGGTAGAAAGGATGGGGCCGTAGGCAGGATTTTGACAAAATTTATGAGCAGCTGTCTACAAAATTCAGCGCAAAAATACACAGTGTGAATCTTTCCTCCTCCTGCATTACAGAGTGCAAATTCAAATGCTGTACCATGTTCTGCAAGTAAAGTTAACTGTGCATAGTTTTTAACAGTCCTCAATTTGCAGGTATTGTCCCTAATTTTCTGTTACAAAGCGGTTATCCTACACAATGTATTAGCATTCAATGAATAGAGTATTTTAAATAAAGTTTTACTGCAATCTACATGCAATAAAAAAAAAAAGTTTTTTGTGTAAACAAATTTTCCTCTCCTATACTGTATATCATTCTGGACTACCCTGTCCTGCTTTTATAATTAAAATTGCAATATTAGACCTGGCATAGGAAGGCGCTGGGTGAAGAGGATGTCTACCCAGCTTCTGTGTGCACAGTGAAGGGAGGGACACACCCTTTGATTCCCTCATGGCACACCAGGGTTTGGATATTTCCTGCCTGATGGTGGATAGGCTGTCCATTGTGTTGGTGAGTTGTGGGGAGCAAACAGGTTGTGTGAAACAATATTCAATCTAGGAGATGACGCGTAATGCAGTGGTACAGACGCCAATTGATGAATCTAAAGATAACACAGATGAACAAAGAAACTTTAACTTTAATTGAGCTTCAGCAACAGTATCACTGTAGGTAGGTAAGCAGGGAAATAACCAAACACAGGAAAACAAACAGAGCAAATGACTAGGCCCAAAAACTTGGGAGAAAAGGGTCACCTCCTAGCAATCCCTAAAGGTTTTCCCTAAACTACTGTGCCCATGTGCATACCCTAATGGTGGATATGCACATGCTCTCTTGTCTAAACCTATAAACCCTGGGCAAACCCTAAGCTGTAGGGAAAAGGGAAGAGGAAACCTGCTTCTCCAAACCCAGAGGAAGCAAGCGTCTTCCTAGAGGCCTAGATAAAAGACACAATAGGAAATAACAGAGAGGACTTTTTTAGAGCAGAGCTGGAGCAGACGATCCACCACACATCCAGAGCTCACAGGAAAGAACTATAACCCACACAGGCCACTGGCGATAGGAGGGATAAATAGCCTCACTAACAAATCAAACCCAGTACACCTGAGGGAAGGTGGATCCAGCTCAAACCCAAACAAAAACAAACAGAGATGTGCAGCCAGTCTGACAGACCTCTGCACATTCACAGGGCAAGGCGTGACAAGCAGTTACATGCATCCAAACATGAATGAGACAGCACATATGAGGTGAGCAGCCTCGATGCTCCCTGAGTCGCTTTCCAAAGTATCAGGATTATCTTTCCAATCCAAAGAGGTGCAATTATCTTTCTCTCAGCAGCACTACAATAACCAGCTGCGCGGTGTAGTCCTTTAACAGATCAGTAATCTTTCTCCTGGTTATGTCTGGGAGCCAGAAACTTCTAACCCAACCAAATGATGTGAAGTCTAGTGTCTGAATATGTGCATTAACTTCACAGACCTGTGTCCAGCACAGTCCCTTTGTAATGGCTGAACTACCATCCAGAAAACATGCAGTTCTGTTTACTTTGGGGGTTAGTATCTAGCACTGTCTCTTTCTGTCCAATTAGCTGGATGGTTCCGGCTGACCAGTTCTTCTCTGTTTCTGTCTGCTTCCTTCTTACACTCTCTAAACTCCAATTCACTAACTAGAGTTACATCTCAGCTACAAGGCATGGGTGGAGCAGCCCCGCCTAATAACTGTTACTATGGGATGGTTATTAACCACATAAGCTTAGCTCTAAGAGTGGTACACATATAAAACAAAAAAATGTACATGCCATAATTTAATCCATGTAACCACTTGGTCACTGCAGAAGAACATGCTCAGTAGCCTCTTCCTTCTCTTAGTGCTGGCATAGTGATCTCATGGTTAAGCCAGTGAAGAAGGTGCAGACACCTTTTATCTATCCCTACTAGCTATATAGGTTTAGAAGGAAATTTGTTGGGGGGGGGGGAATCATTGCATACCATAGTGGTATATGTTAGTGGAATCACTGTAGCTGTGTGGTAGGAACTATTTTCTATATGGGCAGGAACAGGTTCCCAAGAGCTGACTGCAATGCCCACCTACATAGAGTGAACAGACCAGAGGTGCAGAGAGGTGAGCAATGGTGAAAATTACACTAGGGAGCAGCCTTTTTGAATGGATATACTCATGTAGTTAAAGTGATGGCAAGTATTACTCCTTTTTTTATCCTCAATTAGTGGGCTAAACCAATTACATTGTGCAGTTCCTTGAAGAGATAATACCCATGTCTGAGAAGGATGTGGACTGGAACTGTGTTAACCACCTAGTGGTTTGGAAGCATACTTTTGTTTGTGATGGTTATGTATAGTGCAGTGAAGGAGGGGCAACTTTTGAATCCAGAGGGGAAAAAAACAGCAGTCTGGTTTAAAGTTGTTTGGGAAGCAGCTATATAAGCAAGCAAAAAAAAAGGCAAGTTTGCTAGCCTTCACGAGTTTGATTTCAAATATGTGTTTGTATTAAGTGTGAAGATTAAGTGACTTTAGAGTCAGGGACTTTAGGAAGAGCCTACAGTAAGTCAGTTGCTTGTCATTGCACTGTATTATTGTATTCTTTTCTTTCTCCTTTCTTGTGTAACCTCCATTAGTATGTATGTGTCCATTATTGACTACGCAGTATAGTGCACATCTTGTCAAATGTTTGCAGTGCTGGAACAGTCATTTGAGAATGCATATCTTTGTTTAGAATGTTAGCAAATAAGATAATTTTGACATTGAGAAGTGCTGACAAGTTGGAAAAGAGTTTGCTGCTCACTGAGCAGGCACTCCATGGGGTATATAGGGGGGTAGTATGGAGGATCAGGAAAGTGAGGTAGCTAGCTTGGTAACAGTTAGAAAGCAAAAGAGAGGGAAGAGTGCCAGGGAGGCTAGCCCTGATCTGACACAAGGTTGGCAGATGAGGTGGATGTCAGTTAAGAGATCGCACTGTTGCAGCAAGACACTTCCTCTGCCAGTCAGGGGAATGCCAGCTCCAGTAAGAAGGGGACCAGGAGAGCAAGCCAGTCAGGTACTGGTAGTGGGACATTCGATTATTAGGGGTACAGATAGAGCGATCTGTAACAAAGATCGGGATCATCAAACAGTATTGTCTTCCTGGTGCTTCAACATATCGTGGATCGGGTTGATAGACTACTGGGAGGGGCTGGCAAAGACCCAGCAGTCATGGTCTATATTGGAACCAATGACAAAGTTAAAGGCAGGGCGGCATCCTTAAAAAAGATTTTCGGGATTTAGGTCACAAGCTAAGGGACAAGACCTCAAAGGTAGTATTTTCCTAAATACTACCTGTAACACAAGCCACACCAGAAAGGAAGTGGGAGATTAGGGAGGTTAATAAGTGGCTTGAGTATGAAAGGAGGAGTTTGGGTTCCTAGAGAACTGGGCTGACTTCTCTGTTGGCTACATGCTCTATTGTAATGATGGGCTGCACCTAAATGGGAAGGTACAACTGTATTGTAGAAGAAGGCTAGATGGTTGGAGGAGTGCTTAAACTAAGGACTAGGAGGGAGAGTAATCACATTACAGGAGGGGAAGATAGAGCAGATAGAGACCTGGTGCTATGTAATGTAACTAAGGGAGGAATGGAGGGAGGGACTAGAACAAATAACAAGGTAAGGTGTAGGGTAAAAAAAATATACACAAACCTCTTAATTGTATGTATACTAATGTCAGACGTCTGAATAATAAAACAGGTAAGCTGGAAATAGTCATGTCTGAGGAGGACTATGACATAGTGGGAATAACTGAGACATGGCTGGATGATAGCTATGAATGGGCAATTAACATACAGAGTTACAGTCTGTTTAGAAAGGATCGTCAAAACGGAGAGGGGAGGGGTCTGCCTTTATGTAAAGTCCTGTCTAAAGCCCATACTCCGGGAAGATATAAGTGAGGGACATGAACATGTGGAGTCACTGTGGGTAGAAATACATGGTAGCAAAACAATAATACAATACTGACAGGGGTTTGTTATAAGCCACCTAATATACTAGAGTGCACAGAAAATCTACTATTAAGTGAAATAGACAAGGCGGCAAATCATAATGAGGGTCATTATTATAAGAGACTTCGACTACCCAGACATAAACTGGGAAACTGAAACCTGTAGATCTCATAAAGTAAAGCTATCAGAGGCAGGTGCAGGCAGCGCGATGACGTCATTGCGCCTCCTGAGCCGTACAGCGCGGGACACAGGCCGGAAGAGGCCTGCATTGCATCGCTGCCATGGAGGTAAGTATAAGTGTTTATTTTTTTATATGGTACAATACTGGCTACTGGCACATGATTGGGGGGCCATCTATTGGGGGCACTTGTTGCTGGCTAGTGGCGTCGCTAGAGGGGGCCCCCCCTATGTTCTTCTTTGCCCCCCCCCCCCCCGGGTGCCCTCCCACTGATTCCCCCAGGTGAATACTAATGAGCGCTTCCATTATGGAAGCGCTCATTAATACTGAAGGACCAGGAAGTGGTGAACGCTCTGTACTTACCACTTCCTGGTCCTCGGCTGTCGGCTGTGCAGGGCTGTGCACAGCGTGAGGGCACTCTGTGACCTCACACTGTGCGCACCAGTTCAGAGCACAGTCGACTGAGGAGAGAGAAAATTGCAGTCGGCGTCCGTCCAGGAGCAGGAGTGGTAAGTGGTTTTTTATTTTATAAAAAAATGTGGCTGCTGGGGGCATAATAGGGACTAATCATGAGAGGCATAATGGGGGCTAATTAGAGGCATATGGGGGCTAATTAGAGGCATATGGGGCTAATGAGGCATAATGGGGGCTAATGAGAGGCATCATGGGGGCTAATTAGCGACACAATGGAGGCTAATAAGACTATTAGAGACATATGGGGGCTAATGAGGCATATGGGGGCTAATAAGGCAAATGGGGGCTAATGAGGAATATGGGCGCTAATAAGAGGCATAATAGGGGCTAATGAGAGGCATAATGGGGGCTAATTAGAGACATAATGGGGGCTAATGAGGCATATGGGAATTAATTAGGCATATGGGGGCTTATAAGAGGCATAATGTGGGCTAATGATGCATAATGGCTTATAATGGGGGCTAATGAGGCATAAGGGCTGATATGGGGGCTAATGAGAGGCATGGGGGCTTATATGGGGGTGATAAGAGGCATAATGGGGGCTAATAGGAATAATGGGGGCTGATGAGACATAAGGGCTTATAATGGGGCTAATGAGGTACAAGGGCTGATATGCGGGCTAATGAGGCATAAGGGCTGATATGGGGGCTAATGAGAGGCATGGGGGCTGATATGGGAGTGATGAGAGGCATAATGAGGGCTAATGAGAGCCATAATAACAGTGTCATCCACAGATGCCCCCATAACAGTGTGTCTTCCACAGATCCACCATAACAGTGCGCCTGCGCACTGACGAGAGACAGAAAGAAGGGGAAAGAATCCGCGGAAGCAAGCAGAGGACGGCACAGCAGACGACTGATTAGCTTCTTTTGTAAGTAAATTGCTTTATTATAAATGTATCTCTGCATACCGCAACTCTCCCGTATTTTGTAATCTTATTTATATATACTTATTTTGTTTTTGCCCCCCCATTTTTGACTGTGGTATCTTTGTGCCCCCCCTATATATTGTTCCTAGAGTCGCCACTGTTACCAACACATGATTGGGGGCACTTGTTACTGGCACATGATTGGGTGGCCATCTATGGGGGTGCCTTCTTACTGGAACATGATTGGGGGGCCATCTATGGGAGACTCTTCTCACTGGCACATGATTGGGGGCATCTATAGGGGCACATCTTACTGGCACATTATTGGGGGGCACTGTGGGGGCATCTATTGGGGCACTTCTTACTGGCACATTATTGGGGGCATCTACTGAGAACAGGAGTATTTAATATAGGGGGCTCTGTATGGGGGCATTTTATACTGGGACACATTATGGTGGGTACTATGGGGAAGGGGAGAGAGGAATACTATGGGGTCATCTATGGAGGCACTAAGAAGAGGTATTTTATACTTGCAAATTATGGGGGAAACTGAGGGCATCTACTGGGGTACTATATATAGGGCATTTTATACTGGTACATTATGGGGGCACTAGGAGGAAGGGGGGAGAGGAGCACTATGGGGGTATTTTATACTGCCACATTATGGGGGCACTATGGGGACATTAGCTCAACTTGGGGCATTAAAAGGGGGTATGTTTAGCACTGTCACATTAAAAGGAGAATTATTACTACTGGGTGCATCATGGTGGGTTTTATTACTACTGAGGGTCTAGGGGGAACATAATTACTAGTATGGGCACTATGGGAGCACTATTACTTCTGGTGCACAGTGGGGACATGTTGGGGGCACTGTAGGAGCACTATTACTACCATGTGTGTTATTCCTATTGGTGGGACTTTTGGGAGCACTATTACTGTGGGCAGGGGCGTAACTACCATAGCAGCAGACCATGCGACTGCTATGGGGACCAGGGCAAGACAGGACCCGGTTGGGATCATCTCCTCTTATACTGGGGTGAAAACTTGGTCAGGACTTTACTCTCTAAAGAAACAACTATTAACAAATAAAGCAGTGGAAAAAATGGCCCAAGGGTCACTGAAAGGGGCTTAGGCAGAAACTCTTCTGTCCTGTGTGGGGGGCCTGGTTTGATCCTTGCTATGGGGCCCTTACTTGTCTATGTACGCCACTGACTGTGGGGGCACCATGGCACAGTATCAGCTTACCACAATTATTAGTGTCAGGGGCACTATATGCTGGGCACAGTTATTTTAGGGCACTGTGTGACAATAATTATTAAAGGGCACTATCTGCTTGGCACTACTATTATCAGGGGGTTATCTGTTTCTGTAGTATAATATTGGGGAGCACGGCAGGCAGAGTATTGGGGATGGTAGGATAATTTGTCCAGAAGATGGGAGGATGATGGAAAAGTAATAAACTAAAATGGTGGTCTGATCTGAAGGTCTGAAAGGAGAAGATGAGAGAACATCTACATCAAAGGAGACATAACTGGATGTAAGAGGTATGGGGCGCTGTATTACCCTGTATGTTCTGTAGTGATGGGGGCGTGGATAAAGAATTTTGCCTATACTGTAGCAGCCTGGCCCCAGACTTCAGGTCACACTCTGCGTGTTCTGAATTCTGGAGGCTGACACATATCTACTACATTATCTGTACACAGAGAATTATCACCGTGTTATCTGTGGTGTTACATAGGACTGCAGGTGATATCTTTTACATTATCATTATCTAAATAAGATGAACACATCTTTTTTTCAGCCTTACAAACTATGTTACTATATTAATATGTTACTGTATACCTTTGGGGCACATCCTGTAGCTAGAGCTCCTGCCTGATTGTAGCTTAGGGTGCCCTTGATGTTAAATGTCCATGTGGGGGCAAGGCAGGGCTTAAAGTGAAGCAATGGCCAGTAAGTTAGGAGGATCAGTGACCAGGCCAGATTAAACTTAACAAAAATATTTTTATTGTGCATCAAACAAAAGTTGTAGTGCAACCAGCAAATATCTGTACAAATTCCATCTAAATGTCCAAGCATGAGCTAAACAGGTAGTTGGAAACAATGGCTTTCAGATCACTCTTTCTCTTGCTACAGTCTCTAATATTGGAATATTTGACTAGCAACTACAATATGTCAATGTCCACAATTCATGTGCTGGCGTGCGGTTTCAATAATACAACTGGCCAAAATTGTACCTGAATTGTTAAGGGTATCTTAACTCATTATCCCTCCAATGCAGCAGGGTCTGAGAATGTTGTATGCTGATCACCTTGCTGACTAACATGTTGTAGCCTTTAAATCCACTATTCTGGTGGGCATTAGGTGTCTTAACTTGTTTTCTGGTAGCAGTGGCAGTCTATAATGATCCATGCTGCTTACCTTGCTAAGACTCATGCTGTAGCCATGTAAATTCTCCCAAATCTTCTCTCTCTCTCTCTCTGATAATGGTGCAGGACATGCAGGGATCTGTTAGTCTCCGGAAGCATTGAAGCTGAATGCCTGAGAAGAGGAGCATGTACCATTTTCTCCCTGCTTTTTCCAGGCTCGTCCTCACACTTTCTCCTCGTAGCACAACTAGCATCTTCTCCTGAAAACAAAGGAGGGGAGCCAGCCTACACCCTAAGTTCCAGAGAGGGCTGCGCCAGGATTATTAACTCTGGAAATGCCTCATGCTTAAGCATACTGGATGTGTCACGTTACATAGCAGTGTATAACATGACATTTACAGTACAGTACAAAACATATATTTATATAGTGTCAACATATTCCACAACAATGAAATCAAGAGGAATGAGGTACCTGCTCACAAGATTTTACAATCTATGAGGAGATAGGGGTGACACAAAAGGTAACAAGTACTTGATTTGTACAATGATTCAGCCATCTTGACTCAATATGGAAGTAAATATAAGGCTGCATGAACCAGTCACAAGCCGATATGTGTAGTGCTTCTGAGTAGTGTTGATCACGAATATTCGAATTGTGAATTTTAATTGCGAATATCGGCACTTCGAGAATTCGCGAATATTTCGAATATCGCAAAATATATTCGTAATTGCGAATATTCGATTTTTGTGAAAATACCAGTTCATGCGAATTTTATGCGAATTTTCGCAATCAAGAAAATAATTCCTGGAGATAATGAATTTGCGAATATATGGCGAATATTCGCCCAAATATTCGTGAAATATCACAAATTCGAATATTGCCCCTGCCGCTCATCACTACTTCTGAGTGCATAGGGTGTGGATATTTGATGATGGACCAGATTCAGAAGAAGGATGATGGGGAGGAGTGAATGGAAAGAAAGTAAGATAAGGTTACGTAATAGGCTACTCTAAAAAGATGTAGGGTGCACCTAAAACTGTGGATGTTATGAATTAACCTTATTACTAGGAGTAGCGACTTCCAGAGAACTGGTGCAGCTCAGAAGAATTCTTGGAAATGGAAGTGGAAGGTTCACATTATAGTGGATGTCACTCGTAAGTGGATGTCACTCGTAAGTCATTGGCTGAACGGAGAGTACGGGTAGGGTGGCAGACAGAAATGAGGAAGATGTAGGTGACTGCAGCACTGTAGGGAGCTGTGTGTGAAAATGAGCAGTTTAAATTAAATCTTGTACTGTATGAGCAACCAGTGCAATGACTTAACAATTGCAGATACCCCTTTCCACTGGGGTAATGTACAGTATGTACTGCACACTTGCAGCCATGGGCATTTGAGGTAATGGTAAATCGGCCATGAGGACCCAGGGAGGCTCAGAGAGCAACACCTTCATTAAATTACTGGTGCAGATAATACTCAAGCATACTCAGGATCAGAATGCTGTTAGATTATTTTATTCTAGAGTATTCTGTACAAAAAATCGTAAAAACTAAAGGAGGCTTCATTATAGCTTTAGAAGCCAAGATCTTGCAGTAAGACGGGTAACTCCCAAGTTGGTATATAGTTAGTGTGTGGTTTAATCCCTATGTTTTCCCACTGCTCCTCCTTGAAGCTTACTGTGAAATTTTGGTTTGTCAAGTAATATTGGAATTAGACCATAGACCAGGCTTTAAAAATTCCCACAACAATTTAATATTTTACGTGTTTTTTCTTTGAAATTCTCATACTGTTTCCAATATAGTGATTTCTTCTTATGGTAAGAATGTAGTGTGACTGATATATAATATTCTGGTAAAAAGGACATTTATTTAAAGCTAGGATAGAGCATGCATTACAACCAAGAGCTACATGTTAATTTCTGTAAAAAACAAAACAAAAAAAACTTAAATCTACTAGCATAGCCTTATGTCAGTACAGCTAAGGCTGGGTTCACATCACGTTTTTGCCATTCATTTAATGCATGCAAATAACGTAAATGTTAAACGGGTGCCTCAAACGAATGCCATACAGTGGCATCCATTCACTATAGAGTTCCACTGTAAAATAAAATGTGTACATTAAAGTATATGTTTTTTTACCATGGTGTGGTATGCTGCACTGTTGTATCTTTTTTTCCCAATGTATACGTTAAACGGATGGCAAAAACAAGATGTGGACCCAGTCTAAGTTATGAGAGATATGTCCATCAAAAATCTTGTTGATAGTTTTCAATGGTAACTAGCAGAATTGTGAATGCAGCTCTGGATTCTAAAATAGTGTCACTCAAGAACAATACAAGATAGATAATGCAATATATTCACCTTATCCAAGGAAATCAAAATGGTGATGGTCACACATGGTTTACTCATGTGACCTCTTTCTCAGCTGTCTCGGGCTGCATCCACTTCAAAGTAAGCCATGTAAACGCCATCATTTCCCTACAGCAGTGATCCGCCAAGACCATAATAGATACAACTTGAAAAAGATTGATCTCTTGAAGGAAACATTGTATGACATTATTATCTGGATCTAATAATACTGAATATGGGGATATTTATCATTCCCCCTCACCAATTGTCTAGTGTAAAAAAGTTGCAAACCTCATGTTTGCAACATTTTAAATGCCATTCCTCCTAAATTTAGGTCCAAGTGTCATTTCTATGCCACCCTGCCAACTTTTCCAAAAAGGGGACAGTTTTCTGGCGTAAAAGAAGACTGAAATCTTCCATACAAGTGGATCCATGTTGCTCCTGATAATAAGCAACTTCCTCCAACTTTGCAACATTGTTATTGGCAAGGACACTATCTTTGGATTTCTCCCTGTACTCTTTTAGCAGGAAAAATGAAAAGATATCCAGTAGTGGGGGCTGAGCCATGGAAGATTAATTTTACTTACAGGATAAAATAGGAATAGCATATTAATAACAATAAAAACATCAGGTCTCCAGATTGCCCAACTTCATCAGGGGCTCACAAGCTTACATACTGGGCTCATACATGTATATACATATACATGACGCCTTTGCTTCATCTTACCAGATGGTCGGGCGTGAGTAAATCACTTATTAGTTAATAAAAATTTACAAAAAAACACACATTTTATACATTTTGACAAAAAAAAACCTGTTACAACATATAAAGCAAAATTAACAAACATATAATAGAAATATATACAGGGGGTATATACTGTGTATGTATATATATATATATATATATATATATATATATATATGTATAATTTATTTTTATTTTTTTTTTTAGATAGAACATGACCAGTCACAAGTTTAGACTAACCAATCTTGTGAAAGAACTAGCTTTTGCTATTAACTAACCAGAACGGGATAGGTAGAACAGACGCTGCAACATATAAACTAGAATTAATGTATACATCAAAATCCACATTCAGGCCCATAGGTTGGAGGACGTCCAGGGAGTATATCCAAAATACTACCCACTGGGTTGTATACACCACTGGATCTCCTCCTCTCCATTTACTACAGGCTAGTTTGATTCCCTAAAACTTCAATCCTCTAGCAGAACAGTTGTGATATTTCTTAAAGTGGTCAGAAGCAATGTGAATCTCAAACCTAGTTTAATATTATATAGATGCTCTTTAATCCTAGTCTTGAGTTTCCTTAGGGTTCATCACACATACCGGAGGCTGCAGATTGACTGTGTGAAGAGGACCTACTTTACATGATCACGCAGAGCATGTGTGTAAGACTACTGAAATAAAGATTCACTATTTATCAAGAGTGAAACATTCAGAAGCTCAGAGCCGCCATAGATTTCAGTCTACTCATACAAAAGATAAGGTGTGCCTGGAGACAACCCAAGCAAACACAAGAGGAACGTATTAACTCCATGCAAATATCTTATTGCAGGCATCCTCAAACTGCGGCCCTCCAGCTGTTGCAAAACTACAACTCCCAGCATGCCCAAACAGTCTACAGGTATCAGCCTACAGCAGGGCATTGTGGGAGTCGTAGTTTTACAACAGCTGGAGGGCCACAGTTTGAGGATGCCTGTCCTATTGGATCAAACCTAAAGCCCCAGAGTTGGAAGTCACCAGTACTAACCGCTGAGCCACCATGCTGCATACATATCTCTTAATTAAGAGGTGTTAAATAAAATATGTAACTTTGCATCTAACACAATGTTCTGCAGTTCTCATGCTTGATGCCATGTGTACTGAAGGATCTGTCCGCAGAGCACCTTTAAAGGATAACTGTCATTTTTTTTTGTTGTTAGTTTTTTAGAGCTAGGCATGTATACCTGAGTTAGGGTGGGTTCACACTAGCATCAGGGATTCCGTTATGGCTTTCTGTTATAACATGGTTATAACGGAAAATAACGGAATCCATAAGACGGAAAGACGGATCCATTCTTCTGCCCGTAGACTTGTAATCTGACAGAATGCAAAAAAGAAGCTGTAACCGATCTCCTAGCACCCTGACCGGGTACCTCCGTCGATAGATGCTCCTAGTGCTTTCCGAGGACTCCAAGCACTCCACTTGACACCGTACGCCCTGCAGACCCCACGAACCGCCGCAGCTTGGTTGGGGTCTCACCGTCCTCCACCCACGCTGGACCTACGACAAGGCTCCAGGCTCCAGTGGGTGAACCTCTCCTACAGCCAGAGAGCAGGAACAGCTCTTACAAGAGCTAGTAGTTATGCCAGGGGAGTATAGCAAATCGTCAGCGTATAGCAATCCCCCAGTTTTGATCAGTTATCCAAACACCAGTCTCAACATGATGAAGGATAAAACAGGAACACTTTATTGAGGGCTACGCGCCCGTATTTATGCAGGTCCCCATCTGGTGGACACGCCCCCAGGGGACCAGAATGGAGACTGCAACACACCGAACAGATACAACACATCCCCACAATGCATCATGGTTTCCTCCTCTCTGCCCCAGAGACAACCGAGGGATAATCCAATTATCTCTCAGGACAAAGGGGAGATCGCCAATACACATGTGGGGACAACAGGACAGAAATCACCATTTAAACACACAATGGGACAATGGGACAATAGAAACACACCCACACAAAATCCTCCCCTCTGCCGATGATGATTATTTGAACACAAGGGCGAATATAATTATCAAAGGCAGAGAAATACAGTTTTATAAAACATATCACAGGAACCCCAAAACATGCAATAACCCCATAACCAATATATCCTCGGAACCGGGGGATCTGGGTGAACCACATGTCCAAAATTCACCCACATCCGTTCAGTAGTTTGGAAGATACAGTTACACTGAAAATATACAAGTTATACTGAAAATAGTCACTAATAAATGTGTCACTAATAAAAGCATAACGGATACGTCTGGGTCCCGTTATGCAAGACGGAAAACATGCATAACAGGATCCAGACGGATCAGTTATGCTTTCCCATAGACTTCTATTAGGATGGAAAGCAAACGGAATGCCTTTTAAAGGCTTCCGTTTTGCATTCTATCTGGACATTCCGTTATTTTCCGTTATAACCATGTTATAACGGGAAGCCATAACGGACTCCCTAACACTAGTGTGAACCCACACTTAGTCTGTCAATGATTGTCAAAAGATCTGTAATTGCTTTATAATAACTTCTTTCATTAATGTCCCCTGTCCCTTTCCACTGGTCGCCTTAAAATACCGTTCCTATGGCTTGTCTATCTCCGGCTCATTGTAAGCAGAAGACAGAAGGGCGGTCCTTCACACTGCATGCATGCATTAGGCTTGTGAGTGAGGAGGCGTGTCTATCAGTAATCCAATCTAATTGGCTGGCAGGAAGCTGCTGGCTACAGCAAGTTTGTATGTGACCTGAGGGAATGCAGTTTTGACCTCAGAGAACTGGCAGAGGAGCCATCGTGAGAAGATCCCCATATTGTAGAGGTTAAAACAGCCGTAACTAAGGGAAAAACTCAAGGAAAACAGTGGTATGTGAATAAACTAAAGATTGCTTTATGCATAATGCAGCACCAGTAGTAACATGTTACACTTTAAAGTAATGTGGTATATGGTATCATTCCATCTATAGATTGCTTAAAAAATAAAGTTACCACCTGCCCCTTTTATATCACGTGTTGAAGATAAGTGTGTGAGATATGCCATAGCATACTGATATTTAAACCCTGGTGCATCCTTAGTTACATAATAGCCAAGGAGAAGTCCAGAGGAACTGTATGTAGAAAACATGGTGTACACTATGGGCAATAGTCACAAAGCGATTTGTGAAGTGGAACAGGAAAGTGATAATGCTTTCAGGAACCTTTTCACAACTACAATACTTCCCATATGTGGTATTGTCTTTCACCACAAGAGAGGTGCAATGTTTGATTCTGAAGGGGATGAAGGAGGAGTATGGCATTAGGTGATAAGGCTGCAGAAGAGAATTCTCTGTTGCCAATTTGCCATGCACTGCACTTGATAGATAACTAGAATCTACCAGTCAGAATTTTGAGGAGCTTTTTGCCATCCTCCACACCTTTTATGGGTTTGATTAGAATTATATTTTTGCAACAATTCATTTCTTCTTCTATCCCAGCATTACTTTCCTGGCAACAAACATTTCTATGAACTGGTTCACAATAAACGTAGTATCCTAGCAACTGCAAGAGAGACCTGCACCCTTGATGGATGAATGTTGCCATAATGTTATCTACACTAGGCAATGGCATGTTGCATGACGTACAGACAAAACTTACTACAGACATGGCTTGCAATAGATTAGCCCGGATCATTGTAAGCCACTGCTACTTCCATAGCTCTATCCAAATAGCCACTAGCTTCTATGCATTACCATGAAATTGTATTTTCTGGACCATACCAAATAGTTCTCAATAGAAAAATATGTTTTCTGTCTTGAGAGGGACTTATATGCACTGTATGCATTGTATTTTATCTAAAGGGGTTGTCTGGTCAACTAGTGCAATGTTGCATCAGGATCATAGAAAGCTCTTACCTGTCTTACTTTATTACCAGTTTTGGCTCAGACCCCTGTTGTCCCAAATGGTCAAGTCACCAGAAGAATGTGGTATTTAGTGTTGTGGAAAGACATCCCACCTACTGATCTTGTGACCTCCCATCCTGCTTGGGGCATCCCCTTAGACAGAACAAGATCAGTAGCTTAGTCTTCTGAAGAACACAATCTGGACAGGTCATGCACTGCCTTCTCATTTCTTTAGCCCAGTGACTACATGTCTAACACAGCAACATATTAAACCTATAATATTTTAGTACACCAACAATCTGCAATAAGAGAGAAGGTAATACATTCTATAAAGGCATATTATGCAGCTGTTTTGGGGCCCTTAAAGAAAGGAGATACTAGCACTAATTGGTCCCATCTCCTTTTCACTTAGATGGTGAGAAGTAGGACTCTTTACATGGGGGAAATGTATTTTTTCAAAAAAGGAGGTTGGGAATTGACCCCAGGGACGTAAAAAGGGCACAATGAGCTTAAGGTCAAAAGCAAGTATTATAATCCGATCTCATTTTGATTGTTGGATAAAGGGAGAAAAGAAGAAATGAATCGCACATCCACTGCTAATGCTATGATCTCATCCCTACATTCCTGCAGGAGACAGCACTAAATAGCGCATGGGTACTACCTCCATGCTACACGCTAAATGAGGCATTAGTGTACATTTTGATCAAAAGGCATAAGCCCACTCACCACGCCAAGGTTGCCTCTATGAGTGGGTCCTAACCTAACATAAAAAAAAAAAACTACGCTGCTGCGCCATCCCGGCCGGTGGCGGGAACCAGCAGCCAAACAGCACCCCTGCTGTCTGACCATGCCAAACCTAGCTCTGGGCCCCACCAACCAGCCAGAAAAACAGCACAGTGCCCCCGTGCAGCACCGCACCATGTGAACAGTTGTCAAAGCTCACCTCCTCTGAAGCTCACAGGAACTCCAACTGAGGGCATGATAGGCTAATTTAACCCCTACTGCAGAATACTAGGCTAATTAAAATCACCTGGCTTATGGAACGAGTGCTGATCCAGGGACAGAATCTCTATACATTAGATAAAGGGAGAAAAGAAGAAATGAATCGCACATCCACTGCTAATGCTATGATCTCATCCCTGCATTCCTGCAGGAGACAGCACTAAATAGCGCATGTGTACCACCTCCATGCTACATGCTAAATGAGACATTAGTGTACATTTTGATCAAAAGGCATAAGCCCACTCACCACGCCAAGGTTGCCTCTATGAGTGGGTCCTAACCTAACATTTTGATTGTTGGTTTTGGGCCCCTTCTCTTCTAAATATATCACTATGAACAGAGGAAAATATCACTATTTTATAGGACATCACATTTTCTCTTGCCACAGTCCATAACTGACCAATCTGACCAAACGGTATAGTTCTGGATTGCTGTAATGCTCTGAAACTAGCCTCCTCCTATTAAAGCCACATTGAAATCTACCATATTGTTATTGGACTAAATAATATCTCTTGTTTCTACATATCACCTATAAATGAACTGAAATATACCAATGGGAAGCAAATCACTGACGTGTGAAAGAGGCCTTACCCTCTACATGGAATCAGCAAAGTAACCCCTCTGAAAATTCCAACAAAAAAGCACTCCGCTTAACCAAATTAATATACAATGTATATAATACATTTTATTGAACAAGCAATGCATTCAGATACATATGTATGGTATCATACTCCAAAACCACTAGAAGGTGCATACAATGTGGTCATATTACTAGTACAATGAAATGTAAAAGTTAGAAAGCAAGTGTTAAAAGTATAACACAAGCCAAAGTAGTATACAATGCATAAGCAAATATACAGACCAAAATTAGCACCTCCACAGGACACCCCACTCTGTAAAGCACAACCCTTCAGAGAGCAAATGTAGTATCCCATGACCTGCTAATGTAATATCCCAGGACCTTGGGTACTACAATTGGCTAGTAACGTAAATTCAATGTAATATGATGTCATGCTATATATCTTGTTTACCAGCAGATGGGGTACAGTTGGCAGTACAGTTTTTGGCAGTAAGAATGCAACTTGCCATTACATTCCTCTCCTCTTGGTAGTCGTGGGCTGGTTAGAGTCAGTTGTTCAGAATGTAGAACGTGAGGAGTGAGGGAGCATGTGATCCATCTCCCACTCCTACAGGCCAAGTGGACCACAGAGATTGCTTATTTAGGGGGGGCATCATTACCCCAGAGAATCTGTAGGGTCCTAGACCATGGAAGATTTGTAAACAACAGCATATTTGAGTCAGTGGAGTGATCAAGCTGTCAAAACTCTGCTACAAGGTGAAGACACCATCACCACAATTCAGGACAGGCATAGCTAGAAGCCTGCATCAGAAGTGGACACCTACAGCTACAGGTGCCAGAGTAAAGCTATAGGGAAGGGAATCCAGAGAAAGTGTCAGCTAATGCCGTATTGCCAACCATCATACCACACCATCTGGCAGGAGAGAAATTGCACTTTGCACAAACCACTACTGGATGTGCTGCTATCTGTTTCTTGAACTCAGTAGAGAAATACACTATGTTTATTCATCTCTGCTTGGTTCCTTTCATCATCACCTTTTGCACTGCGATGTCCTGAGGGAGTGACGGCCTGAGGTAGGACACCATGACACAACACCACTTCATCAGTGCCACTAACACTCCCATCCTCTGCACCGGCTCCTCAGGGGCTCACTACAATAAGGCCATACTAGATCATGAATTAACTCCAAATGCATTTCATCCAGTTTAGGGAGAGTTCAGATCACTGTTCTTTTTCAGCTTAGATGTTAAGTGAGTGAGGACAGAGTTGGTATTACATTGGAACTGTTCACAATTGGATTGATTTTCAATTGCTGAAAATGATGATTTTAAGATAAACAGAGTCGATGGCCTTCATTCAAGGTCATTTAAATATGCTTTTGGAAAAAAAACAAAAACTATTTTTCTTTGTGGCTTTCTAATTCACAGCTAAATTTTACCGTTGGCCAACCTGAAACTTGAGGCTCAATTTATTGTGGAGTTGAAGCTTGTTTATTAGCACAGATTTCTGATTCATTGTGGCTCAGGTCATGTTTCTTATCTAAAGAAAAATATAAACCTCAGTGCCCCAATTAATTCTTCTGGTGCCTAGTACTATGGTAAATGTTAACTGTCTTGCAGAGTGAAACTGTTGTCATGTTTATTTTGTAGATGAATTGTTTTATCTAATAAACAGTATTCTTTATTTTACATTTAAAGCGATTTTCATAATATGTGACCTTAGTTTACCACCTATAAAATGCTATAAAATTATAACATAGAAAAAAATTCTATTCCAAGACAGCAAAAAACCACATGAACACGAGTAAAAATGCAAAAATGATGTGAAAAGTAAACACTTTTGACATATGTCTGCCCATACAAATATATTGGTGCACTAAGGGTATTGCCAGACATGATGTGAATAAGGTGATGTATCAAACCTGGGCTGACTTCTATGGCATGTGTGATCTTTCAACGTGTTATTGGGTCACCAACCTTCAGTATACAATTATACCAACTAGTTCCACAAAAGTGCTATGAATTGTATTCTCTGCCCATGAACTGTCAATGACAGTCATCAGAAGTTCTTCTCCTTAGATCATAGTTCCTGTTTGGTGTAAAGGAAACAAATACTTAGCAGCCACTTCCCAAATGATGCGCAGCTGATTATGGGACCCACGGCAATCAGCTCTTCATCATGGGAGGCACCAGCTGAAGAGGTATCATTTTGCAAAAAAAGTGAACAAGTAACTTTTAAGAAATTTGAGCAGAATATTGAAATCTTGTATTTTACTCTTGTACCTTATTGCAGTAAATACTGCAGAAAGTGACTGTGTGACTTCCAACATAGAAAAATGAAGAGTGTGCATTTAATAAAGCTTTACATCTACTGATCTGCTCAGACCCTGTAAACTATACTGTCATGTGTGACACAGCGAAAGCTAAGTAGCTGTCAGCTGTGTAAAGTATATCTTCATGTTGGGAGTACTAAAGACGCTAGTTAAATCTTAATCTGATGTTTCTGCGATTCTTACCATGCGTATAATGTAAGTACCTTGGCAGTCATAACTTTGGTGGCTCACACATTTCTCTTTTCATCTTATGTAAGCTCCTTACTTTTATTGGCTATTACTTAACTACAGTTTACTACCTAAATCATTGGTAAACCTCTGGCAGCACCTTACAGATTATACTGCAGAATTACCTAAATAGCAATTCCTTAATATGGTGCTTTAAAAAGAACTGCTCCATTTATTATAAGAGCAATCTGAAAATAAAGCAGGACAACCTGGAGAATGCCAAATTCCATTCAGGTTCAGTTTGCTGTCCTACCCTATCTAAATACCCTCACCAAAAGCAATACCCTGGCCAGGGCAAAGTGGCTTTACGATGTCCATTCTTGGATCCCAGCACCCTGGAAACATGTCCATGTAGCTTGCCCTTTAGCTACGCGTCTAGCCTGCCCCTAGGGACTTTGACATTTCACTGGATGAATTTCCATTCTCACATGCTGCAGATTTCTGAGTGTCCCATCAGCAATGTTTAGATGAAACATCCTTTTTTTGTGCTTGCAGATGCCCCCATACCCTCTTTCCCACAATTCAGTCTGGGAACCACTGTTCTGCCACTTCCCATTGTTCAGTGTCTCTTTCCATTCTTCTTGTACATTTTCTCAATGCTCATAAAGGTCCAGCTCGCACCATGGCCCTTTCGAAGAGTCACTGTTTGGCACACCCAGTCTTGTTTGGTTTCTGTACCCTGCTATAGTGTCCTGCTGAACCTTCTGCTGGCCAATATCTGTTAGCCCTGACTTCGGCCCACTTTACTAAGTCTGCCTACTAATTTTGTACTGCATCCTGATGTCTAATGCTAGCATGATATGAACTGTTGCTAACAGAGAATGCTCCTGTGGTTGTGACTTGGGTGTTCCCTGTAGCGAAGTCTAGATCCATTTGCAGCGGTTAAAGGGAATACCAGGGAATTCCTTTTTCTCCACTTCAAGGTTTATTCCCAAGGCATATCTGTTATGACGCAGTGAGTCCCCACTAATTATATAAAACCATGGCAACATACAGGTACATACTCATACTATTCTTTAACCTCTTCAGGACACAGGGCGTACCGGTACGCCCTGATGTCCTGGTACTTAAGGACACAGGGCGTACGGGAACGTCCTGTGTATTTCCGATCACTGGCGGGCGGTGATCGGAACCCAGTGCCTGTTCAAATCATTGAGCAGGTACCTTGGCTAAATGCGCGGGGGGGTTCCGTGACCCCCCATGTTGGCGATCGCTGCAAACCGCAGGTCAATTCAGACCTGCGGTTTGCGGTGGCGATCAGCGGTGCCATCGGGTCCCCATGCGGCTGTAGGGGGACCCGATGGCATGGAAGGCAGCGCGATGCCTAAGGAAGGCGTCTCGCTGTCTTTTCGGTGACGAGCCTGTAAGATCCAGCCCCCTGGATCTCACAGGCCTGAAGCTGTATGAGTAATACATATATTATAACTCATACAGCAAATGCATTCCAATACAGAAGTATTGGAATGCATTGCAAAGGATTAGACCCCCAAAAGTTCAAGTCCCAAAGTGGGACAAGAAATAAAGTGAAAGAAAAAGTTGAAAATAAAGTTTTCCCCCAAATAAATTAAAAGTTTTAAGTAAAAGTAAACAAAAATGTAATTTTCCCCAAATAAAGTTTAAAAAATTGGTAAAAAATAGGGGGGGGATGTATACATATTAGGTAACACCACGTCCGTATCGACCGGTTCTATAAACATATCACATGATCTAACCGCTCAGATGAACACCGTAAAAAAAAAAAAAATTTAACTGTGCTAAATAAACCATTTTTTTGTCACCTTACATCACAAAACGTACAACAGCAAGCGATCAAAAAGTACCAATCTAACCGTCACCTCATCTCGCAAAAAATGAGCCCCTACCTGAGACAATCGCCCAAAAAAAAAAAACTATGGCTCAGAATATGGAGACACTAAAACATCATTTTTTTGTTTTAAAAAAGCTGTTATTGTGTAAAACTTACATAAATAAAAAAAAGTATACATATTAGGTATCGCCGCGTCCGTATCGACCGGGTCTATAAAAATATCACATGACATTTCCCCTCAGATGAACACCGTAAAAAGTTAAAAATTAAAACTGCTAAATAAACAATTTTTTGTCACCTTAAATCACAAAAAGTGTAACAGTAAGCAATCAAAAAGTCATATGCACCCCAAAATAGTCCCAATAAAACTGTCATCTCATCCCACAAAAAATGATACCCTACCTAAGATAATCATATTACAAAAAAGGCGGCTCTCCACTGGTTTTCTGGAAACAGGTGCTCTTGCTCAATGGTGACTCACCCTCGTCACTTGCGAATAATTGGAGATAAAAATGTTAATGAGCAGGCACTCTATTTATGGGTTCATGGAGGACAATTTATTAAATATTTAAAATATTGACATAAAACAATCACAATACTCATATAAAAAATGATTAAATGTGGGATTAGTTTTAACAGCAATAGCAATATGACAATAGTAAATAACAATAATGGCAATAACAATTACAGGATAATAGCAATATTATAACAATGAATATATGTATAAGTAAAATGCAGGAACATTTTTAAAAACTTGGATTAGTGGCAATGGTTCCATGTATCAGTCCCCATATGGCATATTCCACTCTTTAGATAACTCAGCGATGTAGCAGCAATATAGCAACAATGTTATTATAGCAATTGTAGCAGTTGTAGCTTTGCTATTTACTTGCCAGCAGTTAGTCGCTAAATAACTTTCTCTTTATGTGGACAAGACATTCAGGTATAGTCTCACTTGTTTAATATATGTGAAGATAGGGAATGTTCCGTTGGTGCACAATTCAGTGCTTGAATTACTCACAGTTCAGCTGTTCTCTGGTGCGGCGTCCCGCTCCTGATATGAAAACAGAGGTCAGTCTGTTTTCATATCAGGAGCGGGACGCCGCACCAGAGAACAGCTGAACTGTGAGTAATTCAAGCACTGAATTGTGCACCAACGGAACATTCCCTATCTTCACATATATTAAACAAGTGAGACTATACCTGAATGTCTTGTCCACATAAAGAGAAAGTTATTTAGCGACTAACTGCTGGCAAGTAAATAGCAAAGCTACAACTGCTACAATTGCTATAATAACATTGTTGCTATATTGCTGCTACATCGCTGAGTTATCTAAAGAGTGGAATATGCCATATGGGGACTGATACATGGAACCATTGCCACTAATCCAAGTTTTTAAAAATGTTCCTGCATTTTACTTATACATATATTCATTGTTATAATATTGCTATTATCCTGTAATTGTTATTGCCATTATTGTTATTTACTATTGTCATATTGCTATTGCTGTTAAAACTAATCCCACATTTAATCATTTTTTATATGAGTATTGTGATTGTTTTATGTCAATATTTTAAATATTTAATAAATTGTCCTCCATGAACCCATAAATAGAGTGCCTGCTCATTAACATTTTTATCTACCTAAGATAATCGCCTAAAAACTGAAAAAACTATGTCGCTTAGAATATTGAGACACTAAAACCAGATTTTTTTTTTGTTTCAAAAATGATATTATTGTGTAAAACTTACATAAATTAAAAAAAAGTATACATATTAGGTATCGCCGCATCTGTATCGACCGACTCTATAAAAATATCACATGACCTAACCCCTCAGATGAACACCGTAAAAAAAATTATATAAAAACTGTGCTAAATAAACCATTTTTTGTCACCTTACATCACAAAAAGTGTAATAGCAAGCGTTTAAAAAGTCACACGCACCTCAAAATAGTGCAAATAAAACTGTCATCTCATCCCGCAAAAATCATACCCTACCCAAGGTAATCGCCCAAAAACTTATGGCTATCAGACTATGGAAACACTAAGGCCTCTTTCACACGGGCGTTGCTGGAAAATGTGTGGGTGCGTTGCGGGAACACGCACGATTTTTCTGCGCGAGTGCAAAACATTGTAATGCGTTTTGCACTCGCATGAGAAAAATCACGCATGTTTGGCATGTTTGGCTATGGGATCGTTGTTCAGTAGATTGTATTATTTTCCCTTATAACATGGTTATAAGGGAAAATAATAGCATTCTGAATACAGAATGCATAGTAAAAAAGCGCTGGAGGGGTTAAAAAATAAAATAAAAATGTAACTCACCTTATTCCACTTGTTCGCGCAGCCGGCATCTCCTTCTGTCTTCATCTTAGCTGTGTGGAGGAACAGGACCTGTGGTGATGTCACTCCTGTCATCACATGATCTTTTAGAGACTAATTTCCCCCCTGTTTTTAAACCAGAAATGTCAGCTAACGGCTGCGGAAGGGTAGATATCAATGTACCCTGCCCCAACAGCTTTCTCAATACTTGTTTTATTTGTAAGTGGAAAAACCACAGTTCTGTATTACCCAGACCATACTCCCTTTTAAGATCTTCATATAATATTATATCGCCCTGTCTCCATATCTGGCCCAGTGTATAGACTCCATGCCTCCACCAAACCTCTTGTTCAATTTATTTTAATTCTATTAAGTGGGTATTATCCCACAGTATGGTGTCAGCATGTAGTCCAGCCTGGGTCTAGAAGGCCCTTGCTTCCTTCCAAACCCTTTCCATCAGCTCAAACAGCGGTATCTTTCTACTTCCCTGTTGTGCCAACACACCTACTTCTATGTGCTGAAAGATAGTACAGTTCTCCAACCTTGCATTAATCCCTACTATCATGGACTTATATCTTTGTGTGTTACTCCACGTTATCATGTTTTTTATATGGCCGGGAATAAAATATAATTCCAAGCCTGGGACTAATGGTCCCCCCTCCCTCTCATGGATGTACAATATTTGTGCTTTTATCCTTGTTTTTTTCCCTCGCCATATCAAATTCATTAAAAGACTGGCAATTATTTTGAATATTTTTTTGGGATTATTGACGGTGCATTCCACAGAATATAATTCAGGGAGGGTAATAAGCACATTTTCACTAAGGAGATCCGACCTGCCATCGAGACATATAATCTTTTCCATACGTCTATCTTCTTCCTAATTTCTTGTATTTTAGAGATCACATTCAGTTGGACATATTCCTTAGTATTTGGAGTTATTTGAATACCCAGATATTTAACAGGTTCATTGCTCTTCTTAATTTCCAATGCTCCTGGTATAAAATTGTTCAGAGGATCAATCGGGACGCAGCCCGATTTTGACCAATTTATCTTAAGACCGGCATGTTTGCCGTACTGATCAAATACCTGGAAAATCTTCATAAGTGATCTATGTGAACCTACAAACAGCATAATATCATCCGCATACAAAGCAATTTTTTCCTCATGCGCACCAAACCTGAAACCCACGATTTCTTCATCTTGCCTAATCATATCTGCCAACGGCTCCATAGCTATAGCAAAAAGCAGGGGGGAAAGGGGACACCCCTGTCTAACCCCCCTACCAATACCAATATTATCAGAATATTCCCCATTTAGTATAACTTTTGCTGAAATTTCAGTATACAACAGCCTTACCCATGATATAAAGCTATCTCCAAAGCTCATTTTCTTCAATGTTATAAATAGAAAGGCCATTCTACAGTGTCAAATGCCTTTGAGGCATTTATGGTAACAATTAGTAAGCAATTCGTGGGTTCAAGCTGGGTGTTCACAAAATAGCGCATAACATTATCGGTTGTAGTCTTGCCCGACATAAATCCCATCTGATCCTCATGAACAAGTCCCGTGACCACACTTCTAAGTCTAGCTGCCAAGATCCTGGCCAAAATTTTATTGTCGGTATTAATTAGTGAGATGGGACGGTATGAGTCCAGGAGGGTTGGGTCTTTCCAATCAATGTAATTAGCGCTTCTCTCAATGATTCTGGCAACTTCCCTACCTTCCTCGAGTCCTCCCACATCGCCAGTAATTTGGGGATTAGTATTTTTTTATATTGAGCATACACTTCGAACGTGATGTCGTCTATTCCTGGGGCCTTATTGTTGGTGATGCTAGACAGTATTTTATCCACTTCCAGGGCATTTAGGGGGGCCTCCAATTTATCACTTTGCTCTTTTGTTAGCGTAGAGATAGTAGTAACCTCCAGAAAGTATTGTATTTGTATCGAGTTCTTAATTATCTTACTACTATAAAGTTTGGACACACCTTCTCATTCAAAGAGTTTTCTTTATTTTCATGACTATGAAAATTGTAGATTCACACTGAAGGCATCAAAACTATGAATTAACACATGTGGAATTATATACATAACAAAAAAGTGTGAAACAACTGAAAATATGTCATATTCTAGGTTCTTCAAAGTAGCCACCTTTTGCTTTGATTACTGCTCTTGGCATTCTCTTGATGAGCTTCAAGAGGTAGTCACCTGAAATGGTCTTCCAACAGTCTTGAAGGAGTTCCCAGAGATGCTTAGCACTTGTTGGCCCTTTTTCCTTCACTCTGCGGTCCAGCTCAGCCCAAACCATCTCGATTGGGTTCAGGTCCGGTGACTGTGGAGGCCAGGTCATCTGGCGCAGCACCCCATCACTCTCATTCATGGTCTAGTAGCCCTAAGGCTACTTTCACACTTGCGGCAGAGAGATCCGGCAAGCAGTTCCGTCGCCGGAACTGCCTGCCGGATCAGGCAAAATGTATGCTAACTAATGGCATTAGTAAGACTGATCAGGATCCTTATCAGTCTTAAAAATGCCTGATCAGTCGAAAAAATGCATTGAAATGCCGGATCCGTCGTTCCGGTGTCATCCGGCAAAACGGATCCGGCATTTATTTTTTTCACCTTTTTTTCAGTCTGCGCATGCGCATAACGGAACAACGGATCCGGCACTAATACATCCCTATGGGAAAAAATGCTGGATCCGGCGTTCAGGCAAGTCTTCAGTTTTTTTCACCGGAGATAAAACCGTAGCATGCTGCGGTTTTCTCTTTTGCCTGATCAGTCAAAACGACTGAACTGAAGACATCCTGATGCAAACTGAACGGATTACTCTCCATTTAGAATGCATGGGGATAAAACTGATCAGTTCTTTTCCGGTATAGAGCCCCTGTGATGGAACTCTATGCCGGAAAAGAAAAACGCAAGTGTGAAAGTACCCTTACACAGCCTGGAGGTGTGTTTGGGGTCATTGTCCTGTTGAAAAATAAATGATGGTCCAACTAAATGCAAACCGGATGGAATAGCATGTCGCTGCAAGATGCTGTGGTAGCCATGCTGGTTCAGTATGCCTTCAATTTTGAATAAATCCCCAACAGTGTCACCAGCAAAACACCCCCACACCATCACACCTCCTCCTCCATGCTTCACGGTGGGAACCAGGCACGTAGAGTCCATCCGTTCACCTTTTCTGCGTCGCACAAAGACACGGTGGTTGGAACCAAAGATCTCAAATTTGGACTCATCAGACCAAAGCACAGATTTCCACTGGTCTAATGTCCATTCCTTGTGTTCTTTAGCCCAAACAAGTCTCTTCTGCTTGTTGCCTGTCCTTAGCAGTGGTTTCCTAGCAGATATTCTACCATGAAGGCCTGATTCACACAGTCTCCTCTTAACAGTTGTTCTAGAGATGTGTCTGCTGCTAGAACTCTGTGTGGCATTGACCTGGTCTCTAATCTGAGCTGCTGTTAACCTGCGATTTCTGAGGCTGGTGACTCGGATAAACTTATCCTTTGCAGCAGAGGTGACTCTTGGTCTTCCTTTCCTGGGGCGGTCCGCATGTGAGACAGTTTCTTTGTAGCGCTTGATGGTTTTTGTGACTGCACTTGGGGACACTTTCAAAGTTTTCCCAATTTTTTGGACTGACTGACCTTCATTTCTTAAAGTAATGATGGCCACTCGTTTTTCTTTACTTAGCTGCTTTTTTCTTGCCATAATACAGTTTATTCAGTAGGACTATCAGCTGTGTATCCACCTGACTTCTCCACAACGCAACTGATGGTCCCAACCCCATTTATAAGGCAAGAATTCCCACTTATTAAACCTGACAGGGCACACCTGTGAAGTGAAAACCATTTCAGTTGACTACCTCTTGAAGCTCATCAAGAGAATGCCAAGAGTGTGCAAAGCAGTAATCAAAGCAAAAGGTGGCTACTTTGAAGAACCTAGAATATGACATATTTTCAGTTGTAATGTATATAATTCCACATGTGTTAATTCATAGTTTTGATGCCTTCAGTGTGAATCTACAATTTTCATAGTCATGAAAATAAAGAAAACTCTTTGAATGAGAAGGTGTGTCCAAACTTTTGGTCTGTATTGTATCTTGAAAGTATTCTTTAAGCAGTTCTATTTTAGCCGCTTGTTCAGTGGTTTTGTGGCCTAATTTATCTGCTAAACAGTGAATATATATATATATATTTTTTTTATCTGGGTCCCCAACAAGGCCGCTAACTTTTTACCCGGTATATGTGCAAAAACATAATTATCCCTCACATAGTTTTCTTTCTGTTGTTGGGCCAGTAGAAGCCGCTCACCTTCCTATTTGGATACTACCTCTATCCATTCCTTATAATTTTTATCTGTGGGGTTGTGGGGTTTCCAGTGTACTTATTTTCATATCTTTCCGCCTCTTGTTCCATGTCCAGTATTTTGTCCCTTTTTTATACCCTGCTGTGTATTTTGTGTGACAATCCCTCTGATATATGCCTTTGCGGCCTTCCATACTATATTGGTTGCTGCTGAACCGTCATTCCAATCAAAAAACTCTGTTACCTCTTTCAAAACCTTATCGTGTATGCCCGTTATATTTATCCACCCAAAATTTATGTGCATCCCTCTTCTTTTTTTTTGTTTGTTTTTATATTTATGATGATTTGGGTTATGATCCGAAATCCCACGCTGTCCATATTTGACCTTTTCAATTTCGGACGAACCCATATCATTAGTGAAAACTAAATAAATTAGTGACTTTTATGAGTCTTTGAAAAACATGAATACTTTTTCAATTTCGGGTGCATTACCCTCCAAATATCTGTCCAGCCCAATTTCTCTGTGATATTTTTAAATTTTGATCCCGTGCTAAAAATTTGAACGTTCCCAACTCTACATCTATCCATTTTGCTCTTCATAATGTTATTGAAATCACCCATAACTACAAGTGGTTTATCCCCTACCTTAAGTAAAAAATTGTGAATTTTTGATAAAACCTGAAAGGTGGCGGTATATAGGCATTTGCAATTACCCATGGTCTTCCTTCCACGAGACAGTCGATCAAAACATATCGCCCCTCCCCATGTATGTCTAATTCCCCTATTTTAATATCCACATCCCGGTGTATTAATACACTCACCCCTCTGGTATATGATGAGTAGACTGAGTGGAAGGAGTGCTGTATCCACGATCTAACCAATCCATTTATCGTTTCACCTGTCAGATGCCTTTTCTTGTAAACAAACTATCGCAGGTAAAAATCTATGTATTGCATCAAAAACTGCCACTCTCTTTACACCCCTACTCAAACCCCTAATATTCCAAGATATAATTCTCAAAGAAGGCTATTTATATATCTGACAAAAACACAGAAATATAGTGGCAAATCTGGGGGAGCTGCTCAACCCCTAACACTGTAGCGTGTTTTTCATTGGGGGAGCAGTCCCACCGCATGTGGACCGCAGCAAATGACTATCCCCAGCAAAAAATATTTTGCATACGGTGGAGGATGTCGGCGCGGTCCACATGCACCACAAAGGCATCCTACACAAAACGGAGCATTGTGCGGATGAAAATATAATCATAAATCACAGAAGAAATGCACCAAACGGATATGCCACTGACTATACTGGCTAGTCATAAATGCAGATATTAAAAGCTGAGGCTTTTGCCAATATATTCCTGTCAGGAAGATATCGGAGCCCACATGCACCACGTCACGGCTCTCAGCATGGCAAGGGGTCCTACCACTATGCTACCTATGGTGTGAACAAGGTCTGAAGGTGATGTAATCCAGCTCACAGCCAAGCTTCCACACAACCGCCTAGCAGGACAACTAGTGCAATGTGAACAAAGCCAGACTGTAAGCCACACCCATATGAGACCATGTGATGGAGGCCACCAGGTGCAAAGGAGAGTGTTTGAATGCCAGGTAAAGGCACATACACTACATATAAAATAAGACAAAAACACAGAAATATAGTGGCAAATCTGGGGGAGCTGCTCAACCCCTAACACTGAAGCGTGTTTTTCATTGGGGGAGCAGTCCCACCGCATGTGGACCGCAGCAAACGACTATCCCCAGCAAAAAATATTTTGCATACGGTGGAGGATGTCGGCGCGGTCCACATGCACCACAAAGGCATCCTACACAAAACGGAGCATTGTGCGGATGAAAATATAATCATAAATCACAGAAGAAATGCACCAAACGGATATGCCACTGACTATACTGGCTTACAGTCTGGCTTTGTTCACATTGCACTAGTTGTCCTGCTAGGCGGTTGTGTGGAAGCTTGGCTGTGAGCTGGATTACATCACCTTCAGACCTTGTTCACACCATAGGTAGCGTAGTGGTAGGACCCCTTGCCATGCTGAGAGCCGTGACGTGGTGCATGTGGGCTCCGATATCTTCCTGACAGGAATATATTGGCAAAAGTCTCAGCTTTTAATATCTGCATTTATGACTAGCCAGTATAGTCAGTGGCATATCCGTTTGGTGCATTTCTTCTGTGATTTATTATTTATATATCTGCCCATCTCAAGATATTGGAAGACCCCCAGGGGGGAGGGGAGAGAGAGAGGAGGAGAGAAGAGGAACAAAACACAGAGGAAAAAAACAAGCGGCACTTCAAAATTCCCACCCCAACCCCCCCACCCCTAAGCCCACCCCAAACCCCCTCCACCCCTAAGCCCACCCCAAACCCCCTCCACCCCTAAGCCCACCCCAAACCCCCCCACCCCTATCGACTTATTGCACTCTGGTTTGCAGAGGAAGAGAAAAACGGGCACGGTACAGCTCACCTTATCCTCGAAGCGGGGGAGGGGGCAAAAACTTCCCCATAGCTCACCTCACCCGTCACGTATCGGCCCCTCAGGAGGGGGAGCCGACACCGCAGCCAGACGGAGGGGAAGCTGAGCAGAAGATCCACGAGATGACCACGTCCTGGCGTCCTGTACTCTGGCAGCAGGCGAAGGAGAGTGGAAGGGAGGTAGTGGCGGCTGGGGCTGCTTCACTCAGGGTACGATCTCACATCGGGCCGGGAGTACGGCGTCGGAGGGAGGAGCGTGCGTCACCTAGGTACGCCCGCCCACATGCCTCCCCCTCACCTACGAAATTATGGATCTGAGATCATGAGATATGTATTCAATTCACAGTATTTATGCTTATGTATAAGAGAGTGGAAGAAGAGAGTATGAAAGACATTTCTCTTTCGGTGACTGACACATACATATGACTTTTACAAACAGGACCACAACAAGTTAACACATTATTTCATGCAGATTGCAATACATTTGCTATACTAAGGTGACACCCATAACCCCCTATGGTGAAAGCAGAGGAGTGTTAGCTGGTTGAGTGGTCTTAATTTCCAATAGTACGAAGATAGGGCTTTTTAATGGATTGTTATCTCCTAAGGCTTCCAATCCATTTACACGTAGAAATTCATCACCCATCTGTTGTTTTTCCTGCCCCATCCATCTTAACATGATATCAGAAGACAAGTGACTACAGCAAGATGTATCATTTGAGCTGCTTTAAGGTTATGAAGAAGTAGTAATAAACAATGATTCTTTACTTTTAGCATGTAAATTGTCTACAGAAGAGTTTGCAAGGTCATGTCTTGTGTTTAAATTATGTATTATTGCTTCAGAAAAGTGTTATGCCCTATACGGTCACAATTGTGATCAAAGCAATTATCTGGGCAATATTAATAACTGTTTCTTTTTATTAACCTAGTTAAAGTGCTGTCGCTCCCTACTCCTGACATGTCTGCTATAGTAAGTACTTATATTCCCCATGAAATAACACTTCTAATGCATTTTATTTGAGAATTTGGGAACTGTAGTGTTGTTGTTATTCATGCTAGAAAAAAAATGAATACATTGGCAACTGCCTGTTACCAGATGTAGTGTGTCCTTATCAATCTGACACTGTCCAATCAGTGCTCACATTATGAAGCGGATGTGGATCCAATGTGCCACTTGAACAAATTTGACTTGGGACCGCTTTTAACCCCTGTACAGACATCTAGACTTCCTTACAGGGGAACCATCAGGCCACCATCGAGTGGTCTCTGTTCAAGTGACTGCTAACCCATGGGAGTGAAGAGACCCCAGTGCAGAGCACTTAGGGACAAGGCAAAACTGTGATTAGGGACAGGCAAAGGTCAGGGTAAGAAGAGTTCATGTTATTCGATAAACAGTTCAAGGTCAGGGAATGTAGCTCAGGGTCAAAAGTGTGAAATCTGGGAAACAGGCAGAAGTTGGTACAGGGACAGACAAATATAGAACAGCACATCTTTGCAGGACACTTGCAGATTAGAAATTACTGTTCTGGCACCTTCCCACAGGGGAAGGTGCCTTAAATACCCCAAGGTGAGCAGCCATTGGCTGGTGAAGATTTGGGTGCGACAGAGATGGAATGAGAGGCCTACCCAGCAAGACTCAAGCCACAGCCTGCATGGAGGGACAGAGCTACTCTAGCAGCTGGGCCCTTCACAAAGGAGGGGAGAGAGGACAGTGGGTCCGCTAAAGGCCACCATGCAACCAGGGACGGTGCAAGGATTTTTGCCAACACAAGTGAAGCTAAATTTTGGCGCCCCCCCCCCCCCCGCCCCTTCGTCACATCGTTCCCCCATGTCACATTTCTCCCCCCAGGTCAGATTTCACACCCTCAATGTCACATTTCTCCCCCTCCACTCCATGTCACATTTCTCCCCCTCAATGTCACATTTCTCCCCCTCAATGTCACATTTCTCCCCCTCCATGTCACATCACCCCCTCCTTTTTACAACACCCCCTTTGTGGCACATAATCCGCCCCCATGTTACATTTCTCCCCCTCCATCGTGATTTATTTAAAGAGGACCTTTCATGGGTCCAAACATTGTAAGATAACTATCTGTATATGTAGTGCGCCGCCCAGGGGTCTCCCTGCACTTACTATTATTCCAGGGCGCCTCTCCGTTCGCCGCTGTGTCCACCGTTACCGTCTCCGGCGCTGTATGATAATTACCACTATCGGAGCAATGGGGAGGAGACATCAGCTTCTCTCCTGGGCATTCCTTCTCCCTGGCTGTAGCGCTGTCTAATCGCAGCGCAGAACGTCATAGCCAGGGAGAAGGTGAGTTTTATTTCTCCCTGGCTGTGACGCTCTGCGCTGCGATTGGACAGCGCTACAGCCAGGGAGAAGGAATGCCCAAGGAGAGAAGCTGTTGTCTTCTCCTGTTGCGAAGTTAGTAGTAATTAGCATACGGCGTGGGAGACAGTAACGGAGGCCACAGCGGGCGAATGGAGCGGTGCCCAGGAATAATAGTAAGTGTAGTGAGATCCCTGGGCGTCTAGCTACATATACAGATATATAAAAAAAAAGCTTCATTCCCCCCCCCCCCCCCCCCCCTTGGCTCGGCGTCCCTGCGCCCTGAGGCAACCACTCGGTCTGCCTTATTATAGCGCTGGGCCTGCATGCAACTCTAAGGCCGTATTCACACAGTCAGTGTTTGGTCAGTGATTTCCATCATTGATTGTGAGCCAAAAGCAGGAGTGGATGCTACACATAGGTAGGGTATAATGGAAAGATTTGCGCCTGTTTTGTGTTTTCATCTGGTTTTGGCTCACAATCACTGATGGAATTCACTGACCAAACACTAACTCTGTGAATAAGGCTTAACATCAGGGTGTCAGACTGCGTAGGAACACACCACTTTAACAATTATAATGGTGACACCCAGCTGTAAATTAATTCATAATATCTAGGAAGAATAACAGAGTAACACCACAACATAAAGTTGTAAGAAATGATGCTCCAGAATTGTTTCTCATGGGGGATACAAGAAAATACAATAGCAACCCTAGCCTACTGGCACTTGATATGGTAAGAACAAACCTCTCTATACTTCTTTGTACCGTTCAATAGAGAACAGGCAAAACAATAGTATAGTACAGTATATCTATTTTAACCACAAATTTAATTCTAATAACTTTGGTTAACCAAATTAAGCTGCATTTAAAGTTTTCATGCATTTTTCAACACAGGGAATCTCCCCCTTACCAGCTCAATTAGAGAACCACAATATCCACAAGGCTTTCGGAGTGTCACGGTGAGTAGAGACTCTTGAATCCAAGTGAGAATAAAAACAGCACTGCCGTATTCCAAACTGGTCACTTTATTGGAAGAAAAAACACTAAAGCAATAAAAAAACATAACCTTCTTGATGTGTTTCGGGCACCCAGGCCCTTTGTCAAAAGAATGGCATGATCATGAAAAGCTGGAGTTAAATAAAATACATGTTAGAAAATAAATTTACCTATCAAGAGAAACAACAGAAACCTTTTCATAATATAAAACTAACATCAGTTATAAAATATCCTCTTATATTAATTGCAATACGAAATAAGTTGTGTACCTCATCTGCTGCACCTCTTGTAGAATGCAGTACGTGGGATGCACATCCACCTGAGAAGAGTCCTGGTTATTCATGACTTCCTGCTCTCCTCGCCCACCTGCTGATGGCTGACAGTCTTCTACCTAGTTGTCTCCCTTTCTCTCTAGGAGAGAACTGCCAATCAGCAGCAGATGGGCGGGAGAGCAGGAGATTATGTATAACCAGGACTCTTCTCAGGTAGATTTGACTCTTTCCAAGGCCTGGGCTGCAATGATTATGATGCTGGGTCTCAGCAACCACTTACGTTTAGCTCATGAGTGACACATCACTGAGATCAGCACTTCTGTCACTATTTTATGCTATCCTCAGCGAGGTCAGAATAAAGTTGATGACAGGTTCGCTTTAAATCATACAGAGAGGATGATCACAGGAAAAATGTTATTGGCAAGGGAAACCTTTTGAAATAATATGCTTGAGACTAGATTTCCAACAGGTTTAAATAGGAGACAGGATGTTATTTATTATTTTTGATGTTGGAAATTATACATATATTAATTTACCATCGTTATTTCTAGTATCTTTTCAATGGTGTTGATAATGCATCCTGTGTGTGTCTGAACAGTGTTCTATTCACTTGTGCTGAACAATTGTTGAAGCCCATTCCATCCACAGATGCCTATTACCTTGGAGCTAATTTAACACCAGGTTTACTCCCACCTGTTGATGACGTGTCTTCTCTTGATAGGTAAATCTATTTTCTAACATGTATTTTAACTCCAGTTTTTCATGATCATGTCATTCTTTTGACAAAGGGCCTGGGTGCCCAAAATGCGTCAAAAAGGTTATGTTTTTTATTCCTTGAGTGTCTTTTCTTCCAATAAAGTGACCAATTTGGAATACAGCAGTGCTGGTTTTTTTCTCACATACATTTCTTCAGTCAGGAAAATGAATTGGGATAGCTCTACCTGCTGTTGACTATGGTAAATGGGCAAATCACATTGGCCTTGCTATAAATGTCACCATGACTAGAGATGAGCAAATTTTTCGCCGGTTCGCCTAGTTTTTTTGAAAAATTTGCTTTGATCCGAATAAATTCCTGGCTGCAGAGAGCCTTTATAGTGGTGTAGAACACTGTGCCTTGCAGTAACATGCATAGGGAGTCTGCTGTGGTAGTGAAATAATACTGTGAGTCCGTATGACATGCAAATGACAGGCGTCACACTTAGAATTACTGCACACTTCACTTATTTGGGCAGTCACGAGGCCAAAACTGACCAAATAACTCAAGTATGAACTCAGCCTTACAGGTCGATGTTAGCACCAAGAAGAAGCGCACTCCTTTTACACCGTCATCAGCTGAATTCCACATAGATGTCTACAGAACCTGTTCTATTAAACGCTTATACAAATAGAGCCCCCCGACACAGTGGAGAGGGTGTCAGCAGTAAGTTTGTGTTGACGTCGCTGATTAATTTGCCCTTCCTCTGATCCATCAGAACAATAACCCCCAAAAAACGGATCCTGTCTGTGGAGCATCTGCCTTCACTCAGTCAGCATTTGGTCAGTAATCCTTTAGTATTGCTAATGCCCAAAAAACAACAGAGATGACAGGTGAACAGAATAGTTGCATGTCTTGTTTGTTTTGTACCCACTCCCGCTTTTGACTACCAAATCCCAAGCCAATTTATTTATTTTTAAACAGGGGAGAAAAAACGTTTATTTAACAAGCAGGATATTAACACATAAAATACAACACAGATGGGGCGAAACCACAAGATTTAAAAGACAAACTGTAAAAACGAAGTGCTTCATCAACAAGAATGGATTAACGACCAGTGTCGGGGTGACCATGATTATAATGCATACAGATCAAAAAATGTATGGGGTTATGGCTGATAACTGGAGGACAGACCAGCAAACAAGCCGACTCCAGCTCATTCTGTGACGAGCTGGGTTGCTGATAAGTCGATTCTAAAGTGTCTGAAGAAATGTGAATAAAGACATGGGAATAAATAGTCCACTTCCTCCAACGTGACCTGGTCCTTTGATTTATGAATATCATTCCATAAAGTCTTGAAGTCCTCTGCAAGGATGGCATAAGAAATATCCATGCAAGGTTCAACAGGCACAGAGAAAACAAGCTCTGTGGCCAAGCCGACAATGATTCAGACACTTCATACCCAGTCCACATTGCTGGTAGCCAAGTAAGGTCCTGAGAACTGATCACCAGCTTACCCAAACAACAGTCAAAGTATCTTTGGAACCACGCCCCTACAATAGCCGTGAGTGCCTTGGAGCCGTTATACAGGAAGAGCGGGAGGCAAATAAATGTCTTTGGTAACACCTCCAATAGATCGTCCTCTGTGTATGTCCTGCAGAACCAACTTGTCCACACAATCCAGTCCTCTGTGCTTGCATTGGTGAGTGGAGGCTTTGATGAAATCTGTATGAGCACAGCCAGTGTATCTCTCTCCTTTCCAGATAAACAGGAAAATGTGGCTTTTAGGTTCAGCTCTGAGCCCACTTCAATGGCAAGACCCTTCTGCTTCTTGGCAGCTATGCGGGCAGACAGGTGCTTGGAATACTCTTTCAGTCTGGTGTATGAGAAATTATACATCGGTGTCTTGCTGTACTGAGTACATTGTTTTTGAAGGAGAAAAGCAGCCTGTGCTGGATCAAGAGTTTCCTCCAAGGGGGTACACTGCAGGATTTTTCTTTTAGACAAGCTTCGCAATGCAGACCATCGACGTGCAGAGGTCAAGCTTCCAGGAGGATACCTTGAGCTGTGAAAATGACTGCTCCTTTGTGCCGATGACCTACTTCTGGCAGTTAACACCCCCATCGGTTGGTGTTTGCATATTCTTGCGATAAATTATGTTCCCGTTCACTGACTGTAAACAGAGATATTGACAGACAAACGTATCAAACTCTGCCGCCATCTTTCAATGCGCCACGTCTCCAGTCCCCTGACTAGCCAGATTTACCAGCATCTGTTCCAGGACATGAAGCAGTGGAATTACATCGTTCATCCCTTAGTCCTGGCAACTGAAAAATAACGTGGCCTTCTCAAAGGGCCTGAGCAAACGGCAGTGTCACACATGAGCTGACACTGGCTGACACTGGAAGTTACATCAAAGTTACACAGGGGACTACTCCTGTCTGCTTGGATCATCAATAAATTGTTTATGGCCTCTCTCTGTTCGCACAGTCGGTCCAACATATGGAGGGTGGAATTCCAATGGTTGGAAATGTTGCATATCAGCCTATGTTGGGGGATGCCGTTCTGTCGCTGCAGCTCAAGGAGGGTGTGCTTTGCGGTGTACGAGTGGCTGAAGTGCATGCAAAGTTTCCTGGACATTTTTCGGATGTCTTGCAGATGGGTGTAAGACTTCAGGAACCTCTTGAACACAGATGCCATGCAGGGCTCATGGCTCAGCCATCCTTGACACAGCGCCGACACCATGTTCTTCCCGTTGTCGGTCACCATGGTTCTGATTTTCAGTTGTTGTGGAGAAAGCCAGGATTCGATTTTTTGCTGAAGGACATGGAGCAGTTCCTCCCCTGTGTGACTGTGTTCACCCAGGCAAACCAGGTGCAGAACAGCGTGAGAGTGATGAGAGGGGTCGCACATGTCTTGCATACACTACATGCCTCCATAATTCTTGGATCTCTACATGAAAATAATGTATTTGGTGTAAATCGCTCAAGGGGCATATTTGGAGACATTGACTTCACAAGAACTACAGAGCAGCGGAGTTTACTTGCTAAAATTTCAACACTGCTGAATTCAGCCCATACAGCAAAAGGAGGTGTACAGTCACCCATCAATTTTCCCTAAAAAAGCCCATTTCACTTAACACATTTCACCACTACGTAATTCGGCCCATACTATAAAAGGAGGTGTACAATCACCCATAATTAAAAATTAAAAAAAGTGTCACACAAAGAATTTCACCAATAAGTACTTCAGTCCATACCGCAAAAGGAGGTGTACATTCACCCATACATTTTCAAAAAAAAAGCCAGTGTCACATAAAGAATTTTACCACTAAGTAAGTTGTTCCATACCGCAAAAGGAGATGTACATTCGCCCATACATTTTTCGAAAAAAAGCCACTTTTCGCATAAAGAATTTCACCACTAAGTAAGTCGTTCCATACCGCAAAAGGAGATGTACATTCACCCATACATTTTCAGAGAAAAAGCCAGTGTCACATAAAGAATTTCACCACTAAGTTCTACAGCCCATACCGCAAAAGGAGGTGTACATTTACCCATAAATTTTCCGAAAAAAAGCCAGTCACATAAAAAATTTCACAGCAAAAAGGGCTTTACCACATATAACTGTACTGCTGAATGGCAAGTAGGCCCTTAATTAAGAGGGTTCACACATGACTTGCATACACTACATGCCTCCAACATAATTCTTGGATCTCTACATGAAAATAATGTATTTGCTGTAAATTGCGAGAGGGGCATTGCTGGAGACATTAACTTCACAAGATATACAGAGCAGCGGAGTTTAGCCACCTCTATTTGCTTCCCGCTGTTTACTGCTCCTGAATAAAAATTGGGGCAACCAGCTTCAGCTTCCTCTGATGTGTATGCATACAGAGTCCTTTTGTTATGGCTTTGCACAGGGAGCAAGTTTGTTACACACAATTCTGATGGAATTCCTGATCTTAAGAAACTGGACTTGGACTCCAAAGCAGAGGTCCTCCTGTCATGTCTTGTGTGCTGTGGAGATCGAATGTAGACAGAGCAGAGCAGATAAAAACACATAAATGTTTTAAACTTAGTGAAGCTGCTTGATTTAATTGCGAATAGATGGTAAAGGCAAAGTCTGCTGGTGTGTTGTCATCAGCGTTTTCATTATGTTTACTGCAGGACCCATGACGACATAATTCGGGCCATACCACAAAAGGAGGTGTACAATCACCCATCAATTTTCGAGAAGAAAAATTGGTTGAAATAAAAAATGTCATTAATGAAAGTATAATGGAAGTTCATACAGAAGAAAGTCTACTACCACTCATCAATTTTCCCCAAAAAAGCCCCAAATTTCACCACTACGTAATTCGGTCCATCCCACAAAAAATTTTCACCACATATAACTGCACCGCAGAACGACAGTTAGGCCCTGGTTTTTTTTTACACAAAAGGCTTTTCAACAGATAAGTGCAACGATGAACGGCGAATATATTTTTATTTCGCCAGTAATAGACGGCAAACTGGGCTGTCAAATATCTCACTGCACCGCACAAGGGCGATTAGGCCCTAATTTCTTTCTATTTTTACACAAAAGGCTTTTCAACAGATAAGTGCAATGATGAACGGTGAATATATTTTTATTTCGCCAGTAATACACAGCAAACTGGGCTTAAGAGTATAACACTGCACCTTTTTTTTATACTTTTACAGAACACAACAGGATTTTCAATAGATAAGAGCAAAGCAGGACGGCAAATATATTTTTATTTTGCCATTAATACACGGCAAACTGGGCTTTAGAGTATAGCACTGCACCTCACAAGGGCAATTAGGCCCTAGTTTTTTTATACTTTTACAGAACACAACAGGCTTTTCAACAGATACAGTTGCAAGAAAAAGTATGTGAACCCTTTGGAATGATATGGATTTCTACACAAATTCGTCATAAAATATGATCTAATCTTCATCTAAGTCACAACAATAGACAATCACAGTCTGCTTAAACTAATAACACACAAAGAATTTAATGTTACCATGTTTTTATTGAACACACCATGTAAACATTCACAGTGCAGGTGGAAAAAGTATGTGAACCCCTATACTAATGACATCTCCAAGAGCTAATTGGAGTGAGGTGTCAGCCAACTGGAGTCCATTTAATGAGATGAGATTGGAGGTGTTGGTTACAGCTGCCCTATAAAAAAACACTCACCAGTTCTGGGTTTGCTTTTCACAAGAAGCATTGCCTGATGTGAATGATGCCTCGCCAAAAAGAGCTCTCAGAAGACCTACGATTAAGAATTCTTGGCTTGCATAAAGCTGGAAAGGGTTATAAAAGTATCTCCAAAAGCCTTGCTGTTCATCAGTCCACAGTAAGACAAATTGTCTATAAATGGAGAAAGTTCAGCACTACTGCTACTCTACCTAGGAGTGGCCGTCCTGTTAAGATGACTGTAATAGCACAGCGCAGACTGCTCAATGAGGTGAAGAAGAATCCTAGAGTGTCAGCTAAAGACTTACAAAACTCTCTGGCATATGCTAACATCCCTGTTAGCGAATCTACGATACGTAAAACACTAAACAAGAATGGATTTCAGAGGAGGATACCGTAGAGGAAGCCACTGCTGTCCAAAAAAAAACAATGCTGCATCATGGTTTGGGGCTGCTTTGCTGTGTCAGGGCCTAGACGGATTGCTATCATCGAAGGAAAAATGAATTCCCAAGTTTATCAAGACATTTTTCAGGAGAACTTAAGGCCATCTGTTCACCAGCTGAAGCTCAACAGAAGATGGGTGTTGCAACAGGACAACGACCCAAAGCATAGAAGTAAATCAGCGACAGAATGGCTTAAACAGAAGAAAATACACCTTCTGGAGTGGCCCAGTCAGAGTCCTGACCTCAACCCGATTGAGATGCTGTGGCATGACCTGAAGAAAGCTGTTCACACCAGACATCCCAAGAATATTGCTGAACTGAAACAGTTCTGTAAAGAGGAATGGTCAAGAATTACTCCTGACCGTTGTGCATGTCTGATCTGCAACTACAGGAAATGTTTGGTTGAAGTAATTGCTGCCGAAAGAGGTTCAACCAGTTATTAAATCCAAGGGTTCACATACTTTTTCCACCTGCACTGTGAATGTTTGCATGGTGTGTTCAATAAAAACATGGTAACATTTAATTCTTTGTGTGTTATTAGTTTAAGCAGACTGTGATTGTCTATTGTTATGACTTAGATGAAGATCAGATAACATTTTATGACCAATTTGTGCAGAAATCCATATCATTCCAAAGGGATGGCAATTTGGATCCCCAGCCATTGCTGCAAGGTGTAATAGGATTGTTCCTATTACCCAGGCTGTCACCTCCACGAATGTACCCTGTTCAATATAAATGATGTGGATTGATTTCTCCCTATCCTTTCCCCACACCTTGAATAATCTTTCCCTGTAATTGAAATTTTTTCTATCACTGTCCCTAGCGCCTGCAGAAGTCTCTCCCTGCACTGGTAAATGGCAGATTCTAAGATGGCTGCAGCTATTTATAGGGCTGTGACATCACAGGGCTGGCTGGCTGCTGATTGGATACATGCATGGCATTGTGGGTGAGCCCGCCTTCCCAGAGTTCCTTGCCCCATGTCCTCACACATGGGGCAAGGAAAAAATGTGATTTGTTACCATGAAGCGCGAGGAAATTAAATTTTTTCGTCAGCTTCGATTCGCTAATCGCTAACCATGAGCCAAACGATACATGAGGCATCTACTCTACTCAGACTAAACAAGAGTGCCTTAATCTACTTAGCAAGATCCCTATAGGAAAAAATTCATAATAAATATTATCCTTGATATTATTAGGTTGATCACACCAGCATTGTCCAACTTTTTGTCTACATGTCCTGCTTCTTGCTGGATATCAGATGTTGTATATGCCACAGCCTGCCTCAGTGAGGAAGTGTGTAAACGGGTCAGGCTTTACAGAATGATTCATTTTGGCCCCTGACTGGTGTAGTTTTCATTCAGCTTTTACATCTGTTTCCAGGGGTAAAAAATAGTAAATATGTCCCCTTAACAGTAACATCCACAGCACATTCCCATTTAACAGTGACCTCCACAGCAGCTGCACCTTTATTAGTGACCTGCACAGTACCCCGTCTTCTTAACAGTGATTTTCACAATAACCCACCCCCTTAACAGTGACTTCCACAGAGCTCCATTCCCTTAAAATGTGACCTCCACAACACCCTGTCCCCTTAACAGTGACCTCTACAGCACCCCGCACCTTAGCACTGACCTCCATAGCGGACCGTCCCCTTAACTGTGACCTCCACTGTTCCCTGCCCCCTTAACAGAGACCTCCTCAGAGACCACCCCTTTATTATTGACCTCCACAGTACCCCATCTCCTTAACAGTGATTTACAAAACACACCGCCCCTAAACAGTGGCCTCTACAGCAATCTGCCCCTTAACATTGACCTCCATAGCAGACCGTCCCCTTAACTGTGACCTCCACAGCTGTCTACCCCCTTAACTGTGACCTCCAGAGCAGTCGGCTCCCTTAACAGTGTCATCCACAGTGCCCTGCCCCTTTAAAGCTGACCTACAGCAGTGAAGAAAAATGGCTGGGTTGTTATGGAAACCTGGTGTAAAACTGTGTGCATGTGGAGACTAAGGGCCTGCAAGCTTCTATTGGCTGATAAGGGTCATGTGACCGTGTGTATGGCAGTTGGGATATGAGGAGAAAGACCTGCAGGCTTCTTTTGGCTAATCTAGGTTATTTAATGGTGCCATATTTGCATTTTTGGGGAATATCTCAGAAACGGTACTGTGGCGAAACCAACCTCGCCACTGGGTTTTGGAGAGGGCTGTTTAAAAGCCTCTTGCCTCAGGATTATGGTCCATAGTAACTTTAAAGGAGAAGACAGACCGGCCGCACAGCTTAAATCTGTCTGTGGGATTGTATTTTATGTTATTATGCGTTCGGTTAAATTGTATGTTATGTGAGGGTACCCAGATAGCTAATATTATTGTATTTGTGTATTCTGAGTGCCATTCACCTAATGATATGCACTCAGACTTGAGCTATCTGGGGATATGTTAAATGTCTGTGTTTGCTGTGGGGGTGTGCCATTGTGTGTTTAAATGGTGATGTCTGTCCTGTTGTCTCCACATGTGTATTGGTGATCTCCCTTTGTTCTGAGAGATAATTGGATTGCCTTCGGTTGTCTCCGGGACAGAGAGGAGGAAACCATGATGCAATGTGGGGATATGTTGTATCTGTCCTGTGTCGCAGTCTCCCTTCTGATCCTCTGAGGGTGTGAACGATTGGTTGCTGTATTTACATTGTATGTGTTGTAAATTACTGATTGGTTGTATTTCAAAACCCTGTGGGCGGACCTGTATTTGCAGGTTATATCTGTATATAACAACTGTAATAAAAACCAGGCTGGGTGTGCCAGCACATCAGACCACTGCTGACCCTCAAGACGGAGCCTTGTCTCGTTATTGGGGGGATTCCCTGTATGCTGTTGGAGACTGATTGCCAGGAGTGTAAGCTGACTGTACGCTTTTCCTGTTCGTCTGCTGACAGCTATTTGCGAGGTTCCAGTTTGGAGTGCTATTTTGTATCCAGTTCGGGAGGTTGGTGTTCTGCAGTAGCTGTGCCTGTCTCTCGGAAAGGGGCATATCGCCTAAATGGATTTTAACCCCTTGTCTGCTGAAACGGTCCGTTACAGGTACGTGCTAGAGAGCTGAGACCCGGTCTAAAACCTTCTGGACACCTGATGTACCTGTGTGCCAAATATTGTAATTGCAAATGCAACGGTGCGGATTCCTTTAGCTGACATACATACAGTACATACGTACACTCAGCTTTATATATTATATATATTTATATATATATATATTTATATATATATACTGTGTGTGTGTATATATATATATATATATATATATATATATATAAGCAGAAGAAGTAGGACTGCACTCCAAAATAATGGTAGAAGTAAAAGATTTTATTCACCCATAATGTGGCAAATCTAGCGACGTTTCAGCTCATACGAGCCTTCCTCAAGCTTGAGGAAGGCTCGTATGAGCTGAAACGTCGCAAGATTTGCCACATTATGGGTGAAAAAAATCTTTTACTTCCACCACTATTTTGGAGTGCAGTCCTACTTCTTCTGCTTATATTATTGGGGATTGCCGTTACCCCACGTTGGACTTTGCACCCACACCTGGGTTGGTGCTCCCGCTGGACTTTTCCTTTTCTATATATATATATATATATATATATAAAAATATATATATTATAAGTAACTCAGCTTTAAACAGCAAATTCCTTACTGACTACCACCAGTGCTCGGCTGTGCAGATTCTGGACCTTTTAGTTCTTTCCTTTCTCTTTTCCTAGAGTACTGTGAAGTACATAGAGATGGTTTCCTTTTTGTAGATCTCTGAGATAGTGGTTCTCTAGAGCTGAAGGCCTAGTTCTCTGGGGAGTGAGTGCAGTACATCAGACCTGGGGCATCTGGAATTTCTATATGTTATGTTATTGAAGTATTAAGAGGTATGGTTGGCGGGGACAGGGTTAACCACCCTGCACCCCCCTCTTGGTAGGAGTGGGCTGGTCCCATTTCCTGCCAGGAGAGGCAGTTCTAGTTTAGTTAGTGTGGAGAGAGGAAGCACAGTTAAGAGCTCCTACTTCAAAGGTCTTGGGGATCAACAAAAGATCTACTGTGAGACCACTACTCCAGAGAGACTGCAAGAATACCAAAACTACAGATATGTTCAATGTTACAGAATTTACAGTCAATGAAGTGACCAGCAAGCCAGAGCTTTACAGACCATGCTGCAGGTGAGAGACTATAACTCAGACACCCATCACCTAGATTACTTCCAGACAAGGCCAACGATAAACAATAAACAGTTACATAACAAGATTACGAGTGCACATTGTGGAGGAGCTGGAAAGACATACATAGGATGACATTATACTAGCCCATTAGAGATAGTCGCAGGGTGCAGTAGTGGTAACATCATAGAAACATAGAATGTGTCGGCAGATAAGAACCATTTGGCACATCTACTCTGCTCAATATACTGAATACTATGGACAGGGCCGGTGCTACCATAAGGCAGACCAAGCGGCCGCCTTAGGGCGCACCCTGGGGGAGGGCGGAAAAATGTGACATGGAGGGGGAGAAATGTGACATGGGGGTCTGATGGCTGACATTGTGGGTTGATGGCTGGGGGATGATGTCTGACATGGGGTTCTGATCTGAGGTCTGATTAACATTGGGGGTCTGAGTGGGGCTGTGAGCTGAGGTCTGACCAACATTGGGGGTCTGATTGGGGCTGTGAGCTGAGGTCTGACCAACATTGGGGGTCTGATTGCTGGTCTGACCTGAGGTGTAATGGAAAATATTTTTTTCTTATTATCCTCCTCTAAAACCTAGGTTTGTCTTAGAGGGTGAAAAATATGGTCCTTAAACAAGCCATTGTCTGAATCAGAGAGAAGATACCAGGACCACAGAGAGGAAAAGCGTGGGTGGGGGGGCGCCAAAATGTAGCTTCGCTTGTGTTGGCAAAAATCCTTGCACCGGCCCTGACTATGGATAGCCCCTGGCCCTATCTTATATGATGGATGGCCTTATGCCTATCCCATGCATGCTTAAACTCCTTCACTGTATTTGCAGCTACCACTTCTGCAGGAAGGCTATTCCATGCATCCACTACTCTCTCAGCAAAGTAATATTTCCTGAAATCAAGAGCAATAACAACTAGTGCTGCACATTGCTAAATTTGCATCATTGCTTATGGAAACCACACTCTTTTGGGACATCAGTCATTATAATACATCACTCTGGGGTATTACACCAGCAGTCAGGCACCATAAGCCTAGGTCAGTATAGGGAAAGCGGAGAACCCCTTTAACCTCAACTGAGCCATATAGAGATATGCTGGTACATCAGAAGGTATTAACATATTAAATGACATTAAATAATATTACAAAAAAAGAAGAGTTTTCAAGTCTTCTGGTATGGGGTACTGCACATCGTCCCTAGATTAGTTTATGTCCATTTAAAGGTGGGCTATGGTGTTAGTTTAATAGGTAATCCACTCAGATAGCTGCAGCTGAAAGGAAGCATTAGTGGCTACTACTAATATGTGGGAGGTGGGAGGAACATGAAGCTAATGCTGAACAGCGTCAGCTAAAAGCTGCAGAACAATCACTGATGTCACAAAAGAGTGTGGTTTTCATGAGCAATGATGCAAATTTAGCAATGTGCAGCATTAGTTGTTATTGCTCTTGATTTCAGAGCATTTTTCAAACCAGAGAAAAAATAACTATGATATTTTAAATGAACCCAGTGGTATGATTTAACAACTTCAGAATTTGCCAGGAGTGCCACTTTAACCCCCAAGTGGTACCACCATCAGTTGAACATTTCATATAATCGACATGCACCAGGAAGAGGAATAGTTCTGGCCCTGTCCACAGCGAAGGTGGCTTCCCACCCATAGCTCAGACTGGGCACCCGGTAAAGGATGAAACGTCAGTGGCAACTGAATTTTCAGAAAAGGAGCATCACATGACTGGGCGCTGAAGAGTTTAATCCACATACCTTCAGAACAGTTAGATTACTTTCACATCTACGGTATTGTGATCCAGACGGCAGTTCCGGCAGAGAATGCCAGGAATCGGCCGGACACAAACCGCAGCATGCCATTTTTGCCAGATTGCTAATAGTTAATAGGGCCGGTGGACATTCCGGTTTCGTCCGGCAATGCCGGATCCAGAGAATTCTCTGCCGGAATTGCTGTCGTAGATGTGAAACTAGCCTAAGTATGCTACAAGATTTTTCTTACAAGATTGTTCTCTATAATTAAGGTGGCTTTGCAGGAACCTCAATATGCAAATATGGCATACATATAATACAAAGAATATAATATACAAAGTGAAGCATCCCCCCCAAAAAATTACATTGGAAAATTGGGCTTCTAGAGGCAGCATTGTAATATACACAAATATCGATATTCTACTGTAGTATCACACTTATCTTACATTTACATAATGCCTAGCGTTGATAACATTATAGGTTATATTTTCATTTCATTTGTTCAGAAGAATCATCGTCTTCTTATTAAGAATAGCGGGTAATAAAATATTATATGTGCCTATTACTGTATGTACATGTGGAATAAAAACTCCAATCTTTTTGTATTAAAATAATAAATTGCATGGGCAAGACAATACGAGAGAACGCTTTGAATAATGTGTTGTGGAAGGCTTGGCTCTACTTGTTTGGCATGTAACGCTGGCAAGTATGAATAATATATAATATGCTTAGTAGCACACATGAACACACATTAGACTTCATTTAGCTCAGCCGAGTATCACATGGACCAAGCGTATTTTATCTGTGCTCCTTTAGCCAGAGGGAGTCATTTATCAGCAGTGACATGATAGTAGGTTCGGAAGGCAAACAGCTTTATTGCTGAGTGAGATTAAGCCAGACTGCAGTAATTAGGGACCAAGATAAGGAAATTATAGCAGCGTCTAATAAAATAAATCGTAATGCCTAGTGGACAAAGGGGATCAAATGCTGGGATACTTCACAAGCTCTTAATGCACTGAGTGTTTTACAGTGCGATCTTGCTTGTAGAGATATGCATGAAATCGTGATCTGTTTGCAGAAAATCCAGGCTGAATTTCAAAAGAGAAAATGCAGCTTTAGGTTGTGATTTGGTAAAAAGAGAAAGTATGTTCCATCTTGAGCGGTTAATCAAAAGGACTTTAAGGTATAGATCAGAGTTACTTTCTTGTTCAATTATAAGTAAAACCCACATACTCTATACTTTTTAACCCTATACTAACACTGCCTATTCAGGTAACAATTTTGCTACAGCCTAGCACATTATACATACAAATAACTTCAGCTCACCCTTACATGCCACGGCCATGCACAGACACCCCGACCAGGGAGAAATCCAGCCAAAGTGCAAAATGTAAAAAATTCCAGGCCACGGTTAAAATCCCCCACGTTCATTGCATCTTCTTAAAATACATTAGCCCGACCGGGTCATGATTAAGACTTTACGTCGAAACACGTAGACCGCTTTGCACTGCCGCTAGTGCACGCGTGCCGCCGGAGGTCCACTCCTGCCCCATTGACTATAATGGAGGCGGGCCAGGGGTCCGGAAGCAGCACGGCAAACATGCCGAGAGGCGGCCGGAATAAAACTACGACACTTTTGAACCCATCAACCTCTGGCCCGCTCCCATTATAGTTGATGGGGCCGGAGCGGACCTACTGTGGCACGTGTGCACAAGCAGCAGCACGGATCCGGCAGGCTGTTCACATACCGGAACAGCCTGCCGGAGAAGACTGCCGCTAATGTGAAAGTAGCCTAAATATGTCCTGCGTCCTTTATGGAAAATTAAGAAGGGTCTCTTATGCTTCTTTGTACTTGTTATGAGACAAATGATCCCTAGGGAAGTGGGGATCAAGCAACTCCCTGTCAAGACTACATTGGGTAGAGGATGTGGATACCTTGAAATATTTGGAGGAACGTAAGATTTCTCTAAATGCCTTGCATGACTTTTATCCCATCTGGCACGCTTAGTCCCAATTTAAAGACTCCCCAGCTCTAACAATTTGGTTGACTGGGGCCATTTTTTTTTTTCATGACTTGATGGCTTTATATTTTCTGCCAAGAGGCATGGCTTTTCTCTTTCCCTTTCTTTCCCTCTCATTCTCCCTCCTAGTTCTTCGTGTGTTTCTTTTGTATGCTTGCTTACATTTGTTTATATCTTTTTTCAAGGAACATTATCCACAGACATTCACCATATATCTTGATTACTGTGTTTTTGAACTGTATCTTGGCTTTGCTTACACTGTGAATGGCTGTATCTATTGTTTATGATTGGATACTGAATAAAAATCCCTTTGAACCGTAAATATGAATATTGGGCTGCACTTATGAATGACAGAAAAGATCTACTAAGTGCTGAAAAGCCACAGTGCAGTGAATAAAATCTATACAGACAATGAATATCCAGCTGAAATGCACATTGGGGTGGGTGCCATCTCTGTGGTCCTTCATACATAGGTTGGTTAATCTTTTTTGCTATCGTTAACATATTGTGTACTGTTATTTGGTTGTTGCTTGAGAGTATTTATTGTTCTATGACTGTACAGTATTTGATATGGTTGTGTTCCTCTCAACATTGAATGTTGAACTATATTGTTACAGATAGTCACATAGAAACATAGCAAATTGACGGCAGAAGAAGACATTTCGGTCCATCTAGTTGACCCTTATATTCATTCTTATTTATCTTAAATGAAAAAAGAAGGGAGAGGAGGCAGCGCCTCGTGTGTAGAACCTTACAAGTATTGATAATATAAATACACTGATTTAGCTTACCAGATAGGGTTGTGATGAGTCACAACACCTATGGATCGCCTTGTTGGATTTTTCGCATCCAGCTTGCGGGGAAATCTGCGTCTGCTGCCCAGGTCTGTGCCCTTTTCCGTGAGTCGCGGTTAGTGGGATAAAGAAAGATGCAGTGAAGGAAGAATTCAGACCATTCCGAGTGGTGCTGATGGACTACGTATTCTAATGTTACCAAATTAGCAATCTTATATTCAAAATCGACGCGTTTCAGAGGCGAACGGCCCTCTTCATCAGGACAATAAAACTTCTATATGCCTATAGATGTTTTATTGTCCCGATGAAGGGGGCCGTTCGCCCCTGAAACACGTTGACTTCTTATTAGGGATGAGCGAACTCGAACTGTATAGTTCGGGTTCGTACCGAATTTTGGGGTGTCCGTGACACGGACCCGAACCCGGACATTTTCGTAAAAGTCCGGGTTCGGGTTCGGTGTTCGTCGCTTTCTTGGCGCTTTTGTGACGCTTTCTTGGCGCTTTTTGAAAGGCTGCAAAGCAGCCAATCAACAAGCGTCATACTACTTGCCCCAAGAGGCCATCACAGCCATGCCTACTATTGGCATGGCTGTGATTGGCCAGAGCACCATGTGACCCAGCCTCTATTTAAGCTGGAGTCACATAGCGCCGCCCGTCACTCTGCTCTGATTAGCGTAGGGAGAGGTTGCGGCTGCGACAGTAGGGCGAGATTAGGCAGATTAACTCCTCCAAAGGACTTGATTAACTGATCGATCTGCAGCTGTGGATCATTGAGCTGCTGATCCTCAATTGCTCACTGTTTTTAGGCTGCACAGACCGTTTGTCAGTCTCATTTTTCTGGGGTGATCGGCGGCCATTTTGTGTCTTGTGGTGCGCCAGCACAAGCTGCGACCAAGTGCATTTAACCCTCAATGGTGTGGTTGTTTTTTGGCTAAAGCCTACATCAGGGTGAAGCTGTCACACCAAGTGCATTTAACCAGCAATAGTCTGTTCATTTTTTGGCCATATACAAAATCAGGGGCAAGCTGCGCCTGTCACCAAGTGCATTTAACCCTCAATGGTGTGGTTGTTTTTTGGCTAAAGCCTACATCAGGGTGAAGCTGTGACACCAAGTGCATTTAACCAGCAATAGTCTGTTCATTTTTTGGCCATATACAAAATCAGGGGCAAGCTGCGCCTGTCACCAAGTGCATTTAACCCTCAATGGTGTGGTTGTTTTTTGGCTAAAGCCTACATCAGGGTGAAGCTGTCACACCAAGTGCATTTAACCAGCAATAGTCTGTTCATTTTTTGGCCATATACAAAATCAGGGGCAAGCTGCGCCTGTCACCAAGTGCATTTAACCCTCAATGGTGTGGTTGTTTTTTGGCTAAAGCCTACATCAGGGTGAAGCTGTCACACCAAGTGCATTTAACCAGCAATAGTCTGTTTATTTTTTGGCCATATCCCAGTCTAATTCTGTCACTAAATCCATACCGGTCACCCAGCGCCTAAATACTAGGCCTCAAATTTATATCCAGCTAAATCTGTCCCTAGTGCTGTAGCTGGGCGAGTTATTTAGTGTCCGTTCAAGCACATTTCTTGTTCTGGGTTGAAATACAATTCCCAATTTAGCAATTTCATAATTTAGTGGTTCCTGCTATATCAGAGCTATTTGAAATCTATCCCAAAAAGGGTATATAATATTGAAGGTGCACATTGGGTCATTCAGAATAACTTCACACACACCCGCTACTGTGTATTTCCAAGTCTAATTCTGTCACTAAACCCATACCTGTCACCCAGCGCCTAAATACTAGGCCTCAAATTTAAATCCCTCTAAATCTCTCGTTACCGCTGTACTGTTGTTGCTGGGCAAGATATTTAGTGTCCGTCAAAGCACATTTTTTGTTCTGGGTTGAAGTACAATTCCCAATTTAGCAATTTCATAATTTAGTGGTTCCTGCTATATCAGAGCTATTTGGAATCTATCCCTAAAAGGGTATATAATATTGAAGGTGCACATTGGGTCATTCAGAATAACTTCACACACACCCGCTACTGTGTATTTCCAAGTCTAATTCTGTCACTAAACCCATACCTGTCACCCAGCGCCTAAATACTAGGCCTCAAATTTAAATCCCTCTAAATCTCTCGTTACCCACCGCTGTACTGTTGTTGCTGGGCAAGATATTTAGTGTCCGTCAAAGCACATTTTTTGTTCTGGGTTGAAGTACAATTCCCAATTTAGCAATTTCATAATTTAGTGGTTTCTGCTATATCAGAGCTATTTGAAATCTATCCCTAAAAGGGTATATAATATTGAAGGTGCACATAGGGTCATTCAGAATAACTTCACACACACCCGCTACTGTGTATTTCCAAGTCTAATTCTGTCACTAAACCCATACCTGTCACCCAGCGCCTAAATACTAGGCCTCAAATTTAAATCCCTCTAAATCTCTCGTTACCCACCGCTGTACTGTTGTTGCTGGGCAAGATATTTAGTGTCCGTCAAAGCACATTTTTTGTTCTGGGTTGAAGTACAATTCCCAATTTAGCAATTTCATAATTTAGTGGTTTCTGCTATATCAGAGCTATTTGAAATCTATCCCTAAAAGGGTATATAATATTGAAGGTGCACATTGGGTCATTCAGAATAACTTCACACACACGCTTCTGTGCATTTCCAAGTCTAATTCTGTCACTAAATCCATACCGGTGACCCAGCGCCTAAATACTAGGCCTCAAATTTAAATCCCTCTAAATCTCTCGTTACCCACCGCTGTACTGTTGTTGCTGGGCAAGATATTTAGTGTCCGTCAAAGCACATTTTTTGTTCTGGGTTGAAGTACAATTCCCAATTTAGCAATTTCATAATTTAGTGGTTTCTGCTATATCAGAGCTATTTGAAATCTATCCCTAAAAGGGTATATAATATTGAAGGTGCACATAGGGTCATTCAGAATAACTTCACACACACGCTTCTGTGCATTTCCAAGTCTAATTCTGTCACTAAATCCATACCGGTGACCCAGCGCCTAAATACTAGGCCTCAAATTTAAATCCCTCTAAATCTCTCGTTACCCACCGCTGTACTGTTGTTGCTGGGCAAGATATTTAGTGTCCGTCAAAGCACATTTTTTGTTCTGGGTTGAAGTACAATTCCCAATTTAGCAATTTCATAATTTAGTGGTTTCTGCTATATCAGAGCTATTTGAAATCTATCCCTAAAAGGGTATATAATATTGAAGGTGCACATAGGGTCATTCAGAATAACTTCACACACACGCTTCTGTGCATTTCCAAGTCTAATTCTGTCACTAAATCCATACCGGTGACCCAGCGCCTAAATACTAGGCCTCAAATTTAAATCCCTCTAAATCTCTCGTTACCCACCGCTGTACTGTTGTTGCTGGGCAAGATATTTAGTGTCCGTCAAAGCACATTTTTTGTTCTGGGTTGAAGTACAATTCCCAATTTAGCAGTTTCATAATTTAGTGGTTTCTGCTATATCAGAGCTATTTGAAATCTATCCCTAAAAGGGTATATAATATTGAAGGTGCACATAGGGTCATTCAGAATAACTTCACACACACGCTTCTGTGCATTTCCAAGTCTAATTCTGTCACTAAATCCATACCGGTGACCCAGCGCCTAAATACTAGGCCTCAAATTTATATCCCTCTAAATCTCTCGTTACCGCTGTACTGTTGTTGCTGGGCAAGATATTTAGTGTCCGTCAAAGCACATTTTTTGTTCTGGGTTGAAGTACAATTCCCAATTTAGCAATTTCATAATTTAGTGGTTCCTGCTATATCAGAGCTATTTGAAATCTATCCCAAAAAGGGTATATAATATTGAAGGTGCACATTGGGTCATTCAGAATAACTTCACACACACCCGCTACTGTGTATTTCCAAGTCTAATTCTGTCACTAAACCCATACCTGTCACCCAGCGCCTAAATACTAGGCCTCAAATTTAAATCCCTCTAAATCTCTCGTTACCGCTGTCCTGTTGTAGCTGGGAAAGTTATTTAGTGCCCGTCAAAGCACATTTTTTGTTCTGGGTTGAAGTACAATTCCCAATTTAGCAATTTCATAATTTAGTGGTTCCTGCTATATCAGAGCTATTTGAAATCTATCCCAAAAAGGGTATATAATATTCAAGGTGCACATTGGGTCATTCAGAATAACTTCACACACACGCTTCTGTGCATTTCCAAGTCTAATTCTGTCACTAAATCCATACCGGTCACCCAGCGCCTAAATACTAGGCCTCAAATTTATATCCCGCTGAATTTGAATACAATACATTGGGCCAAATAATATATTTGTTGTTGTGGTGAACCATAACAATGAGAAAAACATCTAGTAAGGGACGCGGACGTGGACATGGTCGTGGTGGTGTTAGTGGACCCTCTGGTGCTGGGAGAGGACGTGGCCGTTCTGCCACATCCACACGTCCTAGTGTACCAACTACCTCAGGTCCCAGTAGCCGCCAGAATTTACAGCGATATATGGTGGGGCCCAATGCCGTTCTAAGGATGGTAAGGCCTGAGCAGGTACAGGCATTAGTCAATTGGGTGGCCGACAGTGGATCCAGCACGTTCACATTATCTCCCACCCAGTCTTCTGCAGAAAGCGCACAGATGGCGCCTGAAAACCAACCCCATCAGTCTGTCACATCACCCCCATGCATACCAGGGAAACTGTCTCAGCCTCAAGTTATGCAGCAGTCTCTTATGCTGTTTGAAGACTCCGCTGGCAGGGTTTCCCAAGGGCATCCACCTAGCCCTTCCCCAGCGGTGAAAGACATAGAATGCACTGACGCACAACCACTTATGTTTCCTGATGATGAGGACATGGGAATACCACCTCAGCATGTCTCTGATGATGACGAAACACAGGTGCCAACTGCTGCGTCTTTCTGCAGTGTGCAGACTGAACAGGAGGTCAGGGATCAAGACTGGGTGGAAGACGATGCAGGGGACGATGAGGTCCTAGACCCCACATGGAATGAAGGTCGTGCCACTGACTTTCACAGTTCGGAGGAAGAGGCAGTGGTGAGACCGAGCCAACAGCGTAGCAAAAGAGGGAGCAGTGGGCAAAAGCAGAACACCCGCCGCCAAGAGACTCCGCCTGCTACTGACCGCCGCCATCTGGGACCGAGCACCCCAAAGGCAGCTTCAAGGAGTTCCCTGGCATGGCACTTCTTCAAACAATGTGCTGACGACAAGACCCGAGTGGTTTGCACGCTGTGCCATCAGAGCCTGAAGCGAGGCATTAACGTTCTGAACCTGAGCACAACCTGCATGACCAGGCACCTGCATGCAAAGCATGAACTGCAGTGGAGTAAACACCTTAAAACCAAGGAAGTCACTCAGGCTCCCCCTGCTACCTCTTCTGCTGCTGCCGCCTCGGCCTATTCTGCTGCTGCCGCCTCGGCCTCTTCCTCCGCCTCTGGAGGAACGTTGGCACCTGCCGCCCAGCAAACAGGGGATGTACCACCAACACCACCACCACCACCTCCGTCACCAAGCGTCTCAACCATGTCACACGCCAGCGTTCAGCTCTCCATCTCACAAACATTTGATAGAAAGCGTAAATTCCCACCTAGCCACCCTCGATCCCTGGCCCTGAATGCCAGCATTTCTAAACTACTGGCCTATGAAATGCTGTCATTTAGGCTGGTGGACACAGACAGCTTCAAACAGCTCATGTCGCTTGCTGTCCCACAGTATGTTGTTCCCAGCCGGCACTACTTCTCCAAGAGAGCCGTGCCTTCCCTGCACAACCAAGTATCCGATAAAATCAAGTGTGCACTGCGCAACGCCATCTGTAGCAAGGTCCACCTAACCACAGATACGTGGACCAGTAAGCACGGCCAGGGACGCTATATCTCCCTAACTGCACACTGGGTAAATGTAGTGGCAGCTGGGCCCCAGGCGGAGAGCTGTTTGGCGCACGTCCTGCCGCCGCCAAGGATCGCAGGGCAACATTCTTTGCCTCCTGTTGCCACCTCCTCCTTCTCGGCTTCCTCCTCCTCTTCTTCCACCTGCTCATCCAGTCAGCCACACACCTTCACCACCAACTTCAGCACAGCCCGGGGTAAACGTCAGCAGGCCATTCTGAAACTCATATGTTTGGGGGACAGGCCCCACACCGCACAGGAGTTGTGGCGGGGTATTGAACAACAGACCGACGAGTGGTTGCTGCCGGTGAGCCTCAAGCCCGGCCTGGTGGTGTGTGATAATGGGCGAAATCTCGTTGCAGCTCTGGGACTAGCCAATTTGACGCACATCCCTTGCTTGGCGCATGTGCTGAATTTGGTGGTGCAGAAGTTCATTCACAACTACCCCGACATGTCAGAGCTGCTGCATAAAGTGCGGGCCGTCTGTTCGCGCTTCCGGCGTTCACATCCTGCCGCTGCTCGCCTGTCTGCGCTACAGCGTAACTTCGGCCTTCCCGCTCACCGCCTCATATGCGACGTGCCCACCAGGTGGAACTCCACCTTGCACATGCTGGACAGACTGTGCGAGCAGCAGCAGGCCATAGTGGAGTTTCAGCTGCAGCACGCACGGGTCAGTCGCACTACAGAACAGCACCACTTCACCACCAATGACTGGGCCTCCATGCGAGACCTGTGTGCCCTGTTGCGCTGTTTCGAGTACTCCACCAACATGGCCAGTGGCGATGACACCGTTATCAGCGTTACAATACCACTTCTATGTCTCCTTGAGAAAACACTTAGGGCGATGATGGAACAGGAGGTGGCCCAGGAGGAGGAGGAGGAGGATGAGGAAGAGGGGTCATTTTTAGCACTTTCAGGCCAGTCTCTTCGAAGTGACTCAGAGGGAGGTTTTTTGCAACAGCAGAGGCCAGGTACAAATGTGGCCAGCCAGGGCCCACTACTGGAGGACGAGGAGGACGAGGATGAGGAGGAGGTGGAGGAGGATGAGGATGAAGCATGGTCACAGCGGGGTGGCACCCAACGCAGCTCGGGTCCATCACTGGTGCGTGGCTGGGGGGAAAGGCAGGACGATGACGATACGCCTCCCACAGAGGACAGCTTGTCCTTACCCCTGGGCAGCCTGGCACACATGAGCGACTACATGCTGCAGTGCCTGCGCAACGACAGCAGAGTTGCCCACATTTTAACCTGTGCGGACTACTGGGTTGCCACCCTGCTGGATCCACGCTACAAAGACAATGTGCCCACCTTACTTCCTGCACTGGAGCGTGATAGGAAGATGCGCGAGTACAAGCGCACGTTGGTAGACGCGCTACTGAGAGCATTCCCAAATGTCACAGGGGAACAAGTGGAAGCCCAAGGCCAAGGCAGAGGAGGAGCAAGAGGTCGCCAAGGCAGCTGTGTCACGGCCAGCTCCTCTGAGGGCAGGGTTAGCATGGCAGAGATGTGGAAAACTTTTGTCAACACGCCACAGCTAACTGCACCACCACCTGATACGCAACGTGTTAGCAGGAGGCAACATTTCACTAACATGGTGGAACAGTACGTGTGCACACCCCTCCACGTACTGACTGATGGTTCGGCCCCATTCAACTTCTGGGTCTCTAAATTGTCCACGTGGCCAGAGCTAGCCTTTTATGCCTTGGAGGTGCTGGCCTGCCCGGCAGCCAGCGTTTTGTCTGAACGTGTATTCAGCACGGCAGGGGGCGTCATTACAGACAAACGCAGCCGCCTGTCTACAGCCAATGTGGACAAGCTGACGTTCATAAAAATGAACCAGGCATGGATCCCACAGGACCTGTCCGTCCCTTGTCCAGATTAGACATTAACTACCTCCCCATAACCATATATTATTGGACTCCAGGGCACTTCCTCATTCAATCCTATTTTTATTTTCATTTTACCATTATATTGCGATGCTACCCAAAGTTGAATGAACCTCTCCTCTGCCTGTGTGCTAGGCCTAAATATATGCCAATGGACTGTTGCAGTGGTGGCTGACATGAAGCCTGATTCTCTGCTATGACATGCAGACTAATTCTCTGCTGACATGAAGCCAGATTGTCTGTTACGGGACCTCTCTCCTCTGCCTGGGTGCTGGGCCTAAATTTATGACAATGGACTGTTGCAGTGGTGGCTGACGTGAAGCCTGATTCTCTGCTATGACATGCAGACTGATTCTCTGCTGACATGAAGCCAGATCCTCTGTTACGGGACCTCTCTCCTCTGCCTGGGTGCTGGGCCTAAATTTATGACAATGGACTGTTGCAGTGGTGGCTGACGTGAAGCCTGATTCTCTGCTATGACATGCAGACTGATTCTCTGCTGACATGAAGCCAGATCCTCTTTTACGGGACCTCTCTCCTCTGCCTGGGTGCTGGGCCTAAATTTATGACAATGGACTGTTGCAGTGGTGGCTGACGTGAAGCCTGATTCTCTGCTATGACATGCAGACTGATTCTCTGCTGTCATGAAGCCAGATTGTCTGTTACGGGACCTTTCTCCTCTACCTGGGTTCTGGGCCTAAATTTATGAAAATTGACTCTTACAGTGGTGGGTGACGTGAAGCCTGATTCTCTGCTATGATATGAAGACTGATTCTCTGCTGACATGAAGCCAGATTGTCTGTTACGGGACCTTTCTCCTCTGCCTGGGTTCTGGGCCTAAATTTATGAAAATTGACTCTTACAGTGGTGGGTGACGTGAAGCCTGATTCTCTGCTATGATATGAAGACTGATTCTCTGCTGACATGAAGCCAGATTGTCTGTTACGGGACCTTTCTCCTCTGCCTGGGTTCTGGGCCTAAATTTATGAAAATTGACTCTTACAGTGGTGGGTGACGTGAAGCCTGATTCTCTGCTATGATATGAAGACTGATTCTCTGCTGACATGAAGCCAGATTGTCTGTTACGGGACCTTTCTCCTCTGCCTGGGTTCTGGGCCTAAATTTATGAAAATTGACTCTTACAGTGGTGGGTGACGTGAAGCCTGATTCTCTGCTATGATATGAAGACTGATTCTCTGCTGACATGAAGCCAGATTGTCTGTTACGGGACCTTTCTCCTCTGCCTGGGTTCTGGGCCTAAATTTATGAAAATTGACTCTTACAGTGGTGGGTGACGTGAAGCCTGATTCTCTGCTATGATATGAAGACTGATTCTCTGCTGACATGAAGCCAGATTGTCTGTTACGGGACCTTTCTCCTCTGCCTGGGTTCTGGGCCTAAATTTATGAAAATTGACTCTTACAGTGGTGGGTGACGTGAAGCCTGATTCTCTGCTATGATATGAAGACTGATTCTCTGCTGACATGAAGCCAGATTGTCTGTTACGGGACCTTTCTCCTCTGCCTGGGTTCTGGGCCTAAATTTATGAAAATTGACTCTTACAGTGGTGGGTGACGTGAAGCCTGATTCTCTGCTATGATATGAAGACTGATTCTCTGCTGACATGAAGCCAGATTCTCTGTTACGGGACCTCTCTCCTCTGCCTGGGTGCTGGGCCTAAATTTATGACAATGGACTGTTGCAGTGGTGGCTGACGTGAAGCCTGATTCTCTGCTATGACATGCAGACTGATTCTCTGCTGACATGAAGCCAGATTCTCTGTTACGGGACCTCTCTCCTCTGCCTGTGTGTGTGCTGGGCCTAAATATATGCCAATGGACTGTTGCAGTGGTGGCTGACGTGAAGCCTCATTCTCTGCTATGACATGCAGACTAATTCTCTGCTGACATGAAGACAGATTCTCTGTTACGGGACCTCTCTCCTCTGCCTGGGTGCCGGGGCCTAAATATCTGAGAATGGACTGTTCCAGTGGTGGGTGACGGGAAGCCAGATTCTCTGCTATGGAACCTCTCTCCAATTGATTTTGGTTAATTTTTATTTATTTAATTTTTATTTTAATTCATTTCCCTATCCACATTTGTTTGCAGGGGATTTACCTACATGTTGCTGCCTTTTGCAGCCCTCTAGCTCTTTCCTGGGCTGTTTTACAGCCTTTTTAGTGCCGAAAAGTTCGGGTCCCCATTGACTTCAATGGGGTTCGGGTTCGGGACGAAGTTCGGATCGGGTTCGGATCCCGAACCCGAACATTTCCGGGATGTTCGGCCGAACTTCTCGAACCCGAACATCCAGGTGTTCGCTCAACTCTACTTCTTATTTATCTTAGGATAGACATGTGTTTACTGTAGATTTCCTAACCACATTTGATGGGGGTTTCTACCAGATGTGGTCTCACTAGCATTTTATACCGTAGGATTACAATCTCTCTCTTCCTACTAGTTATAATTCTAGCTACTAAGCTATAATATACCTATACTGACCGTTTGATGTTGCCTTGTTTATTACTGTGGGGCTCGCTTTCTATTCCTTATAACATTGTTTTAATATAGAATTAAATATATATTTTATTCACTATATTGGGGCTTTTCAACACTTATTTTTGGGATGTAGGTCTGTTCTGAGATCTTCTGATATTTTTTAATTATATGACAGAAAACACCAAAATTACAAATCGCCTTTGTATTTCCAAAATTGTAATACAGTTCTGAAGCATCCAAAGATATGGAGAAAGCTGTACAACAAACCTTGATAATTGTTGACCCTTGTATAGTTAATTTCAGCTACAATGTGCCCAATGACAAGGAAGACAGAATAGAACTTCTCCAACTCATTTCAGAATCAAATTGGTTAAAATGCACATTATTAGCAGAAGGAAAAATTACACAAAACATGAAAATGACAGTTAAAGTGAGAAAGTAGATAGAGAGTAGGCATATATGTAATTGAACGTTACATGGGACTATTAGTGTAACGCACACAATTACTGTCACTCATGCAATTGTGCTATGTGAGCTGTGTGTTATTTTACAAACCACTACTTTGAAGAATGCAAAAAATAAGTTAAGGTATATGTTTATGTTGGTGAGGGAATCTATTTTTGTATGTTATGAGTTATAATTTCTAGCAAATAATTCTTTGGTGAGTAATTTGTTAACAATTTGGAGGCAATAAAAAAGTTCCTTATTAAATGAATCAATTTTCTTATAGTATTGTGATAGTAAATGTGCTTGTTTTTTAAAGGGCTAGGCATACAGCCATACAAACCATGGCAGACAATACATAGAGTATACACCCCAGACATTTTAAGCAGATTTTATACTTCCTATACTACAATATAAATCACATTACCAAGGTCAGCATAAAGGCTGTCACCTAATTTATTGGTACAATGTCATACAATAAATCTCTATAATGGCACACTTTCTTGCCAGGTTAGCCACATTGTGAATTACAACAATAATACAACCACTAACCTATCAAAAGTCCAATATAGGCATAATATATGAATCATATATTTCAGATCATATCAATTTATATAAAGGGATCATATAAATAGTTTGATCTTGGCATTATACCCATCCACCAAGATCTGGAACGTTTGGATTGTGTCCCACATATATAGTTGTGGCCAAAAGTTTTGAGACTGAAACAAATATTGGTTTTCACAACGTTTGATGCAGTGAGTCAGTGTTTTTATATCTTTTTTTTAAACCTTTATTGACAAATACATCGAGTTTATGTAAAGACCCATCTTTCTATTGTTGACCCTTCTTTTTTAAGAATTGCCCAGGCATGCTGAATATAAGCTTCTGTGCCAAATTCTGACTGATGGCATCAGGGCCGGCTTCAGGTTCATGTGGGCCCTTGAGCGATAAAGTCTCAGTGGGCCACCTTACCCAGTGATAACATAGTAGAGTACAGAAAATGTAGTAGTGTTACCTGCAGTCCTATGTAAAACCACAGATAACACTTGTGCTAATAATGTGTTAGTGTCACCTGCAGTCCTATGTAAAACCACAGAAAACACTTGTGCTGATAATGTGGTAATGTTACCTGCAGTCCTATGTAAAACCACAGATAACACTAGTGCTGATAATGTGGGAGTTTTACCTGCAGTCCTATGTAAAAATAACAGATAACACTAGTGCTGATAATGTGGTGGCGTTATCTGCAGTCCTATGTAAAACCACAGATAACTCTACTTTCACACTCGCGATTTGGCTTTCCGTTTGTGATGTCCGTTCAGGGCTCTCACAAGCGGTCCAAAACGGATCATTTGCATTCTAATGCATTCTGAATAGAAAAGGATCCGCTCAGAATGCTTCAGTTTGCCTCCGTTCAGTCACCCTTCCACTTTGGAGACGGACACCAAAACGCTGCTTTCAGCGTTTTGCTGTCTGTCTGATGAAACTGAGCCAAATGGATCCGTTCTGACACACAATGTAAGTCAATGGGGACGGATCCGTTTTCACTGACACAATCTGGTGCAATAGAAAACGGATCCGTCCTCCAATGACTTTCAATGGTGTTCAAAACGGATCCGTCTTGCCTATGTTACAGATAATACAAACGGATCCATTCTGAACAGATGCAAACGGTTGTAATATCTGAACGGATCCGTCCATGATGGAGCCGCACAAAACGCAAGTGTAAAAGTAGCCTAACACTAGTGTAGATCATGTGGTAGTGTTACTTACAGTGCTGCCCATAATTATTCATACCCCAGGCAAATTTTGACTTAAAGTTACTTTTATTCAACCAGCAAGTAATTTTTTGACGGGAAATGACAAAAGATAATAAGACGATGTACAAGATGCATTATTGTGGGGGGAAAAAAATATTTTCAGCTTTTATTTACATTTGAGCAAAAAGTGTCCAGTCCAAAATTATTCATACCCTTCTCAATAATCAATAGAAAAGCCTTTATTGGCTATAACAGCAATCAAACGCTTCCCATAATTGCAGACCAGCTTTTTGTTTGCATGTCTCCACAGGTATTTTTGCCCATTCATCTTTAGCAATGAGCTCCAAATCTTTCAGGTTGGAGGGTCTTCTTGCCATCACCCTGATCTTTAGCTCCCTCCACAGATTCTCAATTGGATTCAAGTCTGGACTCTGGCTGGGCCACTCCAAAACTTTAATGTTGTTGTCTGCTAACCATTTCTTCACCACTTTTGCTGTGTTTTGGATCATTGTCATGCTGAAATGTCCACTGGTGCCCAAGGCCAAGTTTCTCTGCAGACTGCCTGATGTTGTCGTTGAGAATCCTCATGTATTGCTTTTTTTTCATGGTGCCGTTTACTGTGATTAGGTTCCCTGGTCCATTGGCTGAAAAACATCCCCAAAGCATAATGTTCCCACCACCATGTTTGACAGTGGGGATGTGTTCTTTAGGTTGAAGGCTTCTCCTTTTTTACGCCAAATGAAGGAAACATTATTGTGACCAAACAATAAAATTTTTGTTTCATCTGACCATAACACAGAAGACCAGAAGTCTTCTTCTTTGTCCAGATGAGCTTTTGCAAAGGCCAAGCGAGCTTTTGTGTGCCATATCTGGAGAAGTGGCGTCCTCCTTGGTCTGCATTGTGCAGTGTCCGTTGGATTGTCTGCCTTGAGACATTGCCACCAACAGAGCCCAGATATACCAGGATGGCCTTGGTGGTGATCCTTAGATTCTTTTTTACCTCTCTAACTATCCTCCTGGCCAGCACAGGTGTCACTTTTGGCTTCCGACCACGTCCTCTGAGATTTTCCACCGTGCGGAACATCTTGTATTTTTTGCTCAAATGTAAATAAAAGCTGAGAAATGTTTTTTCCACAATAATGCCTCTTATACATCGTCTTATTATCTTTTGGGAGACACCTATGTCATTTCCCGTCACAAAATTACTTGCTGGTTGAATAAAAGTAACTTTAAGTCAAAATTTGCCAGGGGTAGCACTGTATGTCCTTAGTGTGTTTTCCTGTGTCTCTCCCACGGACTCCATGCTGGCAGCACTGCCTCCTCTTCCATCTTCTTGCCCCACACAGAACGTCCTGATGCAGCTGCATCAAGGCATAGGAACACTGTGGGCATGGTGATGGTGACACACACACACACACAGGGATAGACACGTACACAGGGACAGACAGGGGCGTAGCGTGGGTGGTGGCTGGGGGGGGGACGGTTGCCCCGGGCGCCAAATTGCAGGGGGCGTCAGGCAGCTGAAATTTCAATGAGCCTATGGCTCCCGTCCCCTCCGTTATGCCTCATAGGCTTCAGGCCACTAGGCAGTAGAGCGACGCAAGACTCGGTCACGAATCAATTACTTCACTGTGACCTCCTGCATTGGATCTTGCGAGATTACGCGGCGCGGGAAGGCACAGTGAGGCGTTCGTGACTGCCTGCGCCGGGACGTCACAAGCTGTGATGGAGAGAGGTAAGTATTCTTTTTTTTTTTGTACCCTACCCTAATTGCAGAGGTACTGGGGGCACTATGGGGGTGGGGGAGGAGCAGAAAGAGGAGGACCACTGACTGGACATCATAGTAATAAGGGTGGAGAGGCGGCCATTACATTAATAATAAAGAGGGGGACATTAATAACAAAGAGGGGGACATTATATTATTATTAATATAATGGCCCCTCTTTATTATTAATATAATGACCCCTCTTTATTATTATTATAATGGCCCCCTTATTGTTATTAAAGAGGGGCCATCACATTAATAACAAAGAGGGGACCATTATATTAATAATAAAGAGGGGCCATTATATTAATAATAAAGAGGGGGCCATTATATTAATAATAAAGAGGGGCCATCACATTTTTAACAAAGAGGGGGCCATTACATTAATAATAAAGAGGGGCCAATATATTAATAACAAAGAGGGGGCCATTATATTAATAATAAAGAGGGAACCATTATACACTACGTGCAGAATTATTAGGCAAATGAGTATTTTGACCACATCATCCTCTTTATGCATGTTGTCTTACTCCAAGCTGTATAGGCTCGAAAGCCTACTACCAATTAAGCATATTAGGTGATGTGCATCTCTGTAATGAGAAGGGGTGTGGTCTAATGACATCAACACCCTATATCAGGTGTACATAATTATTAGGCAACTTCCTTTCCTTTGGCAAAATGGGTCAAAAGAAGGACTTGACAGGCTCAGAAAAGTCAAAAATAGTGAGATATCTTGCAATGGGATGCAGCACTCTTAAAATTGCAAAGCTTCTGAAGCGTGATCATCGAACAATCAAGCGTTTCATTCAAAATAGTCAACAGGGTCGCAAGAAGCGTGTGGAAAAACCAAGGCGCAAAATAACTGCCCATGAACTGAGAAAAGTCAAGCGTGCAGCTGCCAAGATGCCACTTGCCACCAGTTTGGCCATATTTCAGAGCTGCAACATCACTGGAGTGCCCAAAAGCACAAGGTGTGCAATACTCAGAGACATGGCCAAGGTAAGAAAGGCTGAAAGACGACCACCACTGAACAAGACACACAAGCTAAAAAGTCAATACTGGGCCAAGAAATATCACAAGACTGATTTTTCTAAGGTTTTATGGACTGATGAAATGAGAGTGAGTCTTGATGGGCCAGATGGCTGGATTGGTAAAGGGCAGAGAGCTCCAGTCCGACTCAGACGCCAGCAAGGTGGAGGTGGAGTACTGGTTTGGGCTGGTATCATCAAAGATGAGCTTGTGGGACCTTTTTGGGTTGAGGATGGAGTCAAGCTCAACTCCCAGTCCTACTGCCAGTTTCTGGAAGACACCTTCTTCAAGCAGTGGTACAGGAAGAAGTCTGCAAGGTAAGAAAAACATGATTTTCATGCAGGACAATGCTCCATCACACGCGTCCAAGTACTCCACAACGTGGCTGGCAAGAAAGGGTATAAAAGAAGAAAATCTAATGACATGGCCTCCTTGTTCACCTGATCTGAACCCCATTGAGAACCTGTGGTCCATCATCAAATGTGAGATTTACAAGGAGGGAAAACAGTACACCTCTCTGAACAGTGTCTAGGAGGCTGTGGTTGCTGCTGCACGCAATGTTGATGGTGAACAGATCAAAACACTGACAGAATCCATGGATGGCAGGCTTTTGAGTGTCCTTGCAAAGAAAGGTGGCTATATTGGTCACTGATTTGTTTTTGTTTTGTTTTTGAATGTCAGAAATGTATATTTGTGAATGTTTAGATGTTATATTGGTTTCACTGGTAAAAATAAATAATTGAAATGGGTATATATTTGTTTTTTGTTAAGTTGCCTAATAATTATGTACAGTAATAGTCACCTGCACACACAGATATCCCCCTAAAATAGCTAAAACTAAAAACAAACTAAAAACTACTTCCAAAAATATTCAGCTTTGATATTAATGAGTTTTTTGGGTTCATTGAGAACATGGTTGTTGTTCAATAATAAAATTAATCCTCAAAAATACAACTTGCCTAATAATTCTGCACTCCCTGTATTAATAATAAAGAGGGGGCCATTACATTAATAATAAAGAGGGGCCAATATATTAATAACAAAGAGGGGGCCAATATATTAATAATAAAAAAGGGCCATTACATTAATAATAAAGAGGGGCCCAATATATTAATAATAAAAAGGGGCCATTACATTAATAATAAAGAGGGGCCATCACATTAATAACAAAGAGGGGGCCATTATATTAATAATAACGAGGGGCCAATATATTAATAACAAAGAGGGGGCCATCACATTAATAATAAAGAGGGGGCCATTATATTAATAATAAAGAGGGGGCCAATATATTAATAAAGAGGGGCCATTATATTAATAATAAAGAGGGGGCCATTACATTAATAAAGAGGGGTCCATTTATATTAATAATAAAGAGGGGTCCAATACATTAATAATAAAGAGGGGGCCATTACATTAATAATACTAATACAGAGGGGGCCATTATAATAATACAGAAGGGGCCATTATAATATACAGGGGGAATAATATTATGGGGAATGGGGGACTATCTGTTTGGCTCTAGCACAATATTGGAGGACAGCAGGATGAGTTGTTGAGACGCCAGTAAGGAGAGGATGAAAGTAAAGTGAGGAACCTAAAAAAAATTATGTGAAACTCTGCAGAGGCGAGAAGCGGCTGAAAGAAGGTATCATGGCGGTCTTATCTCTGAATGAAGACGTTGAGGAAAGTCTACATCACAGGAGACGTCACTGGATATAACAGGTATGGTGCTGTATTCTATGCACATATCTGTTTCATTGTAGGTTTGGGGGAAGGAGATTGGGAATTTGGCCCACCCTGCCGCATCCTGGCCCCAGACTTCAGGTCACACTGTGTGTGTTCTGAATTCTGGGGCCTCACACCCATCTACTACATTCACTGTAGTCAGAGAGTTATCACTGTGTTATCTGTGGTGTTACGTGTGACTGCAAGTGATCTACTACATTATCTGTTAAAAAAGGGGCATGCCCGGGGTAGGGGGGTGCAATTTTTGGCTTGCCCTGGGTGCTGGCAACCCACGCTACGCCACTGGGGACAGACACACGCACACACACAAGGACACACACACGCACACAGGGAGAGACACATACACAGGGATAGAAACATACACAGGGACAGACACACACACACAGGGAAAAACACACAGGGACACACACAAGGACATATACACTGGGATGGTCAAATACACACAGGGACAGATACACACACAGGAACAGATACACAGGGGGACACATACACACAGGGACAGACACACACACACAGGGACAGACACACACACAGGAACAGACAGATACATATGGACAGACACTCATGTGATGGTGAAATCATGAACCTACTTTAGGGGGCATTAAAAGGGAATTCCACCTTTGTTATGCTCCAATCTTTTGTTACCTTCTAATATAACTCCCACTGATTCCCAGTACTGAGGGGACATGGACTGGGGTTTAAAAAGGAATTAACATATACCAGAAGGTGGTCTAAACTGTTATCCATTAGGAACTGGCTAGACTGTGGTATGGAGTACACACACAGCTAGGACTCACCACATTCCAGCCTTGCTCTTCTCTGTCCAGGAACACAGCTCTCTGCTCCTCCGGCTCCTACCCCACTGGTCACATGGGAGGATAACTTTAGGAACTTCAGGAAGGTCCTTTAGCCCTGTAGGAAACTCCATCTACCTTGTTCTGAGTCCTGGGGCCGCCCACTCCTGCAGTGCACATGGCGAAAATTGTCTGCATTGCTGGGGTAAGCTGCCCTAGAATTCAGAACAGGCAGTTTAATGAAGACCAGGACACAGCTGCAGGAGTGAGCGGGCACAATGACCCCCCCCCCCCCCCCCCCCAGGAGCAGTGGGGTGCTGACGCCGGCCCTGGATAGCACCCTACTCATGCCTAATCACTGCTTTTGCTTGTCCATTAGCTTTTTTAGAATTGACCATAGGTTCTCAATGGGATTGAGATCTGGGGACTTTCCTGGCCATGGAACAAAATGTTTTATTCACCAAGCCACTTAGTTATCATTTTTTACCTTGTGACATGGTGGTCCATTATGCTGGAAAAAACATTATTCGGCACCAAATTGCTCATACAATTCTTTACTTGTGGCAGTGTTCTTAGGCAAAATTGTGAGTGAGCCTACTCTCTTAGAAGAGAAGGAACCACTCACATTAGAGGTCTTACGATGCTTTACTGCTGGCATGACACAGGGCTCATAGTGGTGCTCACCTTTTCTTCTCCAATCATTTTTCCACAGGCCCCAAACAGTGTGAAGTGACCTTCATCAGAGAAGATAACTTTACCCCAGTACTCTGCAGACCAATCCTTGTACTTTCTGCAGAATGTAAGTCTGATGTTGTTCTTGGTGAGAAGTGGCTTCTTGACACCATACCATCCTCCAAAAGCCTTCACTTCAAAGCACATTCCTCAGTCCTTGGTTTCTGTCAACTTCCACACGGGGACATGTCACCACCGAGGCCAGTCATTGGTTGCAGTGACGCACGTGAAGTTGCAGACAGGAGCAGGAAGACCAGTGAAGAGAGACAGGGAGTCACAGAGCTGAAATGTAGCAGCTAGGAGCAGGTGGGGATTTTTCACCGATTCAGCTAGCTGGGGGAAGATATAAAAATAAATGCTCCTGGGCAACTACCTTTTACAGTGGTTTCACACACAGCTTTTATTGGAAAAAGAAACTGTAGTTTTTAGGCAAAGCCAGGAGTGGATCCAGCAGAGAGGAAAGGGAAAGTCCTTCCTTTATATTTTTTATTTTTTTTTCGAATCCACTTCTGACATTAGCTCAAAAAACTGCATCAAAAACTGCCTCAAAATCTGTAACGTCCGACCACAATTTTTTTTTTTTAAAAAAAAATCTATGTGCGTAACCATCCTTAGGAAAGCCACTGTTCGGGGTCAGTGAATTCTACAGAATATCATGTGCCATAATGCACTCCTAACATCATCATCTATTTATAACAAAACATATATCCTTGTCGTTTCACCCTGTCTTTTTTGCAGTCTGATATCATTCCGAGGCTAAGCAAACTTTTGCCACCTTAAAAAACAAATCATTAATATGCAAATACTGCTTGTTTTTCAGGAGTAAAAAAATGATGTCAGGAGAGTTTAGGTGATTGCTGAAAAAATGCAAGAAAAAAAGTCAGAAAATAACTTAATAGCACTTCACAGAGAATAGAAAGTGTTATATGAGTGAGCTGTGAAAGAGAAGAAGAAAAGCACAATGCTGGACCTTTCACACACACCTTCAAACAAGACGCTCCTTAACAATGAAATGATGATTTGCTGAAATTAAAATGCTATTATGGAGAAATTAGGGCTTCAATATTTTTAGCAGGTTTAATAGCCCATACAGCTTAAGGGACATCAGATAATAGATAATTACATTTCATCTTCAAGCGAATGAGTTGTTTTCTTACGGAAAATACTTTTCTTTCTTCCGCAGAGGTTAAAGCATAATCATCATTAGTAGACGCTGTAGGACTAAGGTGCCTGCATCAGCTTGGGGAATTTGCATTAGCATATAAATAGCCTTCGGAAGCTGTCTGATTCTTGCTATTTTACGTTTCATTGTGGCATCAGAATGCTCTTAGCGAAAAGCTTTCCGGGAGAAGAAGAGCCCTGTAATATGTACTAAGAATCTCGACTTTGTTGTAGAAGATTGTCCTGCAATATTTTTTTATTTTTTTTCTTCTCCAGTATTGTACTCATTCAATAGCCTAATTACAAGCACCAGGGCACAGGCTGATACAATCACAACGACTGGCAGTTTACCGAGTGGTTTCTCTATCCACCTAGCAAATGATTACAACTTGAAGGGAAGCCTTTGAATTTGAATAGTTGCAAGTGTTTCGAGGGCACAACACATGCCTCTAAAACTCTGTTTGCAGGTTTGCTGCCCACAAATGACATCACTGATTATAAAAAAAATGTTTAATCTAGATTTAATTCCAAAATGAGCCACCTCGGTGGCGACTGTTAAGAGCTGTGCTACCGCTCAAGCAAAACTAACTACAAAATGGTAGTGTTATGCCTGCGCCTGCTATACAGAAATGCAGGCTCAGGGCTCAAAGGTGTGAATTTGAAGTTACCCATCGAAACCAGTCACATATGTGTTCTCATGCTGTAATTTGCAGGAGGCAGATAGAGGTTAATTACTAGCAATGGTCCTAAACTATAAAAGAAACCCTCGCTGTTTTGGGCCATCAGTTGAATGCACCCAGAAACCCTCTTATCTAGGCATTTATTTTACCATAAAAATCAGTTTTTTATTATTAAATTGCTCTGTATCTAAAGCCAATGCAGAGCAGACATACTGTACACCATGTAGTTGCACAGTATAGAGTAATTACATAGAAAAAATTGGGCTGGGCATAACATTTTCAATAGATGGTTCCGCAAAAACGGAACAGATACGGAAGACATACGGATGCATTTCCGAATGTGTTTCGTTTTTTTGCGGACCCATTGACTTGAATGGAGCCACAGAACGTGATTTGTGGACAATATTAGGACAAGACTCAAAATGTAGCGGGACGGAAATGCGGACATACGGAAACGGAATGCTCACGGAGTACATTTAGTTGTTTTTTTTGCGGACCCATAGAAATGAATGGTTCCATATACAGACCGTATACGGAACGCAAAAAACGGACCCTATACAGAACGCAAGAAACGAGCCCTTAAGCTGCTGTGCCGTTTCTCTATTATTTCTTGTAGAAATGAAAAAGAAGGTGACAACTTGGTCAAAGTAATGTGTCTGATTGGGCAGTGCCAAACTGTGTAGGAACACATTCCAAACAGTTGTAAATTGACTAATTTGTTATTATTTGTCAATTTATTTAAACATTTATAATAAGAATAACAGAGGAATGGAACAATTCTCCAGAATTGTTATTTCATAATACAGGTATTCATTAAAAGAGAAATAAAAGGATCGCTGTTAGGTCCTGTTTAAAGGGGTTGTGTCATGAAGCATGTTCCTACATTTTTCATACCAGCACTTGGATCTGAATTCTTTTGCAATTGCATGTAATTAAAAATTTTGTATAACCAGTGATCTATTCAATAAAATCTATCTGTATAGCGCCACCTGCTGTTTGTTATTTTCCTTATTTATTTTGTCCGTCTCACTGAGCTGGTTGAACGTGCTCAGTTTAAATCTTCATTTGTCACCAGCCATATGTTCTGTTAGAAGCTGTGGCAGTTACAGGGAGAGAGCTGCAGCAGAAAGGACACCCCCCGAGCAGCTAAGCTGGAGTAATAAAAGGGGAGATCTCTGTATCCATGCGAGATACAGGTCTGGTGGTAGCTTATTAGAAAGACACTGTTGTGTACTGCCTGGTTTTTATTTTTACATCAATCAAGACATAACTGCTTTAGGGCTCATGCACACGACCATATGTATTTTGCGGTCCGAAAAAAACAGATCCGCAAAAAATACGGATGACATCCGTGTGCATTCTGTATTTTGCGGAACGGAGCAGCTGGCCCCTGATAGAACAGTTCTATCCTTGTCCGTAATGGGGACAATAATAGGACATGTTGTATTTTTTTGCGGAACGGAAATATGGACATATGGAAAGAGAATGCACACAGAGTAACTTCCATTTTTTTGCGGACCCATTGAAAAAACCGGAACGGACACGGAAAGAATATACGTTTGTGTGCATGAGCCCTTAAAGAGTTTTTTCCTATGACAAGCTATTCAATAGTATTAGGTTAATAATCTGTGCTTGCATGGAGGCGCTCTGCAGTTGGTGGCTACCCCTGTTCAGAGGACCATGGGGAAAATATGTATCATGAGCGTAATTTTTTACGTTTTATTTGACTGTGTTGGCGTACTTTGCACCAAATGTATCCAGTGTTGCACATTCTTTATTAAACTTTGCTTATCTTTAAACCTAACACTTTTGTCTAGAAATGCTACAACATGTCGTAGTTTTACTCCGGCCGCCTCTCAGCATGTTTGCCGTGCTGTGGTCGGACCTCCGGCCCACCCCCCTTATAGTGAATGGGGTCGGAGCGGACTTCCGGCGGCATGGTGCACTAGCAGCAGCACGGATCTGGCAGGCTGCCACTAGTGTGAAAGTAGGAAGGAAAGGGGTTGTCTCACTTCCACAAGTTGCATTTATCACGTAGACAAGTGTTAAGGCCGATTCATTGGCCTGTATTTGTGGGAGGGGCACGGTTGCCTATATCATGGCACCTCTGCCCCTCCTTCAATGAACGACGTGTCAAACGCTGGCCTCGTTCGGTGCGTGAAGTTGCGTCTGGTCCTGGAAGTTCGTTTCCACGCAAAGCAAGCTACTAGATCAGGTAAGTGGCTGCCACAATTGCAGTCTCGGCTCACAAGTCCGGCCGGCAGTGCCGGCTCCCTTAGGTAAGAGGGGGCCACACTGCACCGGAGCGTCTGCCAGGAGCCCCGACTCCCACGTGGCATGAATCGTAGGGTGCAGGGATCAGCGCGATCCCGATTCATACGTCTCTCCTCCCCTAATGTCTGGCACGGGCCGCTGTGCCATTAGCTAGGTAGGGCTCTCGGTAGCTGTAGTTAATTCTTTCCCCTCATGCCCCTCATGTCCCCCATGTCCGCTCTGGCCCTTGTCATGTCAGCCGCACACTCACCTCAGCGTCCTGCTTGCTGTCTCCTCCGCTGTCTGCCCGTGCTGCAGGTGGCCGGCGCTGTGTGAGCTCCCCCTGGTGGCCGCCGGAGTCAATGCAGTCCATGGAGCAGTGTTGGTTGTCACAGGCTCCCTCTGGTGGCGTCTGCCGGCTGTACAGTCCATGGTGCTGTGCCCTGTGTTGGCTCCATCTAGTGGCCACCAGGGGTTATGACCACAAAAAAAAAAAAAGGGAGTGTTGAGAAATGGTGTGTGTGTGTGTGTATATATATATATATATATATATATATATATACATATACATTTAAGAAAAAAAAAAAGGGGGAGAAAAGAATCATTATAGAGTGTTACCCATGCTTCACTGATGGAGTTTAAGGAAGGGGCGATATACTTGTTCAGTGCTAGTTAGAGGATCTCCGTATTGTTGGGCACACGCCTCTACGCTTGGCGGTATGTCGTACGCAGGGATCTTACATATGAATTATTCCAGGATCTGTGTCGTCCTTCTTCCAATATATTCTGCACGTTGTTCAACCATCAGGGTACAGTATGGCAGTAGCTGTGTCGTGTCACTATTCCTCTTCTCTCCTTCTGGTGGTGGGTCAGTTGTGCCACCGTCAGACTCATCAATCACTGGGGTGTTCTAGGTTCAGCTATCGCTTCTCCTCGGCTCAGGTCCTCTCGTCCCTTTTCACTCGTATTCTTCACAGTTGCATGGGTCTCGACCTTCCCACAGCTTACGTCACATGATCCCGGTGTCGGTTGGCAGTCAGAAATTGATTTGTGCATGCTGTATTTACAGGATATGTCACGCGCTTCAGACATAGTGGAGGCTTCGGTCGACAAGAACCCCGCCAGGATGTCAGAAGGGGGCAATGTGTCGTCTCCTCGCACTTGGACCGTCCCTAGGCTGATGACGGAGATGTCCAGACGGGGTGTTTCGCATCCCGCTTCTGCTGGGAAGGCTAAGTTATACCGGTTATTGTCATTAACTAAGGCCCTCAGCAGCAGGTAGAAGTCTCAGTGGTCACTGTTCAGAACTCGCTGACACAGATCCATCTGTTGTTGAAAACAGTAGGGTAATTGCCTGTCGGGATGTGTCAGTGGTCCTGGAAGGCCGGGACCACAGGCTGAACCGCAAGCTCACGGTACCTGAGTTTGTGCTCGTTTTTAGTTTGTACAGAGACGTAGTCTGTTCAGTTCGTCCCGAGAGAAGGGTTGAACTGGATTTATACTTGTTCAGGATAACAGAGTTGGGCTACAAGTACGGTGGGAGTTCCTTCTACGACTACCATTGTTCTTCTCGGTCAAGGCAGCTGCCACCTCAAGTCAGTTCCAGTTTCTTACTAACTGGGCCAATATTGATTCAGAGATTTGTAGGCATTTCGCCGGGCTTAAAGCACTATCATGCTCCCTGTGCCAGTCAATTGACCATTCTACGGTGTGGTGTCATAAGGCTGCCCAGAGTGAGGGGTCTAGTTCTACAGGTCCTGTTTCCGGCCCGTCCGATTCACACAGATCCTCTGGTTTAGGTGACAAGCTGGGTAGACCCATCAAACTACTCGGCAGGTCACAAATTGTAATAATTTCAACCATGCGTCCTGTAACTTCAGTCAGTGCCGCTTGCTACACATATGTACTAACTGCTTCAGAGCCCACCCTAAGTAGTCTGTTCATTAAAAGAAGATAATAATTACATGTGTGTTGTCAATATAGTTCGGTTGCAGCAGTTCCCATACTTAACATCAACTCTCGTCCCATCAGAAGAGGTTAGCATGAGATATGTCACCATAGATCAAGCCATCGCTCTTATCTTACAGTTAGGTCCCAGCACCATCCTTTCTAAAGCTGATATTGCAGACGCCTTCAAATTACTACCGATCAAACCATCCCTCTGGCAATGGCATGGCATCAAATGGAGGGACCTTTATTATTTTGCTTTCAATCTCACATTCGGGTCTAAGAGTAGCCTGTGGTTATTTGACCAATTAGCCAAGGCTCTCCACTGGATTTAGTCCATGAATTCCACTGTAGCTATGTTATTCACTTCCTGAATAGTTTTTAATTACTGAGCGTCCTGACGCTCCCCCCAAAGACCTTCGTTGCTACTGGAGTGTTTCAGACAATTAGGGGTTCCTGTCTCTCCCAAGAAAGTGGAAGGTCCCTCCGCAGTCATCACATTCCTTGGTATAGTATTGGACACCCAGAACATGGTTGCCAAGGGACAAATTACAGAGAATCAGGGAAGTCGTTCATAGTTTCACATCCACTAGAGTGATTATAAAGTTCAGCTTCAGTCCCTGTTAGGTATGTTGAACTTTGCCATGCGTACAATTCCGCAAGGTAGGGCATTCGTATCTCGTTACTTTCACTCCTTCCTACAGCCCCTTCCCAGGATAGCAGCATAGGTCTGGGCGATATGGTCATAGCTGACTTGAACATGTGGAATCATTTCTCACGCAATGGAATGGCATCTCGCTCTTTGTTCCCACAATATCCGGCAACTCCCCCGTAATTTTGTCCGACGCCGCTGCCAATACAGGTTTCGCAGCTATTTTTGGCAATCATTGGTTAGCAGACAGATGGCCAATCGAAGTCAGTTCCATTCCTGGGTTTTCCGTACCTCAGCAGTTTTGTACTCTAGCCCTTAGTGGCAGCATCCCATACCTGGGGTCAAAGTTGGTCAGGTCAGACAACGTCCTTCGCGTCCGATAATGCAGCCGTCATCGAGTTTCTCAATAGTGGTTCTTCTAAGTCTGTATGTCATGTTATTTCTTAGGCGCCTGGTCCTTCTGTCATTACAACACCAGTTTCGTTACATAGCTTCACATAGCCGGTAACCACAACGCAGCAGACGACGCATTATCTCGTTTATTACCCTCTTTTCACAGATCTGTCCAGAAGCCGATGTCATCGGGAGTCCAGTCCCGCCATACGCTGCTCTATTCCTTCCATAGACGCTCATCTCGCCACCGCTCGGTCACTGTTAGACAAGTCCCTCTCACCCAATACAGCCAGAGCCTACCAGACAGGTTGGAGAGCCTTCCAGAGATTTCAGGACTCCTGTCCGCAAGGTGACACTGAGTTCGTTCCGTACATCCTGGCGTTTATAGGTTACTGTCACCCCAATCTGAAACTATCCCACGCCGCGGTCAAGTCCTACCTCGCAGGGGTGCAACATTTTAGAGCCATGAGTTTCACCCAGCCAGGTTCGTTGTTTTCAATCCATGCCATTAAAGCTACTCTGAGGGGTCTCGAGAGAAGCGACTGCGAGACACGCACTCGCCGGCTACCCGTCACTGGCCAGCTTTTCCGCGACCTTTCCGACCTGCTAGACAAAACCATTCGGTGCACTGCATAGTTGATAATTAAGCTGCCATGTACCTGGCCTTTTACGGGTTGAGACCGGCCGAGTTTACCTCCCTGGCTAACAGTAGCAGATACGTCACTCTCGGTCAGCTCTCGGCTTCCAGAGATGGTTACATACTCTCGCTACTCATCACCAAGACCTCTCAGGTAGGCACCCCGACCCAGGTGTTTCTTCCCGACCTCTCATCAATGGGGCCCCGTGCGCGTGCTGCAACAGCTTCTGTCCTCTCTGCCAAACAAACCGCCCGACAGTCCTTTGCTACCATTCCATAATACTCACCTTACCTGTACCCAATTCATAACTCATATTCGCGTTTTACTGACTAATCTGGCAGTAGACCCGTCCTCAATATGCGGGTTCGGAATCGGGTTCCAGCACATATAATCATAAGACTAGGTCGTTGGCGTTCGTCATGTTTCAGCCGCTACATTCCTTGTCCATATACTGAAATGAGTCTTGCTTGTCAGAATTTGGTGTTATGAATAAATGTTTGTAGCGTTCCGATATGATAGGAATTGTTGCTCTTTTTGGCCTCCTTCAGCTATTCCTTCAACGTCGCGGTTCCGGCATAACTCTAACCGCTTTAGCTAGCCAGCAGGTAGGAGTCCTTCTTTCGTGAGTGCCCCGACCACAAGTGTTAAGGCCGATTCATTGGCCTGTATTTGTGGGAGGGGCACGGTTGCCTATATCATGGCACCTCTGCCCCTCCTTCAATGAACGACGTGTCAAACTCTCCCACCCTACCCACCCTCATTCTCAGCTTCACACCAAGGGGATGGCCTCCTTCAGCTATTCCTTCAACGTCGCGGTTCCGGCATAACTCTAACCGCTTTAGCTAGCCAGCAGGTAGGAGTCCTTCTTTCGTGAGTGCCCCGACCACAAAGTAAATACAAGGCACTTACTAATGTATTGTGATTGACCACATTGACTACTTTGCTGGCTGGATTCATTCTTCCATCGCATTATATACTGTTTGTTTCTATGGTTACGACCACCCTGCAACCCTGCAGCGGTGGCCCTGCTTGCACACTATAGGAAAAAGTTGCTGGGACCATTGGAGCACACATAGGCTGGTGCTTTCTTCTATATTGTACAAGCACGGCCACCGCTGATGGATTGCAGGGTCGGAAATGAGCATGGTATAATGCAATGGAAAAATTAATCCAGTCAGCAAAGGAAGCAATATGTATAATAACAATACATTAGTAAGTGCCTTGTATTAACTTTCTCTACATGATAAATGCCATCTGCCAAGTGTCATAACCCCTTCAAATGTTTCAGATTATCAAACTAATTTGAATGTCAGTAAAAGATAACCTAAGTAAATACAATAATGTAGTTTTTAAAATTATGAATTTATTTATTCAGGAAAAAAGCTATCCAAACCAACCTGGCCCTATGTGAAAAAGCAATTGCCTTCTTAACCTAATAACTGCTTTGCCACCCTTGGGGGCAACAACTGCAATTAAGCATTTGCCACAACATGCCATGAGTCTTTGACATGTCTATGGATGAATATAGGCCCACACTTTGCATAATTGTTTTAATTCAGCCACATTGGAGAGTTTTCAAGCATGAACGGCCTGTTTAAGGTCATGCCACAGCATCTTAATAGGACTTTGGACTTAGACTAGGCCACTTCAAAACCTTCATTTTGTTTTTTCTCCAGCCATTTAGAGGTGGGCTTGCTGGTGTGCTTTGGATCATTGTCCTGCTGCAGAACCTAAATACCCTTGACGAACTTATGGCTGGACATTCACATTCATGATTTTCTGGTAAAGACCAGAATTCATGGTTCTATCAATTATAGCAAGTCGTCCAGGTCCTGAAGCAACAAAGCATGCCCAGGCCATCACACTACCACCACCATCTTTGATTGCCAGTATGATGTTCTGAAATACTGTGTTAGTTTTAGGCCAGATGTTACAGGACACATACCTTCTAAAAAGTTCCACTTTTGTCTTGTCAGTCCAAAGAATATTTTTCCAAAAGGCTTGGGGATTATCAAGATGTTTTTGGGCAAATGTGAGATGGGCCTTTGTGTTAATTTTGGTCAGCAGTGGTTTTCACCTTGGAACTCTCCCATGGATACCATTTTTGCCCAGTCTCTTTATTATTGTGTAATCATGAACACTGACTGTTGTTCTGGGTTCTTGTGTGACCTCCTGGATGAGTAGTGGATGTGCTCTTGGACTAATTTTGGTAGGCTGGAAACTCCTGGGAAGCTTTACCACTGTTCCATTTTTTTTTCCATTTGTGGATAAAAGCTCTCACTGTAGTTCGCTGCAGTCCCAAAGCCTTGCAAATGGCTTTTCAACCTTTCCAGACTGATGATGTCAATGATTTTCTTTCTCATCTGTTCTAGAATTTCTTCAGATCGGGCATGATATGTTGCTTTTTGAGATCTTTTAGCCTACTTCATGTTGTCAGGTTCTACTTAAGTGATTTCTTGATTCTACGGGTCAGACAGTAATGAGGCCTGGTGTGGCTAGTAAAATTGAACTCAGCTTTCCAAAAATAGCTTTTTTCCCTGAATAAATGAAATCATCAATTAAAAACTGCTTTTTGTATTTACTCAGGTTATCTTTGTTTGACAATCTGAAACATTTAAGTGTGACAAATGTGCAAAAACAAAAGAAAATTGTAATGGGCAAATAGTTTTACACAGCAGCCATATTGCCTTAAAAATTGCAATATATAAACAGTTTCCATGACATTACTGATTGTGCCATGAACCCTATGGAGATAGTCATCTTTTGTTCAAGACAAGAACTAATCATCTTTCCTCAAAGTGGGTTAAAAATGTGTCTAAACTTTAAATGGAGTGTGCATGCAAGTATTTTATGGGTTACAATGCACATTAGAAGTGTTTGCTATAATAGTGACCTACATTTATCAAAATTTGTACTTGAGAAAAGCCACCTGCCATATAAATCAGCCACCCACTTTCTATACCAGTTTAAAAATCTAGGACAATGTCTTGAACATCATTTAAAAATGTAGGCATGCAAAATAAGGCAATGTCTATTTTTAAAGCTCAACATAGCCAAACAGCCCTTTATGTTCTTTATATTTTCACTATAGAATACTGGAATACATTTTATGAAAAAGGACCCAATTACTATGCATCTGTGTATCTGTAAGCAGAGAGCTGGGCAAGCTTGGGCAGTATCACACATTTCATTATTATAGTGGTTGTTTATTTAGAAAACAGCAAAAAAGTGTTTTTTTAAAAAGGATCATTTTTGTACAATTTACCATTTCTATAATATAGCGATTAACCTTTTTCTTTCTTTCTGATCCTCTGTTCCCCTATACACATAGGGTATGGCCACATGTTCAGGTATCCTGATGCAGTTTTGGAAGTCTAAATCAGGAGTGAATAAAAAAAAAAAATAAAAAAAAAAAGAGAAGTCGTATCTATCCTTTACACTTTCTCTCCTTTTATGATCCACTCCTAATTTTGGCTCCCAAAACTGCATCAGGAAACCTAATCACAAGTCCATACCCTTGGACTTCGTGTACACAACCAACAGGCACCCCGAGCATATACAAACTTTTCCACTGAAGTTCTCTGTTAGACTGAATTCAGACAAAGGATAGGATGTGCTTTTAAACAGACTGCACATGGGCGGTGTCCCCATGTGGTCTGTTTTTCTTATAGACTCATTCATTTGAGGGAATGAGTCTTGCTGTAAAATCAGAGCAGGATAGCGCATACTGTGACCAATGGTCCATGTAGAAAACTGCTCATGTGAATTAACCCATTGACCTTAATGGGTCAGTGTTTGTGATTCGCACTGTGAACTTAGTACCAAAGGTCTGCAGCAAGTAACAGTACAATGTTCAAAACCTTATCCTCATGTAGTCAAAAAATTCTACACAGAAATTGGAGCAGGCTGTGGATTTTCAATGGATTTGTTGCAGATCTGCAGCAGATTTGTGACAAATTTTGTATCAGAAATGATATGCCACATTCTGGAAGTGTCCTATGACTTCTGTATGTGTACCATATGAAGACAGGCAACAGTTTTCCAATGAATGCACCTGAAGCTTCAAAATAAGAAACAGCACTAATATGCAGTGATGGACTGGGGCTCCTTGCGCCCTGAAGAAATTATTCTCTGACCCCAAGCTCTATATAATTAATAAGGTCTAATAGGTTTTGAATGAAAGAAATAGACCCTAGTAGCAAGTGATTAGATCCAAAAGCAGCTTCAAATGGAATTTTTCTTCTGGACCTTTTGGGTCCCACTATGGCTTCTGAGAATGGGCCCAACAGAGGATCCTCTGGTTCTTCTGGTGGGCGAGTCTGACCCTTCTGATATGGTATCTGTCCTGGATCTTCTCATGGGTCCAGAGACCCTCATTCAATTTTTTAGCCTCCACTGACTTCTAGGAGGAATTTTTGCATCGAAAAAAAAACATGCAATGAAGCCTGACAGTCTTTTCACATGTTTTCATGCAAACTATGCATTAAAAAAGGCTCAGTGCAAAAATACAGCATCAAATGGAGGTTCAGAAAATTCCATAACATAACATTGTCAGCATGTATTTCTACCACACAGATCTATAATACGGTCATGTGCATAACCCCATTCTTATAATAGTCTAATCTGCCTACTGCTAACAATGGGGGGTTGGGAATACACATAGAGATGTTTTTTGATTGATACATTATTCTTGCAGACATCTTTGTGTGGATGACAATGCAGCCCAAAGAATTTGCATTTCCATCCATTTAGACAATAAAAGGTATCTGTGATAAAGGAACTAAAATGTCGCAGGGCAAAATGTCATAACTGGTATAGTATTGGTAACAAATGGGATAAATGCTTACTTAATAGGTCAATTATGAACCCAAATCAGCTCCTCTAATTGTTCAATCAGCATTCTAATTTAAGGACGGATCATTCCACTCTACCAGGTCACAGACCTCATCTCTAGAAAATTTAGATCCTTTTTTTCCCATTAGATAGTACCAAGAAACATAATTTTTTGAACTATTAATAAAACTTGGTTTTTCTATATTGTCTGGGTCATTATCATCGCCTAAACATGGCATTAATCTCTCTGACCTTTTATTAACACCATCTTGCTGACTGCAGCTGACACACCCAAGATCATTATAGATGAGCAAATCGATTCTGTTTCTATAAAATCAGAATTTTAGGTTATTCTCTTTGGGAGAATTTTTGGAGAGGACATAGAGAATGTCAACCATGGCAGTGCAAGGCAACTGAAACACTTTCAATTCAGGTCCAAGCGGAAAAAATGGTCAATATAGTTCACAGGAAGTGAATTGACAGAAATGCACTTATCTCTGGTTGTCATATGATTGAACTGTTGTGGTAGACAGAATTTCCTTGCAACGTCTGTTGGTACCCTGATGCCAGGGGCGTAACTACCATAGTGGCAGACCATGCAACTGCTATGGGGTCCAGGGCAAGAGGGGGCCTAGTTGGGATTGTTCTCTCTTCTACTAGGGGTGAAAACTTGGTCAGGACTCTACACTCTAAAGCAGTGTTTCCCAACCAGTGTGCCTCCAGCTGTTGCAAAACTACAACTCCCAGCATGCCTGGACAGCCTTTGGCTGTGCGGGCATGCTGGGAGTTGTAGTTTTGCAACAGCTGGAGGCACACTGGTTGGGAAACACTGCTCTAAAGGAACAACTTTTAGCAAATGAGACAGTGGAAAAAAATGGCCCAAGGGTCATTGAAAAGGGTTTAGGCGGAAACCCTTCTGTCCTTTTTGGGGGACCTGTTTGATCCTTGCTATGGGACCCTTACTTTTCTATGTATGCCACTGCCTGATGCTAAATACACATTTTCTACACTGCAGATTCTGTAACAATATATGAGATGTATGTGATCAAGTACAGTTCTTGTTGAAACATAATTTTTCTTTATTAACACATGGCTTGCTCTATGCCTATAATGTTCTTCTCTTCCTGTGCTATCTGAAATCACAATCCAAAGGCTAATGCTAGTGCATGAAAAACCAATACTGTAATCTGGGAGAAGGAGCATGGCAGCTGTGACTCAACAAGAGAGGCAGACGGCTGCCTCAGAAACCTCACTCCAGTGCCATTTGTAAGGTTTTTGCAGTTTTGACAACTGTAGATTGTAAATGGCCTAAAAGATACAACTTCTCCTCTTTTTTTTTTATTGCACTCCTAGTTTTTCCTTCCAAAACAGCATCAGGAAACCTGATTGTATGACCATATCCTAATTGGAACCATAAGCATAACTGACATTATTTTTGATGTTCCAGATTGTCATGTTCTAATGGACAGGAATAACATTTTTTATTATATAGCGCTACTATATTCTGCAGCGCTTTTACAGACATTATAATCCAACTTCCCCAATGGAGCTCACAATCTAAGGTCCCGATCAGGAGTGTGGGAGGAAACCCACGCAAACACGGGGAGCACATACAAACCCTATGCAGAGGTTGTCCTTGGTAAGATTTGAACCTAGGACCCCAGCACTGCAAGGCACCAGTGCTAACCACTGAGCCACCGTGGTGCCCAAAGGCATATTTTCAAATGGGTTGAAGTAAATTTAATCTAAAGCCACATTACATATTAGATAGCTATTGGCCCAGCATGCTTGTGTCCTGAACAAGCAGAGGGGAGAAAGCTGCTGCCAGCTTATCTCGCTGAGAACAAAAGTATTGGACAATTGGAAATTCAAATGCCCGATCCTCAATCCTTCAGGAGGCCCCCATACTGGTCACCTGTCCCACCAAGATCGCTAGGTTTAGCCATAATTTATCTAAAGTACAGATTGCTAGCTCAACTTATAGAATGAGCATCAAATAGATCACAACTGTTTGGGCATGATTAGAATAATATATGGGCAACTTTTCTCTAACTTCAAATCCTATAATTGGCACCAAAAATACAGTCATGTGCACAAAGCCATATACAGTATGAAAGCGAGAAAATTATTTATGATGTTGGTACTCACAGAGTTTCACAAAGTTATCTGTGTAGTTGTAGCCTTTTGCATAAGGATAGAACACACATTGCCTTCAGTAGCAATGGGGCCAAAATCCACATTGATATGCGATTTTACCACAAATCTATTCATTTTTCTGTTTCTATAAGAAATATGTTTATTCTTACACTGTAGAGTTTGCTTCTTGTGCATTTTTGTTCATGAGATCAATATATGTAATTTAGAAGGTTACTTTACTTTGTTTACTTTTTATATAATAATTAAAATGTTTAGGCTATTACAAAGATAATCAATGATATATAAAATCAATGCAGATTATTTCAAATGAGAAACAAAAAAAACATATTGTCTATATTTTATATATTTTTCCTATAACATGGGACTATGGATGTATGACAAGACAATCCTAAGGCTCACAAGCAGAATATTTGCAAGTGGATGAAAATACAAGTAGAAGAATAAGGTGAAATAAAATATGTGTAGTTGGCAGTAAATGGGAGCCCACCACAGGTGAGAAATGAGAAATTTCGAGGTCAGTTGAACACTGTAAAGAAGAAGAAGTGCAGTTTAATGTAAATGTTTTCAAAGATAAATCAATCATCTCATCTCAGCTGAACATTAGCTCTGGGGTGTCCTAGAATCCAGTCCAAATAATTCAGAAACATCAGACACACAGGAGCTGATAATAATGATGTTGAGGATTTCAATGAAAAAGTGGTTTGCCCGTTTTTGGTTCTGAGCAACTAGTGTAAGTGTGCTTATTTATTTTTTACTTTGTAACCTTAGCCAACAATGTTCAACCTCGTAGAGAGACGTGTGAAAAGAACCTTGATGGCTGACTACAGAGGGACCACAACACTGGACAATGGAGCCTTAGGCATTTCTGGTCACCATTATAGGGTGATATTATCACTTAGAAGTAATGCTGCCAGCGTGAAATACTTTTCAAAATAGGACATCTGATTTAGCATGCCATGATAAAAAATCAGCACCATACATAGGTGCACTAGAGCTCCATAAAAATGTTATGAGAGCCACATCATGCCTGATGTGAACTTGAAGATTAAACCCTTAAGGGTGTTGTCAAGAGGTATTCATTTTCTATACATGGCTCATAGGGGATTAAAAAAAAATACTCTAACTCAACGATCCCCCACCAATGCAATTCCGGTGATGCTCTTGATATCCTAGTCCCGACTCGACACTTTGAAAATGCCAGGAACCCCCTTGGCCAATCAATGGCCATAAAAGTGACCTACTTTAGCCAGTGGTTGCCTGCGCCACATTTTTCTGGCATTTCTCACAGAGTAATGGCCTTCCAAGATTTGTGCTGGGAGCAAAGACTAATTATTCTTGTCCAGTTCCACAAAAGAGCTACTCTAGGACAAATTGATGAAAAATAGAGATGAGCAAAGTTTTTAAAAATTCTATTTGGCAGATTTGTCGAAGTTTGCCAAGAAATTTGATTTGTTACGAATTAATTAATCACAAATCGCTATAAATCAGGTATACCCAGGCCACTCTGCCTTAGGGTAAGGCCACACGGAGCAGCCATGCTGCAGGCAGGTTGCAGCCATACTACAGAGAAGAACCGCGTAGTCTGCAGCTGGCTTTCATATAATAATGAAAATCGCACAGTATAGTCCTTCTTCATTGTTAATGGCTATGAGGGATCTTAACCACTTCACGACCACCCATTGACTATAAACGTCCTATGGCTGTACATTTATCTCTGAATGAACTTTCCAGAACACTAATCGTGCAGCTACTGAGCGGTGGGAAACACTGTCAGTGACAGCAGGGCAACCCAGAGAGAAGGCAGGGACTGTTCCAGGCTATTCCTGCCTTCTAGATCGCTTTATACACGACCGCTTCCTGTCCCGGCCCAGTGATCATGTGACAGCCGGGGCCAGGAGAGTGCAGGAGCAGTCGGGTCTTCCACAGACCTTGATCAGCGCTGTACAGCGCTGTATTATACTGTAAAGCCTCTCTGGGGGTGCATTTCCACTGTACCTCGGGCTCTGGATAATTGGAGCACTGTGAATGTTAGCCCCAGTTACTATTGAGAAATCAATAGTGAAGTTAAATTTCCCCAGAAGTCTTGTATGACCTTATGGGGGATGCAAAGTGTAAAATAAAAAATTAGAAAACACAAAAAAATAAAGTGTGTTATAAAAACAATTAAAAAAAGTTTTCCCATGTAAAAAAAAGAAAATCCCCAATGAAGTGCTAATTTTTTTTGTTAAAATAGAAAAAAATATATCAAATAGACATATTTGGTATTGCTGTGTCCGTGAAGGCCAGCTCTATAAATATATCACATGATCCACCCCGACCAATAAAACACCATAAAATAAAAACTGTGCCAAAAAAGCCATTTTTTGTCATCTAACATAACAAAGTGCAACACTAAGCGATCAAAAAGGCATATGCCCCCCAAAATAGTACCAATCAAATAATCACCTCATCCCGCAAAAAATGAGACCCTAACTAAGACAATCGGTCAAAAAATAAAAAAAGCTCAGACTTTGGAGACACTAAAACTTAAACAAATAAGAAAAAGTATACATATTACATATTGCCACTAGAGATGGCCTTGCGGTTCGCCTGGCGGTCGATTCGCGGCGAACTTTGCTCATTCGCGGTTCACCAAACAGGCGAACATATGGCGATGTCCGCCGGCGCCATATTCTTTTACATTGTGAATAATTTTGACCCATGACACATCCATCAGGTGGTGCAGAACAGCCCATGGATATACCCCCTACCTTATAAAAAAAACCTGATCTGGCCGCCATTTTACATTCAGTCTTTTGACAGTGTAGGGAGAGGTTGCTGTGTGGAGCAGGGACAGACCATTAGGGACACCAAATGCTAGCTAATAGGGTCACAAAAGTCCTTTTAAGGACTGGTATAGGTGTGCTATCGATAGGTGTGACATACTGAGGGGTGTAATATACTTATAATATACTTTCTAACATAGAAAGTATATTATAGTGCATTTGTATTGTGCAGTAGTTGTGTGCGGTTCTGCTGCGATACTGCAGCTACACAGAGTGCCAAACGAACAAATAATTTCTACTGGTGTGATATACCAGTTGCCCCCCACAAAAACTGATTGAAGCAGGGGTGTTATATACCAATAATATACTTCCTATATAGTGCATTTGGGTAGTGCAGCATTTGTTTGCAGTTTTCTTAGTTACCGCAGCTACACAGAGTGACAAACGCTATTGGAACAAATAATTTCTACTGGTGTGATATACTAGTTGACCCCCCAAAAAACTGATTAAAGCGGGGTGTTATATACCAATAATATACTTTCTATATAGCGCAGTTGGGTAGTGCAGCATTTGTTTGCGGTTTTGCTGCGTTACCTCAGCTACAGATAGTGACAAACAACATTGGAACAAATAATTTCTACTAGTGTGATATACCAGTTGCCCCCCCCCCCCCCCCCCCGAAAAAGTGAAGAAAAAAAAAAAGTGGGCTACCTCAAGCCATATAATCACAATTTATTTTATGTCAGGTGAATGCCTAATTTTTAAAGCCCGTACTCCTGTGGCCTAAAATAATTTTTTTCTAGGCTCCAACAGGGCACATTTCAGAGAATTTCCGTTTAAGACGCATTTAAATGTCCCCCGATTAAGATGCATATTTTCTGTTGGAATTTTTGTCATTGATCCCCCTCTAGTAGGTCACTGTCCATGTTGTGGGACTATTTGTACACTTCTACTAAGTATTTGGTGGCTGCAAATATGACCTGAAGGTTTTTCAGGTTCGCCTGCCTTTAAAGTGAATGGGGCCCGCCACGAACTTACAGTTCGCAAACATTTGATCCTGATCGCGTTCAGGAACCGTCCCAGCCAATGTTCGTCCATCACTAATTGCCACGTCCGTAACAATATGCTCTATAAAAATCTCACATAAACTAACCCCTCAGGTAAACGCTGTAAGAATAAATAAATAAAAACTGTGCTAAAACAACAATTGTTTTGGTCACCTTGCCCCATAAAGTGTAATATAATGAATGATCAAAAAAATCATATGTACCCAAAAATGGTACCAATAAAAATGTCAACTCTTCCTGCAAAAAATTAGCCCCGGCACAAGACGATCGGCAGAAAAATAAAACAAATATGGCATTCAGAAAATGGAGACACAAAAACATTAATTTTTTTCAAAAATGCTTTATTATGTAAAATATCACATGACCTACCCTGTCAGATAAATAAAAAATTAAAACAATGCCAAAACAGCCATATTTTGGTTACCTTGCCTTACAAAAAATGTAATATAGAGCAATAAAAAATCATATGTACCCCAAAATAGTACCAAAAAAAACTGGCACCTTATCCCCTAGTTTCCAAAATGGGGTCACTTTTTGGGAGTTTCTACTATAAGGATACAGGGGGCTTCAAATGGGACATGGCATCTAAAAACCAGTTCAGCAAAATCTGCCTTCCAAAAACCATATGGCGCTCCTTTTCTTCTGCGCCCTGCCGTGTGCCCTTACATCAGTTTACAACCACATGTGGGGTGCTTATGTAAACCGCAGAATCAGGCTTATAAATATTACGCTTTGTTTGGCTGTTAACCCTCGGTGTGTTAAAGAACAAAATGGATTAAAATGGAAAATCTGCCAAGAAAGTGAAATTTAGAAATGTTATCTCTATTTTCCTTTAATTCTTGTGGAACACCTAAAGGGTTAACAAAGTTTGTAAAATCAGTTTTGAGTTACTTGAGGGGTGTAGTTTTTACAATGGGGTCATTTATGGGGGGTTTCTACTATGTAAGGGTGGGTTCACACTAGCGTTATGGTTTTCCGTTATAACAGGGTTATAACAGAACATAACGGAATCCATAGGATGGAATTCAAATGGAAGCCTTTAAGAGGCTTCCGTTTTGCTCCGTCCTAATAGAAGTCTATGGGAAAACATAACGGATCCGTCTGTGTCCCCGTTATGCAAGACGAAAAACAAAGTCCTGTCGACAGGACTTTGTTTTCAGTCTTGCATAACGGGAACCAGACGGATCCGTTTTGATTCCCATAGACTTCTATTAGGATGGAGAGAAAATAGAATGCCTTTTAAAGGCATCCGTTTTGCATTCCGTCATAATGCAAGTCTATGGGCAGCAAAACGGATCCGCCCTTCCATCTTATGGATTCCGTTATGTTCCGTTATAACCCTGTTATAATGGAAAGACATAACGGACTCCATAACGCTAGTGTGAACCCACCCTAAGACCTACAAAGTGACTTCAGAACTGAACTGGTCCTTAAAAAAGTTGACTTTTAAATTTTCTTAAAAATTTCAAAAATTGCTTCAAAAATTCAAGACCTTCTAACGTCCCCCCCCCCAAAAAAATTTACATTACCAAAATGATGCCCACATAAAGTAGATCTATGGGGAATGTTAATTAATGAATATTTTATGAGGCATCACTAACTGTCTTAAAAGCAGAGATTCAAATTTAGAACAGTGAACAGTTTCAAATTTTCGTTAACTTTTGGATTTTTTTAATAAATAAAAGTAAAAAAATATTGACTCAGCTAATCTCTGAATGGCTTGGATAAGTAAAAGCGTTCCAAAGTTATTACCACATAAAGTGACACATGTCAGATTTGCTAAATTAGGCCCGGTCAGGAAGGGGATAAATGGCCCGGTCTGGAAGTGGTTAAACAGGGGATATTGCTGATATGGGGCTTGGCTGGTTAGGTGGGGGACAATATGCATATTGTTGCTGTTCTGGCCTGCAATCTCCTGCAGGTTATTTAACAGCAAACAATGAATATTAATCAGTTCTAGCATAACTAACACCCCAGAGTGGTGTTACCACTTCTGCACCTTGCTACTGTCTTTATTATTCTAACCTCGTGTCATCTTATGCATTTATTCCAGGTCCTCCACAATGTGCATTCCGATTATTGTTATGCAACTGTTTATTTCATGTAATATGCCTGGTTCACCAGCAGGTGGCAGCAAATGCAGCAGAGCTGTATTTAGATAGAATAGAGCCTCCCATTCCATTCTAACCCCCCTCTGGAGAGAAGTGGGCTTTTCCTACTTCCTGCAGGAAGGGTGGGGACCAGTTAGAAGTTAGTCTAGCTTACCCCCATCTAGGGGAAAGGTGTGCAGGGGCACGTCTCTGCTGGAATTGGAGGCCAAAGCTGGAAGCCTCAGGAGCCAGGAGGAAAGTTTCCTGGCATCACCTAGAGTCAGACTACAGAGAGAAAGTACAGCTTACAGAGGAAGCCAAGTTACCTATTCAGCTTACCAGTACAGCAGAAAGAGAGAAAGCAAGCAGAGTTATTGAAGAAGCCTGCCAGTTTAATGCTAAAGCCTGCTGGAACCAAGACAGAGCTTGAGGATTGTTTTGATGAATGCTTATTCATGTAAAGCTGCTGTTCAACTACATACAAGGTCTGGATTTAAGTTATTCTGTTATCCCTCAACTATTCCCCCTATTTTTTGCTTCAGAGCCAAAGCCTGGGGTCCAGCGTTATCCAGTTAGGAGCACTGTGACACACATAAAGAGACATTTTAGGCCGCACTATACCACTTGGCATTCAAACACGTTGGACGCGATTTATAGTAGGGCCCTTGGCGGAGTCCGCAAATTGCATACCCACTTCTCCAACCCCAGCTCTCTCCTGCCCTACAGGTGGGAGCCCTTCTTCTGCCATCTGCTGTTCCTCCTTTTCCACATAATCTAATATCGATGATAATATGTCATCAGGAATATCCAGCTCCTCCTCTCTCTGCATGTTGCTGACATTTCTAGGACATAGAGACTTTGAAGGAGGATTTGAAAGAAGTACAGCCAGCAAAAGATGAGGATGGTCATTATTAAGACCTGGCCATCCCTAAGGGGTTGAGTCTGGATGGTATTAGTTTGCAGACTAACACTGGAATAATAATAAATAAATTCCATCTTATTGGTATTGCATTACTGTATTTTTCACCCTATAAGATGCATCGGCCTATAAGATGCACCTAGGTTTTGGAGCAGAACAATAAGAAAAAAATATTTTTCATTAGACCTCAGATCAGACTTCAGCTAACAATCAGACCCCAATGTTAATAAGACCCCAACAAGTCATGTGAATGAGCCCCAATCAGACCTCAGACCCCAACCAGCCCCCAGAAGCCCCCACTGCCTCTCATATTGCCCCCCCAGCAGCCCCTATTGCCTCTCATATTGCCCCCATTGCCTCTCATATTGCCCCCATTGCCTCTTATGTTGCCCCCATTTCTTCTCATATTGCCCCATTGCCTCTCATATTGCCCCCATTGCCTCTCATATTGCCCCATTGCCTCATATTGCCCCCATTGTTTCTCATATTGCCCCCATTGCTTGTCATATTGCCCCCATTGCTTCTCATATTGCCCCCATTGCCTCTTATATTTCCCCCAGCGCCTCATGTTTAATAAAATAAATAAACCACTTACCTCTCCTGCTCCTGGATGCCGCTGCTCCTCTCCTCCAGCTCCCTCTGTCTTCCAGCTGTGCTGTGAAGGCTTCACATAGCATGAGTTCACAGAGTGCAGTCACACTGTGCGCAGCCTTCACAGCTGACAGCCGAGGACCAGGAAGCGGTGAGAACAAAGCCTTCACCGCTTCCCAGTCCTCCGGTACTAATGAGCGCTTCCATAATGAAAGTGCTCATTACTATTCGCCCCACAAGACGTAGGCGCATTTCCCCCCACTTTTGGGGGGAAAATGCGTCTTATGGGGCACAGAATACTGTACATTTACGGCTGATGTAGGAATAAGTAAACGTAGGAATAAATAAATAAAACAGACGCAGTCTCCCTGCACTCTCCCTCTCCAATATTCTTATATTAATCCTTTTCAGCAATACTGTCCCAGGCTTGTCTCCTCTACACTTAATTTTCCCTTGTAACATATGCATTTTAGGAAAACCTGATTCGTTATCACGAAGTGTAATGAAATTCGGATTTGTTGCAAATTGAAGATTTCCTAAACTTCGGACTGAATTCCGCTTCGAATGCTTCACTTCGCTCAACACTACTTAAAAAGTTAAGACTTGCTACGGTACATCACAGCATGCTGCATCTGAGGCTGCGTAGCCACACAGTATACAATATTAGGAATGTGGTTTTAATCTTGTGGCTGATTGGTGTATTAGTAATGAAAGAAATAAAGATCCAATTTGGTGTAACCCAGTCTGACATGCCTTGAACTTTACTCTAACCTGACATTTTTTTAATAACAGAACAATATAGTCATAAAGTGCTAGGTTTTTTAACATCTGTCACTCATCATTATTGCAGTGGCAGTCCACTTAAATGCAATCAGTAAAGATTTCAAGGCGTTTTACTTTAGATTCCCAGTGTAATGCTAACTCATCAGAACTAATTCATTTTCTATTTAAGTAGAAGCTTTCCCTTTTAAAGGTATTATTGGAGTTGACATACAGATATTACTTCTTATGCCCTAGAGACTTTCTGGATGTGTTACTTATCTACAAATAACAATTATCTGTTATTAAAAAGGTTTGAACATATATAGCTGGAGTGATTAGAAGCTGTATGGCTTTAGATGCTGAAATCATATTAGCTTCCATTAGATTAGAACAAATTGGTTGTGAAATGGGGATAAATAAATACAATTGTTAACCAGTTATGGATGGGAATCTTGCTGGAAAGAAAATGGCTTCAAGGACAGTTCAGACAATACAAAAAAATAGGCAAAAATGACACAAACGGGATACATATTTTTTTTTACATTTATGCAATGTAAGACAATCTCTCTTTCTTCCCCTTGTGACATTATTATTAGCTTTTCTGTGCTGGCAACAAGTGCTGGACTACGAACATTTTGTCTAATCTAGATGCCAGATTGATTTATTTACAGTGACTCTTTGCTTGTAATATTGTAATTGTATGTGGTATATTATTTTAACATAATTTTACCATTTTGTGTATCTGATAAGACATGCAAATGATTTATTACAGTGGCCATACACAGTAGGTTACTTCGGATGAACCCACAGATTTTGGTGAGATTATAAAGTGATGGAGCAACCCCTCTGGATGCATTTCAAACTGTTTTTGGCTGCCTGTTAATTTGAACTTCGTTTGAAGCCAATGTGAACTTTTGCCATGCTTGGAGATGTGTGACATGTGCTCCCGTTGGCCACAAGTTTTGTGGATGTGACCAAGACTGCATTGTTGGGTTGCATTGCATAATACCAAGTTTGATATGGTGCTTCCTTCATTGTGGTGTTTTGGTGGTTCTCCTAACTGTAAGGGTGGCCATAAACATTCAATAACTCTTGGTAAAACAATCGTTTGGCTGACAGCTGTCATTCCTGACTCCGCCCAGCTCCCCCATACACATTCGGCTTTGGCAAACTTGTATGTGTATTCAATGGAGAGAACAAATGGATCCGGTAAAAATATTAACTTCACCCTATCCTTCTTTCTACCTACATCATCTATCACAGTGATGGCGAACCTTTTGGAGACCGAGTGCCCAAACTGCAACATAAACCCACTTATTTATCGCAAAGTGCCAACACAGCAATTTACCTTGAATACTACAGTCCAATATAGTATATCTTCCATGTACTTTATTATTTAACTATAATAGTCTGCCTACATTCAGTGCGCTGCCTGTGCTGTTCATAGAGCACCCTGCGCTGGTGAATGGCAGGAAAAGTCTAAGGCATATTAGTACACCATAGACTTTTTCCAGGGTGCAGGTGCCCACAGAAAGGGCTCTGAGTGCCGCCACTAGGCACCCTTGCAATAGGTTCGCCACCACTGATCTATCAGGTGAGGGTCAGGACCTCCCCACAAACATTAGACCGACGACCGAGTCCACAATTCTCAGCAACTTCGGCCAACAATACAATAGGTGTATATGGAGGCCTTAAAGGGGTTATCCGAGTTATTTTTTTGTTCATTCTATGTTCCTAACTAAGCAAATGTAACAGCTTTCCAATTCACTCACTTTATCTCCAGTGGCTGGTTTCTCAGATTTCACTGAGGGTCACATGACCTGTGATGTCAGCTTCTCTCCCTGCTCTGATAAAGGTCGTTTACAAGCCTGTAAACGAGACGCCACTGTGCTGGCCACGCCCCCCCCCCCCTTCACTGCCGTCTACTCCCTGCTAGGATTCTTAACCCCTTCAGCTGCACAGCTCTGCAGGCAGTAATGCTGGGCACTGGAGCTGACATACTAGAGAGAGCATTGCACAAGAAGGTAGGGGGAAGATCCTGTGTGTATTAGCAGTGTCCTTATACAGCTGGAACATGTAGTTCTACACATACAAGTTGCTGTTTTCTCCCAGCACTCAGGGCAGCTCTTGTATCCACTCCCTTAGCAGTGTCATTATACAGCTGGGACTTGTAATCCTACACAGACAACATGCTGCGGAGTCTCCCAGCAGGCAGACATGTCACTCAGGACAGCTCTTGTATTCACTCCCTTAGCAGAGCAGGAGGAGGGGCAGAGATTGTTTTATTGCATGTAAACAAAGGGCCAGAAAAGAACCAGGGAAATGAGGAAATATATATATTTTTTTTGCATAAAACTTGCTTAGCTCAGTTATATATCAGATTTTCAGTGCTATATTATTATTTTTCATAACTTGGACAACCCCTTTAAGTGTTACTGTTTGTGTTCAGTTTAATATGGCAGTAGTGAAGCATAACTCTGGGCACCATAATAGATGAGGTATTGACCCAATGGCTCACGCTGTGAAGAGCAAAATAGATTTTAAGAGGGTCTGACCTTAATGCCAAAGAGATTTAGTGTTGGGTGTCACTTGGAGAGTGTTAAGTTGCCAGGTAGCCTCCCTGACAAGCAGGTGTAGAGGAGACTCCCTATTGAAGTAGAGAGAGAGAAGAGCTTAAATAGCAGGTGGAGTTAACAGAGAGCCTCCCAAAAGAGTTGCTTTGTTAGATTTAGAACCAGGACCAAGATTTAATGCAGGCCTGAGGAGAGGCCGTGAATGCTAAAAAGAAAGGTCCTCTGTATCAGGGAAGAAATAGACAATGTCAGGCTGGAGGCAGCACTGCCCCTAGTGACAACTGGTCCATCTCTTAGTTGACAGTGCATCTTTGTATGATAATAACTGTGCCTCTATCCAGAAAAGATTTTGTGGCGCTACAGTAGTTTGGGTTGTAATGCTGTACTGCCATTCTACTGTATGGTATTGTATTCAAGTTACCATATTATCATGTTACCTGCTGCCATATTCTTGGATTGCTACACTAGAATTGTGTTTGAGATTTTATTTTGTGTCTCAGTGTGACCTGTGCCAAGCTGGCCTCTCTCGCTGATTACATAATCAGCCAACTATTCTCAGGGGGATAGTCAGTGCCATAGTAGTCTAGCAGCAGCTTATTCCACTTTGCCCATTGAGAACACACAGATGCTTGGATGAGCGTGCCTGGTTCTGGTAGGTTGGAAATAATAGCTGCAGCCAATAGATGATCTGAAGTGTATGGTTAGTTGAACCGGAATGTGTCATCAGTTTTATGCTCTCCTAGCTGCCAAGTCCTAACAGCTCCAATGCATGCCAATGAGTCTGCATATTTATGAGCTCCTAGCTCTCCTCAACCAATCCTCCCTACCTCTGCCACCGCCTCAGCCATTGCTGACAGATTTTTCTGGGGATCCAGCATTTTGCTAAGGAGAAGCAATCACTAGTTTATGCTGCCCTTAATGAGGACACCATAAAACTGGTAACAGTAGGTTCACATGTGGCACATTTGTTGCAGAAATTTCTGTAACTGTCCCATCCATCCGTATGTAGAAATCCATACACATGCTGCAGAATTTTAAAATAATTCCCACCAAAATTTCTGCAACAAAAATGTAATGTGTGAATAGTCCTGACCGGACACAATGTAGATAGATAGATAGATATAAACCTAGTAGTGTTGAGCGTAATTCGGTCCAAAGTGTAGGAAAAATTCAATTGAACACAAATCTGAATTTCCTTGCGCTTCGTGGTAACTAATCAATTTTTCCTAAAATGGCAGGTGCACGTGTTACAAAGTGAAAGTAAGAAGGCGGGGAATGCGACATCACCCATAATGCCGTGCAGGCAGCCAATCTGATGGTAGCCATCCCCTGTGATGTCACAGCCCTATGAAACTCTCATCCCACATGGTCTCCACCATTGTTCTGTGAGCTAAGCATGGGGAGAGACGTAGCAAGCGCTTATGCTCTAGGGACAGTGTTCCTGCAATAATCCAGCGGCCATGTTTGATCCATCCACAATGTTTGGCATCTGGTTTTAACCCAATTTTTTTTAAAAGGTTCATAGTAGGGAGGGATTCCAGACCTTATGAAGGGATCCACATGGGCTTATCCATGTTGTGAATAACTCAATTGCATTGCTTTGAGGACGGTGCTGTGTACCATCTCTGATACCATCACGCAGGAGGACAGAGGCTGCTGCATGCACGCTCCGGCTCCCCCGATTCCGGCCGGGTGGAGCTGGAGCACACTTGGATAATCATGGCATCTGAAGGTTTAAAAGTCCGCGGCTGGTATTACCACCACTCTTGTACATTAGTGTCTGTTCTATAAAACAGCAGACACGCGGCGGCCATGGCGCCCGCTACTCGCGCTAGCAGGTGCCATTTTTAAATGTCTGGCTGCTGGCGAAATTTACTGTCGGCAGTCGGGAAAGGGTTAACTTCCAAGCCTTCACACTGAGATTGGGATATCATGTGGGACGAATAATATTATTAGGCAGAATAGCCTGGGTATACCTGATTTATCGCGATTTGTGACTAATTAATTAGAAAATAATCAAATTTATTGGCGAACGTCGGCAAATCGTCTGAATCGAATTTTTTAAAATTTCGCTCATCTCTGAAACCTGGCCACACCATTGATATGAAATTAGGAACATTTCAATCTACACTGCTAAAAATTACCCATATCTCTTTTCCTCTGTTCCATTAACAGATTTATCACCTTCAGCCCAAAGGTTTTATAACTCATGTAATCTACAATCTGGCCAAATGAGCATATAAAATGCTAAATTACATTTTTGGAGGAAGAGTTCACCATACGGTTCATATCTGTTGATGCCCATTGCCAATCGTAAGAGGAAAAAACACTGACATTTTCTGAAAGAAAGAAAGGCCCATTTCAATATCTCATTGTTTTTATTCTAGATCCTTCTGTTTCCAATGGTAATTCTCAAGCCTCCATCTGTCTGCTCTAATAATATGTAAATAATAGGTCACCGGCTCTCGAAAATGAGACGGCCTCTAATGACCTGACCAGAAGATAAATGAGAGGCAAATAAGATAGGTGCTTTGTGATCTAATTCCGCCAATGTTATTAGAATTATGAAGAAACTGCTTTGGGCCTCAAAGTCAAATCATACAATGGTGTGAAAGTTATTGTTTTAGGATCCACTGAAGGAAAATAAGAAGCTATCACCATCCACAAGATATTTTAATAAGTCCGGCAGGATTTCAGGGACAATAGGTCTGCCAATTTAAACACACTTAATATCCATGCATACCGCACAGATACTGTCAGGAAAATGGGAAACTTGAAGAATCTTACACAAATGAATAGGCAGAAGGAGAGGCTCAAGGAGAATAATATGCTATAATAATCGGAGAAGTCACTGCACAAAGTCCACTAAGGAAAATTGTTTTAAAGGAAACAGGCTGCACCAAAGAGCTAGCAATTTCCAGCCAGCACTAACATTATTTGCAACCGGCATTTTACAGTACTTTGATGCCCACAAACCCCATCGCCTCAGTGTGTATGAATACAGGTTCTACAATTTACATACATGCGATTTATAACTATTACAAATTTCTGACAATAAAACGTGTAAAATTGAAACGGAAGATTCTGCACTGATTCTGCCCTAAGATAGGGCATGCTGCTTCTTTTTTACAAGTTTAAGGGTAAGTTCATATCACCGTTATGGATTTATTTATTTTTTTCCGTTATAACATGGTTATAACGGAAAATAACAGAAACCATAAGACATAAGTCAACACGGAAGTCTTTAAGAGGCATTCCGTTTTGATCCGTCATAATAGAAGTCTATGGGCAAGCATAACAGATCCGTCTGGATTCCGTTATGCAAGACGGAAAACAAAGTCCTGTCGACAGGACTTTTTTTTCCCGTTCTGTATAACAGAAACCAGATGGATCCGTTATGCTTGCCCATAGACTTCTATTATGATGCAAAGCAAAACGGAATGCCTTTTAACCGCCTCCGGACCGCCTAACGCAGGATTGCGTCCTAACGGCGGTCGATCTGTTCCTCCTTGACGCGCCGGCGCGTCATCTCGCAAGACGTGAGATTTCCTGTGAACGCGCGCACACAGGAGCGCGCGTTCACAGGATCGGGAGGTAAACGAGTGCATCTACAGCCTGCCAGTGGCAATCATTCGCTGGTAGCCTGTAGATGCGATTTTTTTAACCCTTGAAAGGTATATCAGACGCTGTTTTGTTAACAGCGTCTGATATACCTGCTACCTGGTCCTCTGATGGTCCCTTTTGCTTGGATCGACCACCAGAGTACACAGGCAGCTCTGTAAGTAACACCACTACACTACACCCCCCACCCCCCTGTCACTTATTAACCCCTTATTAACCCCTGATCACCCCATATAGACTTCCTGATCACCCCCCTGTCATTGATCACCCCCCTGTAAGGCTCCATTCAGACGTCCGTATGTGTTTTGTGGATTCACGGATCCGCAAAACACATACGAACGTCTGAATGGAGCCCTACAGGGGGGTGATCAATGACAGGGGGGTGATCACCCCATATAGACTCCCTGATCACCCCCCTGTCATTGATCACCCCCCTGTAAAGCTCCATTCAGACGTCCGTATGTGTTTTGCGGATCCGCAAAACACGGACATCGCGGATCCGCAAAACATGGACACCGGCAATATATACTATATAGAAAATGCCTTTTCTTGTCCGCAATTGAGTAGACAAGAATAGGACATGTTCTATAGGCTCTACAAAAAACGCAGTGTTCGCCCGATCAGGCCTGATCTTGTGCGCACACTTGCGTTCAGTCCGCCACACCGCAGTGACAGAAATTGATTTTTTTCTGATCACTGCAAAAACACCGTAAAATTGCTGCAGCGCTAAAAAAAGATCACTTTTGAGGGGCATGGCGAGTTCATAGAAGAATAATTTTTTTTGGGCACAAGTTAGCGGAGATTGATTTTTTTTTCTTACAATTTGGGCACAAGTTAGCGGAAATTGATTTTTTTTTCTTACAAAGTCTCATATTCCACTAACTTGTGACAAAAAATAAAATCTCACATGAACTCACCATAGCCCTCACGGAATCCAAATGCGTAACAATTTTTTGACATTTATATTCCAGACTTCTTCTCACGCTTTAGGGCCCCTAAAATGCCAGGGCAGTATAAATACCTTACAAATGACCCTATTTTGGAAAGTAGACACCCCAAGGTATTCGCTGAGGGGCATATTGAGTCCATGAAAGATTGAACTTTTTGTCACAAGTTCGCGGAAAGGGAGACTGTGAGAAAAAAAAAAAAACATTTTCCGCTAACGTGCCCAAAAAAAAATCTTTTATGAACTCGCCATGCCCCTCACGGAATACCAAAACGGGGTCACATGTGGGGTATTTATACTGCCCTGGCATTTTAGGGGCCCTAAAGCGTGAGAAGAAGTCCGGAATCCAACTGCCTAAAAATACCCTCCTAAAAGGTACTCATTGGAATTTGGGCCCCTTTGCGCACCTAGGCTGCAAAAAAGTGTCACACATGTGGTATCGCCGTACTCAGGAGAAGTTGGATAATGTGTTTTGGGGTGTATTTTTACATATACCCATGCTGGGTGAGAGAAATATCTCTGTCAAATGACAACTTTGTATAAAAAAAAAATGGAAAAAGTTGTCTTTTAGAGAGATATTTCTCTCACCCAGCATGGGTATATGTAAAAATACACCCCAAAACACATTGCCCTACTTCTCCTGAGTACGGCGATACCACATGTGTGACACTTTTTTGCAGCCAAGATGCGCAAAGGGGCCCAAATTCCAATGAGTACTTTCAGGATTTCACAGGGCATTTTTACGCATTTGGATTCCAAACTACTTCTCACGCTTTAGGGCCCCTAAAATGCAAGGGCAGTATAAATACCCCACATATGACCCCATTTTGGAAAGAAGACACCCCAAGGTATTCCGTGAGGGGTATGGTGAGTTCATGTAAAATTTTATTTTTTTGTCACAAGTTAGTGGAATATGAGACTTTGTAAGGAAAGAAAAAATAAAAAATCATTTTCCGCTAACTTGTGCAACAAAAAAAATATTCTAGGAACTCACCATGCCCCTCACGGAATACCTTGGGTGTCTTCTTTCCAAAATGGGGTCATTTGTGGGGTATTTATACTGCCCTGGCATTTTCGGGGCCCTAAAGCGTGAGAATCCAAATGCCAAAAAAATGCCCTCCTAAAAGATACTCATTGGAATTTGGGCCGCTTTGCGCACCTAGGCTGCAAAAAGGTGTCACACATGTGGTATCGCCGTACTCAGGAGAAGTAGGGCAATGTGTTTTGGGGTGTATTTTTACATATACCCATGCTGGGTGAGAGAAATATCTTTGTCAAATGACAACTTTGTATAAAAAAAATGGGAAAAGTTGTCTTTTAGAGAAGCAAGTGCTGCTCCCTATTGAAATTAATGGGAGGCTGCATTGAGACATTTTTGGAGCTGATTTGAAGCTGATTTTGAGGCAGAAATGCTCCAAAATCAGCACCAAAACATTGGTGAAGTGTGAACTGACCTGTACAGAAATCTGACAACCCCTTATATTAGAAATTAGCTAAAAGACAGGTAATATTTTTTAACATTTGAGGGGGAACTATTTTAATTTAAATAAAATTATCTTAAAATGAACCATTTAGTAACTCACTAAAATGCATTTGAAATGAAATGATGGAAGAGGGTAATGTGGTTGGTGTTATCTATTAAATGACCACAGTTATAAAAAAAAAAACTAAAGTCTCATTATAAATAATAGTAAATCTAAGGTTTATGAAAGATAGAAGAAATTAAAATCATGGCTGTTACCCCTGGCAACCAAGCACATAACAGTTATATTTCATGTACAGTTTATGAAGTGATATGGCAGATATTACAATGTTTCTATTTCTTTTTTTTTACAACATTTCTCTAGTGATTTTGTATGTGAGGTGTATGTGAAGGTGTATATCTTTTTCATCACAATTTAGTTTTAGTTTTATTCAGTGTTTTTTTTTTACTATGTTATTAGAATAATTATAATGCTATTGAAATTCTGTAACTAAAATTCTTGAGTCAATTCCACAATATATTTGTCACTTGTGTTATTATACGTCTTTATAAATCTTATAAAAAAAGGTTCCTATAGCTATAATCTTCATGTGACAGCCGCAAAGCCAAAAAGTATAGGATAGCTCAAGATTACTAGCAAGCAGAAAATTGCCCTTTTATCAGAGAGAAAATATTCCATGCCCATCCCCCTTCTTTTATTAAACATGTATCCCTAAATCCTCAAATACCTCCTGAATTCTGCCTTAACTGTTCTCATCTGGAAATCAGCGCATATGTACATGAGAGCGAATGTTTGTGCAAAACTATGTTTTCTTCTTCTGTATTTTAAAGACTTTAAGGGTATATTTACCTGCAGCAGATTTGTTGCAGAAATTTCATTCATCAGAATGGGACTTGCAGAAATCCATGTGCTTGGTGCCAAAACATCCCCATTCACATGAAAAGAACAGATTTTTCTGCCACAAATCTCCCATGTGTGAATATACCCTTAAAGGGGCTGTCCATTTTTTTTTTCAATTTCCCCTTCCCCATACCCCGTGGTACATGTGAAGAAATCTATACATACCTGCTCCCCGCTGCTCCATTCCAGCTCGGTGGATCCTGGGTCATCAAGATAATCTAGCAGAGCAATTGGAACAATGACTGGGGAGATCTCTGGATCCATGTGAGGTACAGGGCTGGTTCTAGCTTTGTTAGAAAGAGGTTGTCATGTACTATATGATGTCTGATTTTCTTTTTTTACTTCAACCATGACATAACCCCTTTAACTAGAGACAATCTGGTTAACTGGTTAACACTAAAGGGCCCTTTACACTGGTCAAGAGCAGATTATCGCTAACAAACATTACTAGTAACGCTCGTTAGCGATGATCTGGAGGTGTAAATGAACCGCGATTACCCAATGAATGAGCGAAACGCTCATTCATTGGGTAATTGGATCATTTGTGCAGCACAAAAGATCATTGTTTCCCAGTCGCAGATGGTGCTGTGTAAACACATTCTGCTGCCACAAAACAACGGGTCTCTAGGGGGAAGAGTGATGGCATTAGCGATCGCTCCTTCCCATACTCTGGAGGAGCTGGAGGAGATCGCTGCATCATGTAAATGCACCGGTCTCCTCTGCTAGTGAGCAGCAGATTGTCAGGAAGGAACACTGGATATATATCCAGACAGCAAAGAATACAAACTACTTCCTTTAGCGTTACCATTCATACCAAAAGAGTTACAGAAAACTGTAAAAAGATAATAAGACAAGGAATTTTTAAACAACATCATAACATTTTTCTAAAAACTAACATTAAGGAAACGTTGGTGCCTTAGGCTTTCTTCACGCATAGGGGATGATTGATCATAGGCCAGTGTTTTACACTGGGCTATGATCTTCGCTGCTCTGCCGGAGGATGCGCCGAATTTATGATTAGGCAAATGCCTCGTCGGAATTAGGTGCATCCTCTGGCAGTTAGTGTGCCTAAACAGAAAGTTACAGCATCTCGGACCTGCTATAGATTTCTTTTCGAGGAAGTGGCAAGAGCAGTGGAGAAACACCACTTGAGACAAAATTTGCAAACACGGGCTTTGCGATTTTTTTGACACTAGAAATGTGACATGGGTGGAATAATATCCCCCACCATAGTTTTTTTGCTGCATTTTTGGGTCACTTTTTTATTCAGACAATTGCTGACATGTTTTTCGTTAAGCCCTATCGAGCATATGGTGAAAAAATGGCAAGAACAAAAACACATTGAAGCAGATTTACTAATACTGTCTAAGAGTTAGATGCAAAGTTAGGCTACATGCACACGACCGTGTAGATCCCCCCCCCCCCCGTGGTCCGCAATACACGGGCACAGGCCGTGTGCATTCCACATCACGGATCGAGGACCCATTCAGTGAATGGGTCCGCAATCACAGAGATGCAGAACGGAGGCATGGATCAGAACCCTACGGAAGCACCACAGAGTGGTTCTGTGGTTTTTGTGGCCGTGCCACCGCCCCGCAAAAAAAGTAGCGCATGCACTACTTTTTTGCGGTGCGGACCGTCGGATGCGGATTGCAGACCCCATTCAAGTGAAGGGGTGTGTGATTCGCATGTGGCTGCCCCACAGTCTGTGCCCGTGCATTGCGGACCGCAGTTTGCAGTCCGCAGTATGGGCACGAAGCCCTTACGTTCGTGTGCATGTAGCCCTACCCTGGACTCTACAAAAATGCCCCAAATGTCTCACAATGGCTGATGCTGAATGATAAATCTGGTGCACCTCTTGACTGTCCACCTATTTGTTGGCTTACTTTACACCAGGATATTAACCACAATTCTGGCCCACAATGGATCGGAGGATTTTAAGCCAATCCTCATTCTCGATAAGCCATTCCCCTATGTTGGGAGCGACAGAAAATGTGGGTAAGACATGTGGCTCAATCTGAAACAATATACTGGTGCATTTGCAATAGTAAATCTTCCTGATTGTTTACAGCAAATTTTATATTTTACTATTTTACTGCAGCAAATGTTTGTCAACAGCATTTTTCAAAAAACGTGGATAGCACCAGGAAAAAGATTACAAAAACACTGCATTTTTTTTCTAAAATGTGCAAAAACACCCATACAGCAATGGATTGAAAATTCTAATGAAAAACTCCTTAAAATTTGCCTACTCACTGGGTTGTCATTAAACATTATGCATGCATTGGTCACAATCAAGGCACTGGTGACTGAAATGCAGGAGTACGCATTCATAATTGAAAATTAAAGAAGAAGAGGAGCTACTTAATAGGGAATTGGTCATGTCACCATTTCACATAAGAACAAAGGATGTTAGAAAGTCAAACACAAGCCACAACATTTAAAACATTAATTACTCAAATAATATAAACCCCACAAAGACTGGATTATAGTTGGAAACTAAATATTCTATTAGAATGCCTGAGCCTAATACATATTCAGATTTGTCACATGTTCTTCTTTAAGAATGTAAATGTTTCCACATTAATTGTGGTATGTACCTTTAAAAATATGCATTTCATGGCTGCCCCTGCTGTAATGTCTGTTTCATCTAATTTTCCTAATTCTCTATAGACCGTTGATAAATGACCCACTGAATCCACATCACTGCTGATCTAACCTTATATAATATATGTGGACCTCAGGGATGTTTCCATTATGGTAACACAAACAAAACCGCGTTATCTGTTATTAAGACCCTGACTCCAGGTAGGCTGATTCCTCATGCTATGTTATTCTATACATAACCAGTACTTTTTATTTGACAGCACCTTAAATTGGTAATTTAGGAAGTGAAAAAGAAATGACTTTTCTCATTTTCCTGAATGGTAGAGGCAACATAGAAAAACACAGCCTAGCACAGGTTGTTATTTTGTACAATTGTCTATAAATGTGGTGTGAATCATATTTCTTAATGGTATAGGGAAAGGCCATAATGACACCAATAACCTACATTGAGGCAAATATTTTATAGAAATCATAACCCCTTCAATTGTTTGCCAAGCGCCTATAATTATGACAGTACACTTAGGAATCCCTTATCCTATTAATTTCCATGTGATTTAAAAAAAAAAAAATCTCCAATCTTTCCCGAATTGTCGTGAAGTGCAAAAGTAAAGATCAATCTTGTATGACCATATGAAGGCCATATTCACTTCAAATGGAAATATTTCAATTATCACCAGCAACACCACATGATGCCTGTACAAGGTTTCCAGAGGGAGTGCAATTACCCCTCACTTTGAAAGAGTTGCCATTTACTTGAAAGCAATACTCAGAAGCTCTACAATGCAAAATGTAATTTCCATCATTATATAGAACATACATCAATGTTCCTTGCTTGTATGGAATTACTTCTACATATGTTACCCTTTGTTTCTCATACTATGGAAGAGAATAAATATCAGCCATGTACTTGTGATCTTCCTGTTTTAAGAACAGTCAGTTTAAAGAGACACTCTAGTTTTAATGTTGCCTATACAGATCAACAAAAGTAATTAATAAATTACCATTTATGGGTTGTCTGTCATCTTTGCTCCGTCTTCCACTCTGATGTGAGTCCGCTAATGTAGCCTATACTTCCCATCATGCCTCAGGCTTGCCAGTAACAGAAGAGACAGAGTCTCACCAGAATGCACCTGCAGTGACCCAGTGGGTTACTGCTAAATAGTTAATTTACTGCTAAAAGGGTTAATGTATTTTCATTGCTGTGTAATGTGATTCCAAAAAGTAAAATGGGAAAACAGCTAAGTTATAGTGCCCTACTCAGCAGGAGGCTGTCTGGACCTGCCCCCTCTGAAGGAGATGCTGTGTAGTCTGATTCCATCAGCCAGTGAGTCTGGCCTAGGCAGCTGGTGTAAGGAGCTGTATGGGTCTCTGCAGTGTGAAGCCTACTACAGGGGGTTCTCCATCCCTACATGCTGAGCACAAGTGCCAAACTTCTGGGAGAAAAAGGACAGACTGTTTAGAACCATAAAGGACAGTGAATGATAGCAAAGATAACACATGTTTATGGTTTTGGACTTGGCTGCTTGTGGAAAGGGTAAATTACCTCCCGTACCCAACACATTTTGGAGATGGAATGGCCATTCAATCTAAGATATGCACCCACAGTGGGAATTGCAGTGTTAATGAGAATGGGACTGCACACCTTTGGTCAATTTGGAAAGTTGTCTGAATTTAATAGAGAGAGATTATACACCCTGCTTTCCAATATTCAGTCTTGGAAAGATTGAGGGTCTTTGTAAACTGCCTAAACTACATCAGTAAAGAACCTTGGATTTGTTACCTCTATCTGTGCCTCATCATTACACTGTGTAGACTACAAAGGAGCCTTGCCATTAACGTCCAAACCTCAAAATCATCAAGGGCACCACACCTAAAACCAGGCAGGGACCCCAATGCCAGTTTGTGTCCAGAGGAAAGAAAGGGTGCGCCCTCCATTCATTTCTGCATGGCCCCAGGAAGCGCTATAGTGAGAAGAGCTACTGTGAACCTCTACTACTCCTATCTGTGCCAAAACTACCACTCCCATCCTACTCCCAGCATTCCCTCTGCGGGTCGCAGCACACTTGCTCTTCACTAAAATATATATGGGCTGTTTGCTCTAGACAAATCTCAGCATCGGGCTCTGAAGGAGTAGGGTAAAAATAGCCTCCACAGACAGATCGAAGAATGATAACTCTCTGGATCTACTGTATGATGCCTATAATAATCAGCCAGATTCCCCTGTAATCACTGAGGATGAGTATAGCCAGTGTCACATACAAGGCGTACCAGAGCGACTGTCCGCTAGCTTAAAATAAGTCTACATTCCCTCACTAAAACAGGCACATACTGTATATGTATGCACCAAAAGCTACTCAGGAAACACTTCATATCATTGCATATATTCCCCAAATCCCTATTGTGCCTAGGTACAAGAAGTGAATAAGTTATATGCATATAATACAATGGCTTGAAAAAGTATTCATACCCCTTGAACTTTTCCACATTTTATTACATTACACCCACAAAGTATGTATGAAGTAAAAAGAAAATGATGCATGGCTTTCAAAATTTGTAATAAATAATACTTTGTAGGACAACATTTCACTACAATTACAGCTGCAAGTATTTTCGGGTATGTCTCTACCAGCTTTGCACACATGGAGGCTGAGATTTTTGCATATTCTTTGCAAAATAGCTCAAGCTCAATTAGATTGAATGGAGAGCACCTGTGAACTGCTATGTTCAAGTCTTGCCACAGATTCTCAATGGAATTTAGGTCTGGCTTTGACTGGGCCATCCTAACACATAAATATGCTTTGATCTAAACCATTCCATTGTAGCTCTGGCTGTATGTTTAGGGTCGTTGACCTACTATAAGGTGAACCTTTGCTATAGTTTTAAGTGTTTTGTAGCCTCAACCAGGATTGCCCTGAATTTAGCTCCATCCATCTTCCCATCAACTCTGACCACCTTCCTTGTCTTTGATAAAGAAAAACGTCCCCACAGCATGATTCTCCCACCACTATTTTCCACAGTGGGGATGGTGTGTTCAGGGTGATGTGCAGTGTTTGTTTTTTGCCACACATAGCGTTTTGCATTTAGACCAAAACGTTCAACTTTGGTCTCATCTGACCAGAGCACCTTCTTCCATATGTTTGCTGTGTACCCTACATGGCTTGTGTCAAACTGTAAATGGAACTTCTCAAAAATGGCTTTCTTCTTGCCAGTCCTCCATAAAGGCAAGATTTGTGGAGTACATGACTGTAACCCCTGTTACTGCCTGGACCACAGACTGTAACCTTGCATAAACCCCCTGGATTGATTACTTTCATTTGGATAATTGTGTCACAGGCAAAGCCCATTGTGTTTGTAGATTGTGTCACAGACAATGCCCATTGTGTGTGTTAATTGTGTCACAGGCAGTGCCCATTGTTTTTGTTAAATGTATAGTTTTGGAGTTACAGAAATGTGTTAAAAAGTAGATTGATCGCTTGGAAATATATAAGCTGATACCACAATTATCTCCCAAGCAGAGGGAAAGAATGTACAGTGATGAATGGGGGTATTTAAACTGTAAAATGTTAAATGATTGGCTGCTATGTTTATGTCCTAAGTTCCCAACAAGGTCCATGTGGATAGCAACCTTGTTGGAAAATTTGTATTAAAGGCAATGCTTGTGTGGTCATTAAAGCAGTCCTGCTTAACCCTCAATATGCAGCCTCGTCTCGTTATTGAAGAGTACCTGCTTCCAGTTTAATCACTATCTCTTTTAAGAGCTCTACTTCTCCCTCTCTACAAGGATCCAGTGTATGGGATATCGGGAATACTGTGCCGCGCAGTCTCTCGCTGGGAAAAGGATGTGTCCAACAGCATACACCCTGCTCACAACCTGGATGGCCGTTACATTGGTGGCAGCAGTGGGATGGTTCTTTCATCCGCGGAGCAAGAGCTGACTGCATGGAGAACCGATATGCAAAGCTAAAATGACCCACACTGAAAGATCTGCTAGAGACCCGAGGACGGAGTGCCAGTAACTGACCGCAGAGAGAATTGATCGCTGGAACTAGACGAGACGGATCAGTCAATGGAAATAGCCAAGCCAAAATGGCCCAAACACTGAGGAGGCCGAAATCACCAGCATCATTCAGCGAAGGCTAGCCATGTATGGGCCCACTGTCGGAGGAACTGGTTGATCGGCTGTTCCTCGAAGTGAGAGCTGAGATTGAGAACAGGAGGGCGTATGAACTACAATTGGTAAGGGCACAACAGCTTGTTATACCCACAGTTCCTACCCCCCCCCCCCCCCCTAACAACAGCCACAAGGAAATTCCCGTTCGCAGATTTCAAAGCTTTTGTGGAGAACGAGGATGAAATTGATGGGTACTTGGCCGATTTTGAGAGGCAATGCTCCCTACACCAGGTACCCACTGAGCGATGGGTCGCCATACTATCTGGGAAGCTGTCTGGGAAAGCAAACAAAGCCTTCCGGGCCCTCGCTCCAGAGGACATCCAACAGTACCAGTTGGTCAAGGACGCACTCGTCACTTAGTATGCAGTGACCCCTGAGACTTACCGCCGCTGCTTCCAGGAATACAATAAAAAGGCTGCGGATTCCCACATGGAATGGGCCTGCCGGTTGCATCGGGTGGCATCCTACTGGATTAAGGGTTGCCATGCCAATACCGGGGAGGAAGTATTACAATTATTTCTGATGGAGCATTTCTTCCGGGACTTGTCTACTGACCTACAGGACTGGGTATGAGACTGCCGTCCCCTCACCTTAAAGGACGCTGCCCGGTTAGCAGATGAGTATGCAGAAACCAGAAAAGTGAGTCAAAGTGCCCCCTGACAGCCTGCTCATGTGGAGCCTCGTGCCCCTGCTCCTACCCCTCACCCGGAGTTTCATGCTCCAGTACGCTACCAAGGGTCCCCAAATTATCCCCTGGACTAATCCAAGGTCCTATGTCACAGGTGCCACAATACGGGACATATTGCTAAGAACTGCCCCTTGGGACCCTCCGCTCCAGCCTGGAGGCATCCCTCTCCTGGAGCAGATGCTGCGACCACTCATACTCCAGCGGTTCCCTGTATGGAAACCGAGTTGGGTACCGAGGATTGCCTGGGAATACTATACGAGGCAGATCCTGTTCAAGCTGCATCTCCGCACAATTGTCAACAGCATCAACAGGATGTACGGGTGAATGGACAAGTAGCCCAAGGTCTGCGGGACACAGGCACCACCATCACTTTGGTGCAACGACATTTGGTCAAACTGGAGCACCTGTCCAACCAGACCGTTGCTGTCCGAGTCGCTGGAGGAGCCTCCCTACTGTTCGAGTGCACCTAGACTAGGGAGTTTGATCCAGAAAAACCACTGTGGGGATTATGGATAACTTACCCGCCAAAGTCTTGCTGAGCAACAACATTGGGCCCCTGGCTTCCACTTATTTGCCCACCACAACCGCTAAAAAATTACCCTGTGGCCACCAAGTCCCAAACCCATGTTGCCATAGACGCCTCACCAGGCAAATGGAACTTATGCCCTAGAAGCGATCCGGACATCCACAAGCTGACCCAAAAAAGGATCAAACCAGGTCTGCCAGGGTGTTCCACAAAAGGCGAGCCATGTAACAGAACCCCTGTTATTGCCTGGACCACAGACTATAACCTGGATTCATTACTTTTGTTAATTGTGTCACAGGCAATACCCATTGTGTGTGTTAATTGCATCACAGGCAATGCCCATTGTGTGTGTTAAATGTATAGTTTTGGACAGAAATGTGTTAAAAAAGTATATTGTTTGTTGTAAACAATTGAGCTGATGCCACAATTAACTCAATTATCTCCCAAGCAGAGGGAAGGAATGTACAGTGATGAATGAGGGTGTTTAAACTGTAAAACTGTAAATGATTTGCTGCTATGTTTATGTCCTCAGTCCCCAACAAGGTCCCCGTGGATGGTAACATTGTTGGAAAATGTGTATAAAAGGCAAAGCTTGTGTGGACATTAAAGCAGTCTTGCTTAACCCTCAATATGTAGCTTTGTCTCGTTATTGAAGAGTACCTGCTTCCAGTTTAATCACTAATCGCTTTTTAGAGCTCTATTTCTCCCTCTCTACAAGGATCCAGCAGATGGGATATCGGTAAAACTGTGCCATACAGCCTCTCGCGTGGAAAATTATGTCTCTAACGGCATACACTCTGCTCACAACCTGGGTGGCCGTTACATTGGTGGCAGCAGTGGGATAGTCCTTTTATCTGCGGAGCAAGAGCTGACTGCAAGGAGAACCGATATGCCAAGCTAAAACGACCCACGCTGAAAGATTTGCTAGAGAGCCGAGGACGGAGTGCCAGTAACAGACCACAGAATTGATCACTAACCTCCTGGAACTAGACGAAATGGATTAGTCAATGGAAATAGCCGAACCAAATGGGCCGAACACCGAGAAGGCCGAAACCTGGGTGGCCGTTATAATGACTAAGGCTAGGTCTACACGACGACATTTGTCGCGTGACAAAAAGTCGCGCAACAGATAGGGCGCAACAGTTGTCGCGTGACATTTTGTTGCACTACTGTCGCGCAACAATTTTTATAATGGCAGTCTATGGTGTCGCACTGCAACATGCGACATGTTGCGACTGCGACGCGACAGTCGCAGAAAAATCCATCTTGAATGGCTTTTCTGCAACTGTCGCGTCGCAGCATGTCGCATGTTGCAGTGCGACACCATAGACTGCCATTATAAAAATTGTCGCGCGACATTGGTGCAACTAAATCATCGTGTAGACCTAGCCTAATAGTTGTCCTGTTGACAACTTTTCCCACCTGAGTTCTGGATCTCTGCAGCTCCTCCAGAGTGCTCTCCTTGTCTAGGCTGTCAGCTTATTCTACTTTCACACTCTCATTTTGGCTTTCCGTTTGTGAGATATGTCATGGGCTCTCACAAGTGGTCCAAAATGGATCAGTTTTGCCCTAAAAGCCTTTATATAATAAGAAAAATGTAAAAACAAGCAACATTAATCAAAAAGATCGCTATATCAATCTCAGCGGTTTCTCAAAGGAAAACACTGAGGTCATACCTATCATTTAAGCCTAATGGACCCAGAGCTCTCGAGCGAATTATCCATCTGGCCTCTTTTTCTAATAGGTGATGCCTATCTCCTCCTTGTGGGGGATTAGGTACATGTTCTATACCAGAATTACCTCCATGTACTTCCCATACATGGTCTGTAAGTGTAGGACAGCCTTTCCCTGATTTGATAGAATTTATATGCTTCCTGAGTCTTTCATAGATGCATCTGATGGTTTTGCCTATGTAGAAGCGTCCACACTTGACACATTATGAGATACACAATATACGTACTCTTACAGGTTATAAAACTGTCAACCTTATGAAAGATGCCTCCGAAATGTAAGATTTTACTTTTCACATATATATATATATATATATATATATATATTTATTTTTTAACCTAACTCTGCTTTACACTTCTCCACAACTTTATCCCTGACCTGTTTGCTGTGTTCTTTGGTTTTCATGATTCTGTTTGATCACTAATGTTAACTAACAAACCTCTGAGGCCTTCACAGAACAGCTGTAGTTATACTGAGAATAAATTACACATAGGTGGATTCTATTTACTAAGTTGGTGACTTCTAAGGGCAATTGGTAATACTGAGTTTTATTTAGGAGTATCAGAGTAGAGGGGGCTGAATACAAATGTGCACCACAGTTTTCAGATTTTTGTTTATGAAATATTTTGACAACTGTGTATTATTTTCTTTTCAATTTACAGATACTTGCAAATTTGTGTTGGTCATTTTGTGGGTGTAATGTGAAAAAAAAAATGTGGAAAAGGTCAAGGCGTATGAATACGTTTTCAAGGTACGGTGTGTGTGTGTGTGTATATATATATATATATATATATATATATATAAAGCAGGCAGCACTCCAAGGTAAAGGTGAAAAAATATATGCGAGACTTTATTCACCCATGTGACAAGGCAATGTTTCAGCTCAGTATGAGCCTTTCTCATAATCCTACTGAGCTGAAACATTGCTTTGTCACATAGGTGAATAAAGTCTTGCATATATTTTTTACCTTTACCTTGGAGTGCTGCCTGCTTTTTGGATGTTTCATATTGGGTAAGCTGTATCCCGTTTGGGCTGTGCACCTACTTTTTTCCTTTTTTTGTTTTTCTTTCCCGGTGCTGCCATCTTTTCAATATATATAAATAAATATATATATATATATATATATATCGTAATTTTTGCTTGTTAGGACTCACTTTCTTTTCCCCAAAAGTGGTGGAAAAAGGGCAGTGAGTCTTATAAAGAGAAGGATGCAGTTTTTACATTGCTAGCACTGATACATCGCCAGCCGCTATGGGGTGGGAGGCCAGCAACTGCTGTTGCACTCGCAGCGGGGCCCGGTGCAGTCACTGTACCCCATTACACCGGGCCTCACTCACAGCAGTTTTTACATGTAAAGTCTGTTTATTCAATCCTTAACCAGTGGCTCTGGTTTGGTAAACTAGTGTAATCTTCTGTAGTAGTACTCACTATCAAAGCGGCAGGCAGGCCAGCAGTGTAACGTCATTCATTCATTCACGCTCCTCCTGCTTCATTCATGAAGTGGGAGGTGCATGAATGACTGAGTGAGGTTACGCTGCCGGCATGCCCACCACTTTGATAGTGAGTACTATTACAGAAGATTACGCTAGTTTAAAAAACCAGAGCAACTGGTTAAGGATTGAATAAAGAGACTTTACATGTAAAGACTGCTGTAAGAGGGGGCCGGTGTAATGGGGTCACTATAAGATGCTATGTGTCATCCACAGATCCCCCCCATAACAGTGTCATCCACAGATTCCCCCCATAACAGTGTCATCCACAGATCCCCGTTAACAGTGTGTCTGTCACCACCAGATCTTTGAGAAGTTCTGATAGACATTCTTCAGTACCTCCTGCATGATCTTCTTTTGTTTTGCTTTCATTTTGACATCTCTCCTCCCTGTCCCAGCTGTCATTAGCAGTGATTGCCTCCCTATATATCTCCTCCCCATACTGCCTCACCTTGCGGTTTATATTACATCCTGGATTGTGTTCTCTGCTGGAAGTTGCTACAGCTGGGTTTTCAGATAAGTCTATTTCTGTATTTGTTGTTTTCCTGTTGGCTTGGTTCTAGGTGACCCTGACTCCCTCCGTATTAAGTGCAGGGAGCTGGTGGTCGTGTCCCCTCACTATTATAGGGTTTGCAGGTGTCATTCAGTCTAGGTACGTGGACATGCAACCTTCTATCACTGAGATCTTTGCATGGGCTGAGAAGACAGAGAGAGCTTCAGGGCTTTAATAGGGGTCACCCTTTTATTCCTTAGTTTTGGATCAAGCCAGTCAGATCCTTATTTGTAACTTCTTATTTTCTGTTACACCATCCGTGACAGTGTCATCCACAGATCCCCCAAAACAGTGTCGTCATCCACAGATCCCCCATAACAGTGCATCATCCACAGATCTCCATAACAGTGTGTCATCCACAGATCCCCATAACAATGCATCATCCACAGATGCCCCCATAACAGTGTGTCATCCACAGATCCCCTCCATAACAGTGTCATCCACAGACCCCCATAATAGTGTCATCTACAGACCACCATTAGTTCAATACCCACCAAAAGCACACCTTTTGGTAAAAAATATTTTTTTTCTTATTTTTCTCATCAAAAACCTAGGTGCGTCTTATCATCAGGTGCATCTTATAAAGCGAAAAATACGGGCATATTGTATATATTAATGAAGTGGTTAAACTATAGATCTCTTAAACATACACTAATCTATCCTGTTTTTGTTAACCATATTCCAATGTAACATAGCTCCGTACTGCTCTCCCCTGCCTCCTGTTTGTGATAGGTTTCTCTTTAAACTTTTACAAGCAAAAGGCAGGAGAAAGCAGTGTGAAGCTACATCTCATAGAATACAATAGAGCTTCTACTCACAGAAGACAGTGATAGTCAGGAGAGCTTTAGAACTCTGCAGATAATCCAGGTATTGACTCACTTACTATATCATTGTGCTCCTGGTACCTTAGAAAGGAAATCTTCAGAAAGGGGTGTACACAGGGCAGTTCATAGGGCCCCATAGCAAAACTTACTATTAGCCCCCTGCACCTAGTTTCCCAGTGCAGGTGCAACAATCACTTCAAGTCAATGTAGAACATGAGCAACGCCCCAAATTTACATTTGTTTTTTGTTTTTTTTTGCAGCCACCACTAGGGGGAGCTCAGCGAATAGAAATTAATACAACTACGATGAAAGCTGTAATAATCTCTTTCCATCGGGCTCCCCTAGTGGCAGCTGTGTGAAAATGCAGTGTTTTCAAACAGGAAAAGGGGGACAGAGACCAAGGATGGTGGTGCTTGATGGGGAGTAGAGGTCTCGAAGAGTTGCCATGAGTTAATTGATAGATAGTCATGTAATTCTTTAGCTCATAGGAAGTGAGCCAAGGGGGAAACTAACATCTTGCTACACACAACAGCAAACTCTGGACTAGTGGTCAGACTAGGCATTACATGACACAACTCACCATAATGAAAGGGTTCAAAAGATATGGATGCAAATGAGCCGGGTTAAAACACTGCTAGAATACAGTATATCTGATTAGTTAGCATTATACAGCTGTAGCGAAGTTACAATTGACTCTGATAACACATGGCACAGTGTTATCTCTTTTTCTTGCCTTTCTTTACATAATGCGTTAACTATCAAGTTTAGCTCGGCTGCATCTGTATGTCCATAAAAAATGTTAGACTGCTTCTTTAATATGCTGCTCTATGTAATGGCAGTATATCACAGCTACAAGTCCATACTCCCAGTATGGCTAATTGCTGAAAGAATAGACAGGACACATAGTTTAAGAGTCAGGCGTCTTCATGTGGAGAGGGTGTGATTGATAGGATGCTAAGTGCGCACATCTGAATAGTAGCCTATCAGTAGCTGCAGAGAGGAGCAGGGAAAGCACTCGAGTACACCACCTCCTAAACGATAGCCCTGATTTATCAAGACCAGCACATGCTGCGTCGGTCTTGATAAGGCCTGCAGGTACGTTCCCCATATTGTAGAGAGTGAGAGGTTGCTAGGGATTTAGGGGTTACTAGGGATAGTTGTTCCCATCCTATCTGCACTGAGCGTCTTTAACAGTCACTTGTAGTCCTCCACGATCCTGTCGGACTAGAAAACTACGTTTCAGGGTTTCTTGAGGGATACCTGATCATCCTCAACTTCAAACTGGTAAGACTGTTCATTTTTTATTACGTATCTTTCCTGTATACCGTATGCTATAGGACAGTGATGGCGAACCTATGGCACGGGTGCCAGAGGCAGCACTCAGAGCCCACTCTGTGGGCACCCACACCCTGGAAAATGTCTATGGTCTACCAATATGCCTTAGACTTTTTCTGTCAGTCATCAGCGCAGGGCGCACTATGAACAGCACAGGCAGCGCTCTGAATGTAGGCAGGATATTATAGCTAAATAATAAAGTACATACAAACCGGATTCCCAAAAAAGTTGGGACACTAAACAAATTGTGAATAAAAACTGAATGCAATGATGTGGAAATGGCAAATGTCAATATTTTATTTGTAATAGAACGTAGATGACAGATCAAACGTTTAATCCGAGTAAATGTATCATTTTAACCACCTCCGGACCGCCTAACGCAGATGTGCGTTCCGGAGGTGGCAGCCCTGCGCAGAGTCACGCATATATGCGTCATCTCGCGAGGGTCGGGATTTCCTGTGAACGCGCGCACACAGGCGCGCGCGCTCACAGGAACGGAAGGTAAGCGAGTGGATCTCCAGCCTGCCACAGGTAGGCTGGAGATCTGATTTTTTTAACCCCTAACAGGTATATTAGACGCTGTTTTGATAACAGCGTCTAATATACCTGCTACCTGGTCCTCTGGTGGTCCCTTTTGTTAGGATCGACCACCAGAGGACACAGGTAGCTGTGTAAAGTAGCACCAAACACCACACTACACTACACCCCCCCCCCCCGTCACTTATTAACCCTTTATGAACCACTGATCACCCCATATAGACTCCCTAATCACCCCCCTGTCATTGATCACCCCCCTGTCATTGATCACCCCCTGTAAGGATCCATTCAGACGTCCGTATGATTTTTACGGATCCACGAATACATGGATCGGATCCGCAAAACGCATACGGACGTCTGAATGGAGCCTTACAGGGGGGTGATCAATGACAAGTGGGTGATCACGCATATAGACTTCCTGATCACTTCCCTGTCATTGATCACCCCTCTGTCATTGATCACCCCCCTGTAAGGCTCCATTCAGACATCCGCATGATTTTTACGGATCCACTGATACATGGATCGGATCCGCAAAACACATGCGGACCTCTGAATGGAGCCTTACAGGGGGGTGATCAATGACAAGGGGGTGATCACGCATATAGACTTCCTGATCACTTCCCTGTCATTGATCACCCCTCTGTCATTGATCACCCCCCTGTAAGGCTCCATTCAGACGTCCGCATGATTTTTACGGATCCACTGATACATGGATCGGATCCGCAAAACACATGCGGACGTCTGAATGGAGCCTTACAGGGGGGTGATCAATGACAGGGGGTTGATCACCCCATATAGACTCCCTGATCACCCCCCTGTCATTGATCACCCCCCGGTAAGGCTCCATTCAGACGTCCGCATGTGTTTTGCGGATCCGATCCATGTATCCGTGGATCCGTAAAAAATCATACGGACGACTGAATGGAGCCTTACAGGGGGGTGATCAGGGAGTCTATATGGGTGATCACCCCTCTGTCATTGATAACCCCCCCTGTAAGGCTCCATTCAGACGTCCGCATGTGTTTTGCGGATCCGATCCATGGATCCGTAAAAATCATACGGACGTCTGAATGGAGCCTTACAGGGGGGTGATCAGTGACAGGGGGGTGATCACCCTGATCACCCCCTGTCATTGATAACCCCCCTGTAAGGCTCCATTCAGACGTCCGCATGTGTTTTGTGGATCCGATCCATGTATCCATGGATCCGTAAAAATCATACGGACGTCTGAATGGAGCCTTACAGGGGGGTGATCAATGACAGGGGGGTGATCACCCTGATCACCCCCTGTCATTGATCACCCCCCTGTAAGGCTCCATTCAGACGTCCGCATGTGTTTTGCGGATCCGATCCATGTATCCATGGATCCGTAAAAATCATACGGACGTCTGAATGGAGCCTTACAGGGGGGGTGATCAGTGACAGGGGGGTGATCACCCTGATCACCCCCTGTCATTGATAACCCCCTGTAAGGCTCCATTCAGACGTCCGCATGTGTTTTGCGGATCCGATCCATGTATCCATGGATCCGTAAAAATCATACGGACGTCTGAATGGAGCCGTACAGGGGGGGTGATCAGTGACAGGGGGGTGATCACCCTGATCACCCCCTGTCATTGATAACCCCCCTGTAAGGCTCCATTCAGACATCCGCATGTGTTTTGCGGATCCGATCCATGTATCCATGGATCTGTAAAAATCATACGGACGTCTAAATGGAGCCTTACAGGGGGGGTGATCAATGACAGGGGGGTGATCACCCATATACACTCCCTGATCACCCCCTGTCATTGATCACCCCCCTGTAAGGCTCCATTCAGACGTCCGCATGTGTTTTGCGGATCCGATCCATGGATCCGTAAAAATCATACGGACGTCTGAATGGAGCCTTACCAGGGGGGTGATCAATGACAGGGGGGTGATCAGGGAGTCTATATGGGTGATCACCCCCCTGTCATTGATCACCCCCCTGTCATTGATCACCCCCCTGTAAGGCTCCATTCAGACATTTTTTTGGCCCAAGTTAGAAGAAATGTTTTGTTTGTTTTTGTTTTTGTTTTTTCTTACAAAGTCTCATATTCCACTAACTTGTGTCAAAAAATAAAATCTCACATGAACTCACCATACCCCTCACGGAATCCAAATGCGTAAACATTTTTAGACATTTATATTCCAGACTTCTTCTCACGCTTTAGGGCCCCTAAAAAGCCAGGGCAGTATAAATACCCCACATGTGACCCCATTTCGGAAAGAAGACACCCCAAGGTATTCCGTGAGGGGCATATTGAGTCCATGAAAGATTTAAATTTTTGTCCTAAGTTAGCGGAAAGTGAGACTTTGTGAGAAAAAAACAAAAAAAATCAATTTCCGCTAACTTATGCAAAAAAAAAATAATTTCTATGAACTCGCCAGGCCCCTCATTGGATACCTTGGGGTGTCTTCTTTCCAAAGTGGGGTCACATGTGGGTATTTATACTGCCCTGCCTTTTTAGGGGCCCGAAAGTGTGAGAAGAAGTCTGGGATCCAAATGTCTAAAAATGCCCTCCTAAAAGGAATTTGGGCACCTTTGCGCATCTAGGCTGCAAAAAAGTGTCACACATGTGGTATCGCCGTAGTCAGGAGAAGTTGGGGAATGTGTTTTGGGGTGTCATTTTACATATACCCATGCTGGGTGAGAAAAATATCTTGGTCAAATGCCAACTTTGTATAAAAAAATGGGAAAAGTTATCTTTTGCCAAGATATTTCTCTCACCCAGCATGGGTATATGTAAAATGACACCCCAAAACACATTCCCCAACTTCTCCTGAGTACGGCAATACCAGATGTGTGACACTTTTTTGCAGCCAAGATGGGCAAAGGGGCACATATTCCAAAGAGCACCTTTCGGATTTCACAGGCCATTTTTTACAGATTTTGATTGCAAGGTACTTCTTACACATTTGGGCCCCTAAATTGCCAGGGCAGTATAACTACGCCACAAGTGACCCCATTTTGGAAAGAAGACACCCCAAGGTATTCTGTGAGGGGCATGGCGAGTTCCTAGAATTTTTTATTTTTTGTCGCAAGTTAGTGGAATATGAGACTTTGTAAGGAAAAAAGAAAAGTTTTGGGGTGTCATTTTACATATACCCATGCTGGGTGAGAGAAATATCTTGGCAAAAGATAACTTTTCCCATTTTTTTATACAAAGTTGGCATTTGACCAAGATATTTTTCTCACCCAGCATGGGTATATGTAAAATGACACCCCAAAACACATTCCCCAACTTCTCCTGAGTACGGCGATACCACATCTGTGACACTTTTTTGCAGCCTAGATGCGCAAAGGTGCCCAAATTCCTTTTAGGAGGGCATTTTTAGACATTTGGATCCCAGACTTCTTCTCACACTTTCGGGCCCCTAAAAAGCCAGGGCAGTATAAATACCCACATGTGACCCCACTTTGGAAAGAAGACACCCCAAGGTATCCAATGAGGGGCATGGCGAGTTCCTAGAATTTTTTATTTTTTGTCACAAGTTAGCGGAAAATGATGATTTTTCTTTTTTTTTCTTTTTTCCTTACAAAGTCTCATATTCCACTAACTTGCGACAAAAAATAAAAAATTCTAGGAACTCGCCATGCCCCTCACAGAATACCTTGGGGTGTCTTCTTTCCAAAATGGGGTCACTTGTGGGGTAGTTATACTGCCCTGGCAATTTAGGGGCCCAAATGTGTGAGAAGAACTTTGCAATCAAAATGTGTAAAAAATAGCCTGCGAAATCCGAAAGGTGCACTTTGGAATATGTGCCCCTTTGCCCACCTTGGCTGCAAAAAAGTGTGACACATCTGGTATCGCCGTACTCAGGAGAAGTTGGGGAATGTGTTTTGGGGTGTCATTTTACATATACCCATGCTGGGTGAGAAAAATATCTTGATTTTTTTAATTTTTGTCGCAAGTTAGTGGAATATGAGACTTTGTAAGAAAAAAATAAAAATAAAAAATCATCATCATTTTCCGATAACTTGTGACAAAAAATAAAAAGTTCTATGAACTCACTATGCCCATCAGCGAATACCTTAGGGTGTCTACTTTCCGAAATGGGGTCATTTGTGGGGGTTTTCTACTGTTTGGGCATGTCATTTTTTTTTGCAAAATTTTACAGCTGAAAGTGAAAAATGTCATTTTTTTGCAAAAAAATCGTTACATTTCGATTAATAACAAAAAAAGTAAAAATGTCAGCAGCAATGAAATACCACCAAATGAAAGCTCTATTAGTGCGAAGAAAAGGAGGTAAAATTCATTTGGGTGGTAAGTTGCATGACCGAGCGATAAACGGTGAAAGTAGTGTAGTGCCGAAGTGTAAAAAGTGCTCTGGTCATGAAGGGGGTTTCAGCTAGCGGGGCTGAAGTGGTTAAAGGAAAAATACGTTGATTCAAATTTTCACTGTGTCAACAAATCCCCCAAAAGTTGGGACAAGTAGCAATAGGAGGCTGGAAAAAGTAAATTTGAGCATAACGAAGAGCTGGAAGACCAATTAACACTAATTAGGTCAATTGGCAACATGATTGGGTATAAAAAGAGCTTCTCAGAGTGGCAGTGTCTCTCAGAAGCCAAGATCACCAATTCCCACAATGTTGCGCAGAAAGATAGTGGAGCAATATCAGAAAGGTGTTACCCAGCGAAAAATTGGAAAGACTTTGCATCTATCATCATCAACTGTGCATAACATCATCCGAAGATTCAGAGAATCTGGAACAATCTCTGTGCGTAAGGGTCAAGGCCGTAAAACCATACTGGATGCCCGTGATCTCCGGGCCCTTAAACGACACTGCACCACAAACAGGAATGCTACTGTAAAGGAAATCACAGAATGGGCTCAGGAATACTTCCAGAAACCATTGTCAGTGAACACAATGCACCGTGCCATCCGCCGTTGCCAGCTGAAACTCTACAGTGCAAAGAATAAGCCATTTCTAAGCAAGATCCGCAAGCTCAGGCGTTTTCACTGGGCCAGGGATCATTTAAAATGGAGTGTGGCAAAATGGAAGACTGTTCTGTGGTCAGACGAGTCACGATTCGAAGTTCTTTTTGGAAATCTGGGACGCCATGTCATCCGGACCAAAGAGGACAAGGACAACCCAAGTTGTTATCAACGCTCAGTTCAGAAGCCTGCATCTCTGATGGTATGGGGTTGCATGAGTGTGTGTGGCATGGGCAGCTTGCATGTCTGGAAAGGCACCATCAATGCAGAAAAATATATTCAGGTTCTAGAACAAAATATGCTCCCATCCAGACGTCATCTCTTTCATGGAAGACCCTGCATTTTTCAACAAGATAATGCCAGACCACATTCTGCATCAATCACAACATCATGGCTGCGTAGGAGAAGGATCCGGGTACTGTAATGGCCAGTCTGCAGTCCAGATCTTTCACCTATAGAGAACATTTGGCGCATCATAAAGAGGAAGGTGCAACAAAGAAGGCCCAAGACGATTGAACAGTTAGAGGCCTGTATTAGACAATAATGGGAGAGCATTCCTATTTCTAAACTTGAGAAACTGGTCTCCTCGGTCCCCAGACATCTGTTGAGTGTTGTAAGAAGAAGGGGAGATGCCACACAGTGGTGAAAATGGCCTTGTCCCAGCTTTTTGGGGATTTGCTGACACCATGAAATTCTGATTCAACATATTTTTCCCTTAAAATGGTACATTTTCTTAGCTTAAACTTTTGTTTTGTGATTTATGTTCTATTCTGAATAAAATATTAGAAGTTGGCACCTCCACATGATTGCATTCAGTTTTTATTCACGATTTGTATAGTGTCACAACTTTTTGGGAATCCGGTTTGTAGAAGATATACTATATTGGACTGTAATATTCAAGGTAAATTGCTGTGTTGGCACTTTGCAATAAATAAGTGGGTTTATGTTGCAGTTTGGGCACTCAGTCTGTAAAAGGTTCACCATCACTGCTATAGGACTTCAAGTGTCCTGCAGTTCCAATATTGGATTCTAATACTTGGCGTTTATGTGTTTTGTCCATTTTGATAGCTGGCATTACCCAGATATTTTATTGTATTCATTAAAAGTTATATTTTAGCTTCCTTTTTGCCCCCGTTTGGGCTTTTGATTTATAGTTGGCAGACAGACAGCCAGAGTAGTAAGATGGGGCATTGCCTTGACTGTGATAAAATGTTGATATTGACGCAGTAATCCTGTACATTTATGCTGCGCCTAATCCCTTCAACCTCAGCCCCGTAATAGTAATAGCCGCGGGTGGCCGCCTGCTTCTTATAGTAGACACCTGCGGCTCATGTCCGCAACCGGCATTTAACCCCTTAGATGCCGTGGTCAATCCTGATCACGGCATCTGAGCGCGCTGAAAACCTAAAGCGAGCGCTTTCGGCGGTGCTCTGGCTTCCCCTGTGAGGCGATCGGAGGAGCCGGAGCTTATGTGCAGCAGCCCCTGTCTTTGTGAATGACAGGAGGCTGCTGCATAGTATTTCCTATGGAGCCCTTGCCTGTAGATATGGTCCAAGATAAGTTAAATAAGGTAAATGTGAACAAGGCTCCGGGTCCAGATGGATTACACCCAAGAGTGCTTAAAGAGCTCAATTCAGTCATTGCTGTGCCCCTGTTTATAATTTTTAAAGATTCTCTAGATACTGGTACGGTGCCAAGTGATTGTCGCAAGGCAAATGTGGTGCCCATATTCAAAAAAGGATCAAGGTCCTTCACAGGTAATTATAGACCAGTTAGTTTAACTTCTGTTGTGGGAAAAATGTTTGAAGGAGTCTTAAGGGACTATATACAGGAGTATGTGACTATAAATAATATTATAAGTGATAACAAGCATGGGTTTACCAAGGACAGAAGTTGTCAGACCAACCTGATTTGTTTTTATGAGTAGTAGCCTGAACAGAGAGGCGACTGTAGATGTAGTGTTTCTGGATTTTTCAAAGGCTTTTGAGTCTGTCCCTCATAGACGTTTAATATGTAAAGTAAGGTCTATAGGCTTGGAAAGTATAGTTTGTAATTGGATTGAAAACTGGCTGAAGGACCGTGTCCAGAGAGTTGTGGTCAATGATTCCTATTCAGAATGGTCCCAGGTTATAAGTGGTGTACCCCAAGGTTCAGTGCCCGGGTCCTCTATTATTTTATTTATTTATGATATTGAGTATGGGATTAATAGCATCATTTCTATTTTTGCAGATGACACTAAGCTATGTAGTACTGTACAGTCTATGGAAGGTGTCCATAAACTACAAGCTGACTTGAACACTCTGAGTGATTGGACATTAACTTGGCAAATGAGGTTCAATGGGGACAAATGTAAAGTTATGTATCTTGGTAGTAATAATCTCTGTGCTTCATATGTCCTAGGCGATGTAACACTGGGAGAGTCACTTATAGAGAATGATTTGGGTGTCCATGTAGGTCATAGATTGAATAACAGCATACAATCAATCAGCTGCTTCTAAGGCCACCACCCCACCAGGAGAGTTGGAGAAAATGGTTGGAAGCAAGTATAAGGAACTTGAGGATAAACTTCTGATAACTGTAAGTAATTTGACATTACATCACTGTTTTTGATTACATTTCCCATGCATGGCAGAATAGCTTGCTTTATATGCAGATATATTGTTTGCGATTGTTGCGACAAATACAACTTTACACTTTAACAGGTCTGACTACATGATATTACTGATTGGTGTTGTAACATGACAGCACTATGTCTGTAGCATGTATGTATGGACAGCAGAGAAATATCAATCACATGCACATGCACATCCATTTTCCTGCCACATGTTGTATACCACACACACAGTATATAGATTAGAGTTTGTGTCCTGTTGGTCAGGAGAAGGGTGCACCATGGGGAGGCGAACCAGCTGTACGCCTCATACCATACTGTCACTTCACTAGACAGGAACATCTCTGCTCAGCTGGGCAATATCCGATTGCTCAGACCCCACACACATACAATTGCTATCCAATCCGATCTTATAACGATAACATTACATCTAATATTTCATCTTTAAAGACTTAAATATTTTTTGCTGTGTTGTTGAGGACATTATTTTCAATCCTTGTATTTAAAAAATGTGGGATTATATACTTGCATCTTTATCCTGCAGCGCATGGTGGAGAGGGACTATGATAGGACCGTGGTCCAAGAGTAAAAACAAAAGATTGTGGAGGGCATACAGAAGGAGCTCTGGAGAGAGTATAAGGTCCAACATACATATACGTCCATAATCAAGCATTGGTCCAACTTGAAGAGAAGGCGCGTCAGGTGGATTACTCGGATCCATGCCCAGGTTCAATGCTTACATTGCTTTTGTATATCTCGCCAACACTCTGTAATGTATATACTGTATATACAGTTATGCAAATAAGTAATTCATCCCTTTACAAATGATTACTTAGTACCTGATGTGACACGTAGCAAATCAGCAGTTAAATCATACATCTCTAACTGGCTGTAAGTGTATATATGTATTTATACACACATGGAGGTACAGATGTATGATGTAACCGGCTGATTTTGTACGTTTCACACACACAAATATTTATATGTGTGTGTGTGTATATATATATATATATATATATATATGCATAAACTGCAATCATCTTTCTGTATTGAAGTAAAATGCCCCGTCCATCATTACATTAGATACATCCCACACTTAATTTGCATTTGTTATGAGTTCTGAGTTGTTTGTCAAAATTCTGAACATTGTGTGATTACAGGGGTTCCCGTTCCTTCAGTCCACCACAGGCATTCCCCAGAGGATTTGGAGACGGTGGAGGTCTCCGCAGAGGAGGAAGATGGAGAGCAGGCGGGACCCTCCTAGCAGCAGAATACCCCCCCCCCCCACCTGATGTTGGCCAAGTTGTGGAGGTCGCAGCTGAAGAGGACGGACCCTCCCAGCCGCCGGATTCCACTACCCCAGGTCAAGATGATGAAGAGGAGGTTGTCACCACCCTCCGCCAGGAGGGTAAATATGTGTACACAGCAAAATAACTCTGTACCCATAACATATACAGAAAAATTAAGTCTTTCTACCCCAGGCCAGTTTTCACCTTCCTGCCCAGGCCATTTTGCTAATCTGACATGTCACTTTATGTGGTAATAACTTTAACACTTTTACTTATCCAGGCCATTGTGAGATTTTCTTGTCACATATTGTACTTCATGACCGTGGTAAAAATTAGTCGAAAAAAAAAAAATTATTCATAAAAAATACCTAATTTACCAAGTATTGGGAAGAATTAGCAAATTTCCAAATTTCTATTTCTCTTCTTTTATAATAGATGGTAATACCTCCAAAAATAGTTATTACTTTACATTCCCCATATGCCTACTTTATGTTTGTATAATTTTGAAAATGACATTTCATTTTTTTGGGACGTTAGAAGGCTTAGAAGTTTAGAAGCAAATCTTTAAATTTTTAAGAACTGTTCCATACCCCAATTTTTACAGTAATAGAAAACACTGGACGCTAACTCTGTAGTCAACATAAAAACCATTAACTAACCAAATAAATAACATTATACTCTACTTAACTATCACTAACTAACCAACTATATAATTAGCATAAATATCATTAACAAATTAATTGATATGTAAATTAGCAGTGCTTCAACAAATACCACACAATGCACTAATTGCCGCTTAGTCTGAATAGCAAGTCATTTTCATATTATTTTTTTACTAACAGTACTCATTAAATTTAAAACACTGCTGAACAAGATGCAGCAGGAGAAGAAGAAAAACATGCAGGAGCACCAGGAGCAGCAGCTGCAGCTGGAAAATAAGGTGAAGGAGATCAATGCGAAGCAGCAGAAGCTTGCACTAAAGGTGCAGCAGTTTGATACGTTATTATTATTTATTATTAAAGCACTATTCATTCCATAGCGCTGTACATATGATAAAGGGGTGCACATACATAATACAGACAATTGCACTAATCATAAACAAGATGAGTTACAAACTGGTACAGAAGGAGAGAGGGCCCTGCCCGTGAGGGCTTACAATCTACATGGTATGGGAGAAGGACACAGTAGGTGCGGGTTAAGTTGGTCATGGCGGTATAGAGGCAGCAGGTTGTAGGCTTGTCTGAAGAGGTGGGTTTTCAGGTTTCTTTTGAAAGATTCCACTGTAGGTGAGAGTCTGATATGTTGGGGTAGCGAGTTCCAGAGTATGGGGGATGCACGGGAGAAATCTTGAAGTCGATTGTGGGAAGAGGCGAGAAGAGGAGAGGAGAGAAGAAGGTCTTGTGAGGATCGGAGAGTGCGTGTGGGGGTGTATCGGGAAAGTAGCTCAGAGATGTAGGGAGGGGACAGGTTATGGACGGCCTTGTATGTATTTGTTATGTAGGGAGGGGACAGGATATGGACGGCCTTATATGTATTTGCTAGTATTTTGAATTGAATTTGTTGGGTAATGGGGAGCCAGTGAAGGGATTGGCAGAGGGGAGAGGCAGTGGAGTAACACGGTGAGAGGTGGATTAGTCGGGCAGCAGAGTTGAGGATAGATTGGAGGGGTGCGAGAGTGCTAGATGGAAGGCCACAGAGGAGAATGTTGCAGTAGTCTAGGCGGGAGATAATGAGGGCATGTACAAGCATTTTTTGCAGATTCAAAGTTAAGGATGCGGGGAATGTTTTTGAGTTGGAGGCGGCAGGTGGTGGAAAGGGCTTGGATGTGCGGTCGAAGGAAAGGGCAGAATCCAAGGTCACTCCAAGGCAGCAGGCTCAGATGCATTCTTGTATTCGCGCCCATGTGGGGCAAGCAAAGATTGTACGTCCTACTGCTGTAAAACCAATAAAAACAATTTTAAAACAAACAAGGCAGCAGGCTTTGTTTACCGGGGAGAGTGTGCAGCCATTGATCATGATAGGTCTGTTGGGGGGGGGTTGAACAAGATGGGGGAAAGATTATGAATTCTGTCTTATCCATGTTAAGTTTTAGAAAGCGAGAGGCGAAGAAGGATGATATAGAAGATAGACATTGTGTGATTCTTGATAGTAAGGTGGTGATGTCTGGACCAGAGAGGTAGATTTGTGCGTCGTCAGCGTAGGAGTGATACTGAAAGCCATGGGACTCTATGAGCTGTCCCAGGCCAAAAGTGTAGATAGAGAAGAGCAGGGGTCCTAGGACAGAGCCTTGCAGGACACCAACAGAGAGGGAATGAGACAAGGAGGTGGTGCGGGAGTGGGAGACGCTAAACGTCCGGTCTGTGAGGTATGATGTGATCCAGGAGAGGGCCAGGTCAGTGATGCCAAGAGATGAGAGAGTTTTCAACAGAAGGGAGTGGTCAACAGTGTCGAAGGCAGAGCAACTAAATCAGATTGCCATAGAGCCAACCTTATTAACTATGTAACTATGTAATCTCCCTTTTCCCAAAATAAAAGAACTAAAAAAGTTTAAAAAATACACATCATGGGTGTCGATGTGCGAAAACCTCCATAGTATAAAAATATAAAAATATATTCCCCATACAGCAAACAGCAAAACAAAAAAAAGCATCCAAATGGTCGATTTGCCATTTTTGGTAGCTTCATTTTCTACAAAAAATTTAATAAAAAGTGATCAAAAAGTCATTCACAGCCCAGAATGGTATCAATAAAAAGTTCAGATTGCCCCGCACAGCTCCGTACACATAATTACCAAAAATTTATAGGGGTCAAAATATGGCAATAAAAAAGATTTTTCCCACTTTCATTTTTTTTTATCACTATCAAAACGCAAGAAAAACTATACATATAAGGTATCCCCAAATTCGTACTGACATGTAGAATAAAAGTAACTGGTCAGTTTTATCACACATCAAACTTCATAAATAAAAAACCTGTGAAACTGTGTGGAATAGCTTTTTTTTGCAATTTCCCCCCATTTGGAATTTTTTTCTTGCTTCCCACTACATCATATGCAATATTAAATGGTGGCGAAAGTACAACTTGTCCCGCAAAAACAAGCCTGTGAACAGACAAATAAAAAAGTTATAGCTCTGGGAAGGCAAAGAGCGCAAAACGAAAAACGCAAAAAAAAAAAAACCTCCGAGGGTAAAAGGGTTAAAGAAATTTAACCACACCCCCTACCCCCCCAAAAAAAAGTTTTTATTTAAAACGTGTGGAAAGTAAATACATGGAAACTACAATCAGGCATTAACGGCAGTGGCAATGATACAGGTCCTAGCATTGCCTTAACTGTAAGAAAAAGAGAAAAAGTCGATATTGAAGCAGTAATGGCATGCATTTATGCTGCGCCTTAAAGAAATGTAACCACCCCTCACCCCCCCCCCCCCCCCCCCCAATTTTATTTTCTGTTGATCTATAAGCAATGACATTCAGAATTTTAAAAATGTTAACCGTGTGGAAACTGAATACATGTAAACTGACGATTAAGAGGTATTAGTAGCATGATGCAGTCCGCAGACGCAGCCGTACAGAACAGAATATGTAGACAGAAAGCAACAGTGCCAAGATTGGGCACCGTCAGCAGGGTGAGGTGGGTGAGGTCAAGACAGATCCTGAACAGAAACTGAACGGATCTCATCATAGTCGTCAGAGTCTGCTCAGCTTCTTCCCTTTCAGTTTGGCCTATATGTTTTTTTTTTTGCTGAACTTTGCAGGATGGAAAAAACGTGGTACACTATGCTTTCCCATTCTGCAGAGTTATGCAATTTTTTTTTACAAATTTACAATGGAACTCCATAGTGACGGATGCCACAGTATGGCCTCTGTCTGAGGTGTCTGTTAATGTATATGGTTTTTGTGTGCGTTGAACGTATCACAAAAAAACATCCTTGCGTGCCGATCCAGCACTTCTAACGGAGCAGAACAACAGAAATAAATAGTGGCCTAAGAGGTGGCCTAAGAGGTGGATATTTATGCAGTGGAACCATTACTAATCTAAATACCATCAGGCAATTATAGCCAAGTGATAAGTCCAGTTCAATATAGTGGACTTAACCCTGTACTTTATCACTTGACTATAATAGCCTGCCTGCATTCACTACACACTACACAACATGCATCAGTGAGTGATGTGTGTGTGTTGCAGTGTATGGTGTAAGTGGTGCAGTGTATAGTGCATGTAGTGCAGTGTATGATAATCACACACTGCACTACACACTGCTGTCACATTGATGTTCGGGTCTGTTTGTCACCTCTGAGGAGTCCTCTCCAGCTCCTCTGCCGCCATGCTTGCTGGGGTCCTTGTCCAGCACGCCCGCTCTCCTTACTCTAGAAACTCCGGGGAGCCGGACCCTCCCCCTTCCATCTCCCACCAATTTCCCCTGCTGCTTTGCACTGTATCGCTCCAGCGCCCACCCAAACCAACAAATAGCAAAGCTCCTTACTGTATGGAGCTTTGCTATTGATCATTTCAGGCACAGGAGGCATTGCTGCGCTGCCCGTGCCATTCACAGCACACCCTGCACTGATGAATGTGATGGAAAAGTCTAAGGTGTATTGGTACGGCTTCGACTTTTTCCAGGAAGTAATATGGCCTGAACAGGCGTCAATGACGCTTGTACAGGCATTATTGCAACCTCTGGTGAGGTCTATACATCCGAATCAGCCAGAAGAGTGCCAAAATCCTGTTCATTTTGTCAAAAGTGATGTTTTGGACACTGGCAGAGGGTAACTTGGTCCGTTTGGATGTCAACACGCTTCTCGGAGTCCTCACCCTCCCTTTTGTTTCTATCAGACTGTGGGATATCATGGTGGGTTCTTTGGTCCCCTCCCCTGCTCTTCCCTGATTGCCATTGTCACTGACCCCGATGCCAATAGCGAAGCTACGGGAGCCACTACTACTACCACCACCACCAACACGTCTATGCCTGGGGTCTGCAGCCTCCTCCTTCACCTCATCTTTAGGGCAGTAAAAACACTGACTGCTCTCACAAAAATCATTAATAGGGAGACTCTGTTGACTATCTGGTATAGGGGATAGTGGTTTTTTTTTTTGCCACTTCTTAGAAAAAAGGAAAGTGGCAGTGAAGACTGGGAGGGCTTCACTGAAAGCCATTTTTGGGGCAGCAAGGAGGAGGAACAGGAGGGACGCTGTGGCCCCTGGCACCATGGCACAGTGGCGGACTCTGAATTCACCTCCACTGAGAGGAGGAGTGAGCTAGCCAATCCACTATCTTATCCTCTTTCTCCTCAACTATAATTGCACCTTTCCGAAGCCAGAAGGGACAACTGTGGCCTACTTCTAGTACCACTACTTCTGGCTGGATAGATTGTGCTGCTACTACCCACATTCTGGCTCTGGGCCTTTTGCTTGGAACCCTTCCATAGCCAACACATTTTTGTTGTACAACAGATAATGTTGTACACTACCCTGTGTATTAGTGTAGTAAACACGCATATATGCTGCTAGTTTAAATATAATCAGGAACCCCCTCCTCCCCCCCCCCCCAAACAAATTATTGATTAAAACATGTGAAATAGGAAAATGGATTTGGGCCTAAATTTGTTATCACTCCCAAATACTTTTGTGTGCTACCCTTCTATTGGTCTAGTAATCACATATATATGCTGCTAGTTTGAATATAATCAACAACCCCCTCCCAAAAAAATAAAAAGTAAATGGACAATTGATTTGTGACACTCAATTTCAACTTAACACACACAGGTGGATTGCTGCCACACTGTGGGTATTGATGCAGTAATAATGTATATATGCTGCTTAATTAGATTGAAAGTACCCCCAAACAAAATAAACATTATTGCGGCTGTGTGGAAACTGAAAATACATGAATGGACGATTGAGGCTTGATGCTCAATTTAAAATAATACAAACAGGTAGATTGTTGCCACACCGTGGGTATTGCTGCAATAATCACATTTATATGCTGCTTAATTAAATTGAAAGCACCCGCCAAAAAAATAAAATAAGCAACTGTGTAGAAAAAATTATTGCAACTGTGTGGAAACTGAAAATACGCAAATGGACAATTGAGGCTTGATGCTCAATTTCAACTTAACACACACAGGAACATTGCTGCCACACCTGCTTACAGGTAGGTTCTTTTGAGGTGTACTTGCACTTCTCCAAGCAAGCAAAGCCACAAGTCCTGTTTCCTCTCTCCCTGTCTGTCAGCTGTCATTCTTCTCTCTATTGTACAGAACACACAATATTCTTCTTCGGAATCCTAGACTTTCCTTTCACTTTCCCTATCAATAAGCTTGATTGATTGATTTTTTTACTGTCCCTGATTCCCCAAGACCGTTTTCCTGACAGACACCGTCACACACAACCACCCTCTCTCACAGCCCAGCACAGAATATCATTCTGCTAGGGCACCACCCTGCCTGCTGCAGCACTGATTGGCTCATGCAGACTGTCTGTCAGCCTAGGAGCCAATTAGGGCTAGCCCTCCTCACCACTTCCTATCAGGAGTAAAAAATAGAAGAGAAGGGAGATGGTGCGCTGATGATGGTTCAACTGACCAAGGGTCCTGAAGAAGCTAAAACTTTTATCCCCGAAACGCGTTGAGCCACACATTTATTAAAGGTGATTTGATCAGAGGCGCTGTCGTCCAGCTGCCTCCATTCACTGTGATTCTACAGGCGATCCTGGCCGGGGGGTACTCGTCACAGGTGTTATGTGCTTATCCTGTTGACGGCCCCCCGGTGAAGTAAGTGTTATGTTGGAGGTCATCAATCCATTTTAATCTATCGTATTTGTTGGATGTTATCAATCCTTTTTTATCTACATTGTGGGTAAATAATACCACTTTTAAAATTTCAATATAACATTGTGGTGAATGAACACCATTCTTTATATATACGCACTATTTGAAACTTCCTGCCGCTATTGAGTGGGCATGGTGACTGCTTTGTCATACTTACCTCTCAGCTGTGTATTACCATACTACCGGGACAGTACTGTCTCACCCACCTCTCAGCTCAGATTGGCGCGCTCTCACCCCTCTCCTTTTCCCCTCACCCCTTGGTCAGTCAAACCATCATCAGCTCACCATCTCCCTTCTCTTCAATTTTTTACTCCTGTTTTGAGTGCCTTAATTGGACACTGTTCTAGCTGCCTTCCTTGCACCAGTCAGACGTTTATTTTCACTACCCTGTACCACCACTGTCGGCGCCCGTTTTCTCATACACTCTGCTGGGGATTCATCTAGATCCCTTAGGCCTCTTTCACATGGGCGTCATATTTTTGGCCCGGATAAGAGGCGGGTGCGTTGCGGGAACACGTGCGATTTTTCCGCGCGAGTGCAAAACATTGTAATGCGTTTTGCACTCGCGTAAGAAAAATCACGCATGTTTGGTACCCAAACCCGAACTTCTTCACAGAAGTTCGGGCTTGGGATTGATGTTCTGAAGATTGTATTATTTTCCCTTATAACATGGTTATAAGGGAAAATAATAGCATTCTGAATACAGAATACTTAGTACAATAGTGCTGGAGGGGTTAAAAATAAATAAAAAAAATTAACTCACCTTCTCCTCTTGATCGCATAGTTCCCTGTCTCTTTTTTACTAGCTGTGGGCTAAATGACCTGTGGTGACGTCAGATCACATGCTCCAATCACATGGTCCATCACCGTGTTAATGGAGCATGTGATCTGACGTCACCACAGGTCCTTTAGCCCACAGCTCATCATTAAAGAAGAGACCGGGAACTACGCGATCAAGAGGAGAAGGTGAGTTAATTTTTTTATATTTTTTTAACCCCTCCAGCACTATTCTACTATGCATTCTGTATTAAGAATGCTATTATTTTCCCTTATAATCATGTTATAAGGGAAAATAATACAGTGAATAGACTGTCACCTAGAAACCATGCGTGAAAATCGCACCGCATCCGCACTTGCTTGCGGATGCTTGCGATTTTCACGCAACCCCATTCATTTCTATGGGGCCTGCGTTACGTGAAAAACGCTGAATATAGAACATGCTGCGATTTTCACGCAACGCATAAGTGATGCGTGAAAATCACCGCTCATGTGAACAGCCCCATAGAAATGAATGGGTCCGGATTCAGTGCGGGTGCAATGCGTTCAACTCACACATCGCACCCGTGCGGAATACTCGCCCTTGTGAAAGGAGCCTTAGTGGTGGAACTAACTTCCTCTTTTCTTTCTTTTGTTTTACACTTCCTATCAGGGTCATGTGAGAACCCTTCTTCCTCCCTAGTGCTTTTTTCACACCGACATGTGCACTAAAATGCCGCTACACGCTATTTTAATGGTTTCCTCTGGGGAAAAAAAACTAGAAAAATTTGGGTTTGTCTGGTGTCAGAAAAATAGCAAAGTTTGACCCGAACTGGTTAACTCATTCTTAGTTCTGTTGCATTTTCCCATTTCCATACAGTCTATGCTGTAGTCTATGATATACTATAACTTGGTGCATTGTACATTTTGTCTTAAGCACAGTTTACTTCAAATAATCTTGTTCCATGAGTAGAGCTTACACTCTCCTGTTTCAGGTTATAATTGGCGTTTAAAGTTGTTGTTTTATTCACTACATACGATCTGTAATTTGTGGTAGCCCAAAATTATTAAAGTTTCTTACTCACCTACCTACTCTAGCACTTGCTTCCTCCAGACATATTAAAGTCCTTTGGTCTCCCCTGATAAGTTTTATGATAAATGTAAACTCCCTTTCCTGTAGAAACAAGGTCATAACATTGAAATGAAACATGGCTTCTTTGCTCTGCGCATCTCCATCAACATAATCACGCTGCTGGTAACTGCAGCTCGATCCACTAAGTTGTTTTATGTCCGAGCCCTGGGATATTGCTCATTTGTAAGTACCTAATTAGCGCAGGAGTGAAATCTGAACAAACAGCACGGTATCTCCTTTGAAAGGGGATGCACCTTGCAAAGAGCGATCAAAAACACGTTTGAGTGCTGTCGTACGCCAAGGTGACATAAATAAGACAGCCATTGTACCTTGTTAATCAGGTCTTGCTAATCTAAACAATGTACTTTTCCGGGCTTCTAATGAGGCAATTTGCTTGTGCATTGAAGAGGCCTAGAATGAAATACTAAACCTTTGATGTGGCTGTTTGCAAGCTGCATCTTAGAATGCAGGTGTTCAGCTCGACAAATACAATGTCTTTCATCCCATTGTAAGCGAGGAAACATGGATCTTTCCCACCTATCAGAAGTAATATAGGGAGGGCCTATTGCATCCACTTCTATAGATCAAATCTGTAATCCCTCAGCTTCAATGGCACATCTTCATTAAACATATTCATTTAAAGTTATTGTCTCACAAATTAATGTGAGTTAAAAGAACAACATGGAAAACTTATCCTCTTATCTTAAATGCCCTGACATAAGGATGTTGTTTCAATCATGCCACCTTTGAGGCAATATCTGCGGTAATATCTGAGAGGTTTCCTAGAATACACCTATTCATCCAAGATTGCACCAATTATTCACAGACATAAGTGATAGCATTGTTATTTCTATAGGGCTTCTTGCTGAATAGTCTACACAGCTTTCTGCACCTCCATTATAACATTTTTCCAGATGTTATATTTATCAACAAGACTTTAAAGGTATTGAGCAGGATTTTAACCCCTTAAGGACCCTGTCATATTTCACCTTATGGACCAGGCCATTTTTTGCAAATCTGACATGTGTCACTTTATGTGGTGATAACTTTAAAACGCTTTTACTTATCCAAGCCATTCTGAGATTGTTTTCTCATCACATATTGTACTTTTGTGACAGTGGTAAAATGGAGTAAAAAAATGTAATTTTTATTTCTGAAAAATTACCAAATTTACCAAAAATTTAATAAAATTAGCAAATTTCTAAATTAAAATGTCTCTACTTTTATAATAGATAGTAATAACTCCAAAAATAGTTATTACTTTACGTTCCCCATATGTCTACTTCATGTTTGGATCATTTTGTGAATGCCATTTTTATTTTTGGGGATGTTAGAAGGCTTAGAAGTTTAGAAGCAAATCTTGAAATTTTTCAGAAAATTTCCAAAACCTACTTTTTAAGGACTAGTTCAGGTCTGAAGTCACTTTGAGAGACTTACATAACAGTAACGAATACCACGCCTCGTGCCCGCTTGACGCCACCTACGTCGAGCTCACGAGACACGGTATGGTCACGCGTTACCAAAGCGTGACATTACGCCCTCCAGAGGAGCAGGTAAGGTCAGCTTGGTACAGTTTACACAGGCACCTCTTGTCCACGCGGGTACAGAGAGGCAACAAGCTTAGAGAGCCTTTTCACTGCCGCAGTGAAAATAGCGCTGTCTCCGCCCGAGTATCTGCCACCAGCTTCTCGTTTGATATAAGCCCGGTCCGCTAACGGGATTATATAAGGTGAGAAACCTACCTGGGGTAGCTTATAACTAGGCCGAAACACGGACGTGGGGATTCATGATCAAGATACAAAATAGCACAAGATTAAATTATATATTTAATCGCCTTAAGGGCACACAATATACACAGAGAATATATACAGTGGTCTGAGGTTACAGATACAGGTGATATAGGTACAACAGGGTTAAGCAGAACAATAAGTCAGTTTACCAGATATATGAGTCCTTTGGGTAGTGATAAGTTCTTAGCTGTATTCACGTCGGAGGCAGTGATGTCAGCCGGTTGCAGGTCCCTCCAAACACATTGCACGATGTGACCCCCTTTCAGAGAAAGACCCTCCCGCTTGCTGGCGCAAGCCTTTCAACCTGTAGCCGGCCCCTCCCCTTTGGGCCTTTGGGAGGGGCCGGCTACAGGTTGAAGCTGGACGGGCTGCAAATGACCCACAAAACCCTTTAGGGTTTATAGATCCAGTCCAGAAGGTCACAGGGAGATGGTTCTGGGACCAACAGATGCGCCTGGGTTCCGGCTACAACTAGAGTCCAAACATGGTGCCTCTATTGGGTTTCTGTGGGTAGATATGGATATCTCCCTTCCCTGGCATCCCATCCTCAAACAAAGACCATGGGCATGTTCATGGTAGCCACCAGGACACAAATATGTGTCCGGTTTGCGCCTGTGATGGCCGGGCGATTCATAATTCCTTATGAAATGTAGGTGCCAACATGTCTGGGAGGTATCATTGATCCTGGCAAGGGCTGATACCTCCTGCTGTCTGACTGGAGGTGTGAAATGTAACCAAATGTGGCCTGCTAGGAGTTTTCTGCTATCTGGCTGCAGCTTTAAAGCAGGGCCCCCCTGTGGAGTTTGATTTCCTCTGCCATATTTCAGCAAATGGTGTGTGTGAGGACATGGCTGACAGTAAATATTAATCTATATTTCTCACACCTCCCCCTTTTAGAGGGCACCAGGGGGCAGCACATTCTTGTGTTCCCCATGGCGCCCATCCGCACCCTCTCCTTACCGGGATAGCCCATCGGCTCTTCTTGTGGCGAATGGTCAAGCGATAATGCTGGCGAGCTAGGCTCCAGTATAGCAGCCTCCCATTCGTCCCGGATACAGTGTTTAACCAGCTGAGGGGATTGTGGTCGGTTGTGGTGAAACCAACCTCGCCACTGGGTTTTGGAGGGGCCTGGCTACCAGCCTCTTGCCTCAGGATTATGGCCCATACTAAATTTAAAGGAGAAGATAGACCAGCCACACAGCTTTAATCTGTCTTTGGAATTGTATTGTATGTGAGGGTATCCAGATAGCTAATTTTAGTGTATTTGGGTAGTCTGAGTGCCATTCACCTAATAATATGCACTCAGACTTGAGCTATCTGGGGATATGTTAAATGTCTGTGTTTACTGTAAGGGTTGTGACATTGTATGTTTAAATGGTGATTTCTGCCCTGTTGTCCAAACATGTGTATTGGCAATTTCCCTTTGCCCTGAGAGATAATTGAATTACTCCTCGGGTGTCTCCAGGGCAGAGAGGAGGAAACCATGATGCATTGTGGGGCTGTATTGTGTCTGTGTATCCTGAATTGCTGCATATCTGTACTGTGTCACAGTCTTCCTTCTGGTCCCCTAGGGGCGTGTCCACCAGATGGGGTCCTGCATAAATACGGGCGGGTAGCCCTCAATAAAGAGTGCCTGTTTTATCCTTCATCATGTTGAGGCTGGTGTTTGGGTAACTGATCAACACTGGGGGATTGCTATACGCTATAGATTTACTATACTCCCCTGGCAAAACTACTAGCTCTTGTAAGAGCTGTTCCTGCTTTCTGGCTGTAGGAGAGGTTCACCCACTGGAGCCTGGAGCCTTGTCGTAGGTCCAGGGTGGGTAGGAGACGGTGAGACCTCAACCAAGCGTACGGTGTTAAGTGGAGTGCTTGGAGTCCTCGGAAAGCACTAGGAGCATCTATCGACGGAGGTACCCGGTCGGGGTGCTAGGAGATCCGTTATATTTGGTGGCAAGCAGTGGGATGGCGTCCTAGTGTGAGGAGAAGCAGCTCGGAGACACTGTTCGTGGAGTATATTGAGGGCAACGCTAGTATGCTTACAGCACCCCTGGCTACAGCAGGATGGAATCAGCTAGTCTTCAAACAGCGTTCCACTACGATGAGGAAGACCTGGATGGCCGGGATGCATTAAGGAAAGACATCCGGTGCCAGGCCCTGGGTAATGTACAATACCAGCGAGGTGAGAGTCTCCCCAGTGTAGAGCAGCGATTGCAGAAGCAAGTGGCCCTGCGGATGCCCTTCCTGGGAGAGCAGCCCCTGGAAGAATATTAATCTATATTTCTCACACCTCCCCCTTTTAGAGGGCACCAGGGGGTAGCACATTCTTGTGTTCCCCGTGGCGCCCATCCGCACCCTCTCCTTACCGGGATAGCCCATTGGCTCTTCTTGTGGCGAATGGTCAAGCGATAATGCTGGCGAGCTAGGCTCCAGTATAGCAGCCTCCCATTCGTCCCGGATACAGTGTTTAACCAGCTGAGGGGATTGTGGTCGGTTGTGGTGAAACCAACCTCGCCACTGGGTTTTGGAGGGGCCTGGCTACCAGCCTCTTGCCTCAGGATTATGGCCCATACTAAATTTAAAGGAGAAGATAGACCGGCCACACAGCTTTAATCTGTCTCTGGAATTGTATTGTATGTGAGGGTATCCAGATAGCTAATTTTAGTGTATTTGGGTAGTCTGAGTGCCATTCACGTAATGATATGCACTCAGACTTGAGCTATCTGGGGATATGTTAAATGTCTGTGTTTACTGTAAGGGTTGTGACATTGTATGTTTAAATGGTGATTTCTGTCCTGTTGTCCAAACATGTGTATTGGCAATTTCCCTTTGCCCTGAGAGATAATTGAATTACTCCTCGGGTGTCTCCAGGGCAGAGAGGAGGAAACCATGATGCATTGTGGGGCTGTATTGTGTCTGTGTATCCTGAATTGCTGCATATCTGTACTGTGTCACAGTCTTCCTTCTGGTCCCCTAGGGGCGTGTCCACCAGATGGGGTCCTGCATAAATACGGGCGGGTAGCCCTCAATAAAGAGTGCCTGTTTTATCCTTCATCATGTTGAGGCTGGTGTTTGGGTAACTGATCAACACTGGGGGATTGCTATACGCTATAGATTTACTATACTCCCCTGGCAAAACTACTAGCTCTTGTAAGAGCTGTTCCTGCTTTCTGGCTATAGGAGAGGTTCACCCACTGGAGCCTGGAGCCTTGTCGTAGGTCCAGGGTGGGTAGGAGACGGTGAGACCTCAACCAAGCGTACGGTGTTAAGTGGAGTGCTTGGAGTCCTCGGAAAGCACTAGGAGCATCTATCGACGGAGGTACCCGGTCGGGGTGCTAGGAGATCCGTTATATTTGGTGGCAAGCAGTGGGATGGCGTCCTAGTGTGAGGAGAAGCAGCTCGGAGACACCGTTCGTGGAGTATATTGAGGGCAACTCTAGTATGCTTACAGCACCCCTGGCTACAGCAGGATGGAATCAGCTAGTCTTCAAACAGCGTTCCACTACGATGAGGAAGACCTGGATGGCCGGGATGCATTAAGGAAAGACATCCGGTGTCAGGCCCTGGGTAATGTACAATACCAGCGAGGTGAGAGTCTCCCCAGTGTAGAGCAGCGATTGCAGAAGCAAGTGGCCCTGCGGATGCCCTTCCTGGGAGAGCAGCCCCTGGAAGAATATTAATCTATATTTCTCACACCTCCCCCTTTTAGAGGGCACCAGGGGGTAGCACATTCTTGTGTTCCCCGTGGCGCCCATCCGCACCCTCTCCTTACCGGGATAGCCCATTAGCTCTTCTTGTGGCGAATGGTCAAGCGAAAATGCTGGAGAGCTAGGCTCCAGCATAGCAGCCTCCCATTCGTCCCAGATACAGTGTTTAACCAGCTGAGGGGGTTGTGGTCGGTGTCCACAGTGAAGCGGCGCCCCTATAAATACGTCTGCAACCGTTGCAGTGCCCAGACAATGGTCAGGTACTCCTTCTCCATTGTGCAGTATGCCACCTCCCTCGGCAGGAGCTTCCGACTCAGGTACAGAACGGGGTGTGCCTGGCCGGTAGTGTCGTCACCAAGGCCAAAATCACTGGCGTCAGTCTGTACTATAATCGGCCGCGTGAAGTCGGCTCCCTGTAGTACAGGGAAGCTCGAGATGGCGCCCGGAAGGCCGTCTCACAGTTGTCTGTCCAATCAACTGCGGAGGGCAGCTTCTTCTTGGTGAGGTCTTTCAATGGCTTCGTCAGGTTACTATAGTACTCAGCGGTGCCCAGGAAGGACATCACCTGTTTCTTGGTCCTGGGCCAGGATGCGATAGCATCCACTTTTCCGGGCTTTGGCTTCAGGGTCCCCCCGCCTATCCGGTGCCCCAGGTAGTGGACTTTGCTCAATCCCAGCTGGCACTTTTCTGGCTTGATGGTCAAGCCTGCCTTGTGGATCTGCCCCAGCACCTGTGTCAGGTGCTGTAGGTGATCCTCCGATGTGGGACTGAAGACGGAAATGTCATCCAGGTACGCGGCCGGGTACTCTTCAAGTCCCTTAAGCAGCGTGTTGACCATCCGCTGAAAAGTGGCAGGGGCACTCTTCATGCCGAACGGAATCCCCGTGGAGTCGTAAAAATCCAAAGGGGGTGATAAAAGGCAGAGCATTCCCGCGCCTCATGTGTCGGGGGAATCTGCCAGTACCCCAGGCCCAGATCCATGGTCAGGTACTGGGCCCCGGCCAACTGATCGAGCAGGTCATCAATGCGTGGCATAGGGTACGCATCGGTGACCGAGACAGCGTTGAGTCCCCTGTAGTCCATGCAGAACTGGGTGGTCCAGTCCTTCTTTGGGACGAAGACCACAGGTGAGGCCCAATCGCTGTTGGATGCCTGAATGACCCCCAGCTTCAGCATCTCATCAATCTCCTGGCGCATGTGCTGCTGCACATGCAAGGAAAACCAATATGCTGAACGCCGGATTGGGGGGTGATCCCTAGTGTCCACGTGATGGACGGCCAACTCCGTCCTTCCAGGCTTGTTGTTGAACAACTCCCAAAGGGGTGAAGGGTGGCCCATAGCTGGGACCGTTGGTCCTTCAAGAGCTGTTGGCCCACCTCCCCATTCTCGATGTACCCACCCCCCTTCACCTGGGCGAGCATGTCCGGGGGGGTTTCCTCCTCCCCCTCTTCTGGAAGGTTGCAGACTGGGAGGGCACATGCCTGCCTCTCCTGATGTGCCTTCATCATGTTCACGTGAAAGGCCTTCCGCCTTCCCCGGGCGTGGTCCAGGGTGACCAGATACGTCACAGCGTTGAGACGCTAATGCACGAGGTACGGGCCTTTCCAGGCCATCTGAAGCTTGTCCTGAGGAATGGGGACCAGTACCCATACCTTTTGACCCACCTGGTAGGTCCTCTCACAAGTGTTCTGGTCGTACCATCGCTTCTGGTCGGCCTGGGTCAGCTCCATATTATCATGCACCAGCTGCGACAAGGCCTGCATCTTGTTATGAAAGCGCATGACATACTCGATGACCAACACTCCAGGGGTGACTACATCTCCCGCCCATGCCTCTTTCACCAGAGCCAGGGGACACCGCACACGTCGCCCGTACAGGAGCTCTAAGGGGGAGAACCCCGTGGAGGCCTGTGAGACCTCTCGGTAGGCAAACAGTAGATGTGGGAGGTACCGCTCCCAGTCCAGTCCGTGGGAGTCGACCAACATCTTAAGCATCTGCTTTAAGGTGCCATTAAACAGTTCGCATGGGCCGGTCACCAGATGGTGCACCTGTGTTTGCCTACAGAGGGACTCCATCAATTGTGACATGAACTTGGTCCCCTGGTCGGTGAGCATTTCCTGGGGAAAGCCCACTCGGGAGAAAATCTCCAGCAAGGCAGTTGACACCTTGTTGGCCCGAATGGATGACAAGGCTACCGCCTCCGGGTACCGGGTGGCGTAGTCTAATACAGTCAATATGAAGTTTTTCCCGGAGCTGCTGGGAATAGACAGACGGTACAGCCGCCCTTGGTCCAAGACCATCCGCTCGAGGTCTGAGTCCAAGGGGGGCTGTTCCGCTTGCTCCTTGAGAGTGTTCAGGCTGGTGTCAGCCACTAAAGCTGCCTGAAACTCCAGAATAGACGAGACTGCCACGTACCCTGTCAGGTCCCCGGGACCTGTCTCCTGGCCTCCATCTGACTCGGCAGCCACTTGGTCGGAAGTGGGAAAAGCCATCAGACCCCTGAGTGGCCCTTAGGGCCCCAGCACTACCACTGCGCGTGACAGCAGCTATGGCCACTGCCACCGCTGGTAGTGCCTGCATCCCCTCGGCTTCTGACCAAGTCACCAGTCCAGACGGACTAACCTGGCCGTCTGGCATCCCAGTGGTGGAGGAACCCTGCACTAAGGCTTCACCTGGCAGCACTACTTCTCCCGGGACAGCCCTGACCTTATTTGTATCCTCCTCCCCCTGCAGTTGTCTGCCCCCATGCTTGTCCCCTCAGTCACCACACCGGAGGACAACAGGTTCCAGCAGGCTTGCTGGCCACACCCTGGGACTTCAGCACAGCTGGCAGGAATGACCCCCTCCCCACTGAGGGGAGAATTGCACATTACATCCCCCACCCCCACATCCCCATCATCAGGCATGTTAGGTACATTCACAGTATCATCAGGGGGGATATTACATTACATTCTGGGTAATCAGACCTCGGGTTGTCAGCAGCCACGTACTTAGACACAAGCCGCCCCAGGTCCATCCTCAGCAAAACACTGGCGGGGATATTTGCGGATACCCCCACCTCCCTTACTCCTCGAACGGCGCCCCAGTCCAAATAGACCTTGGCGACAGGCAGCGCCAGTTCTACTCCTCTGATCCCGGAGACAGCAAGGGATCTCCCGGGCAATAAATCATGGGGTGCCACCAATTTAGACTGTACCAGAGTCATTTTATCGCCTGTGTCTCTAAGTCCCATGGCCATGGCCTGGCCCACAGTGACCGGTTGAACATTGTCAAGAGACCTCCCACCACCCCCACACACAAAACAGTGGATGGTTTCCAGGTTGATGACTGGGACGGATCCTTCGGGCGCTGGGGACACATGTCTTTGAAGTGTCCTGGCTGCTTACACAGGTGGCACAGTCGGGGTTCCCCAACTGACGTGGAAAGTGTAGCAGGGGCCGGTGCCCACTTGGGCCTAGGGGCAGGGGTAGCAGGTGCAGCGTGCATCTTACCCTCTCTCCAGCTGACAGGTTTTCGGGCCTCTGAAGTCCTGTTGTTGGTATATTCGTCAGCCAGGGCTGCGGTTGTGGAGGCCCCCTTTGCCTTCCGGTCACGGAGGTACTGCTGTAGATCCTTCGGGCAATTCCACAAGAACTGTTCTGTGGCGACGAGCTCCTTCAGCTGCTGGACGGTGGTGAGCTCCAATCCTGTGGTCCATTGGTCAACGCGCTTTTAGCAAGGCCCGCATGTGATCGGCCCAGCTCTGGGTAGAACCCAGCTTCAAATTCCTGAGATTTTTCTTGTACGACTCAGGGGTTAAGTTATACTGCCGGACCAGAGCCTGTTTGATGTTCTCATAGCTCAGGATGGTCTCCCTGGGCAGGTACCCGAAGATTTCAATGGCTTTTCCCCTGAGTCGTGGTGTGAGGAATCTGACCAACTGGTCCTCTAGCAGCTGGTACTGATGGCAGGCCCTCTCAAATGCCAACAAAAAGGTGTCCAGGTCCCCACCTTTGTCCAGTAGGGGAAAGTCCTCTGCCCGCAGTGTGGGAACCCGGACCTCTGGTGATTCACATCGGGCTGGAGAGGGCTGCTGAAGTTGGAGCTGGAGCACTTGTAGCTGGTGCTTACGCTAGGCCTGCTCACGACGTTCTGCAGCCTGCTCACAACATTCTGCGGCTGACATAGACCAACTCCAGGCCTGGAGTCGGTCTAGGGCAGCCTGTAGTAGATCGGCCGAGCCCATCTGGCTGGGGGGATGGGCAGGTGGAGTGAGGCCCACTGCCGATCTCACCGCCGGCAACTGGCTCCTTGGGGAGCTTTGGCTGTGCTCCCCCTCGCCTTGAAGAAAGTCGCCTTCCACCTCCTCTCTGCCCTCTATCTGGACTGCGTCCTCCCTGCCATCATTCATAGCCTCGCCCATCTCCTTAGCCTTGCTTCTTGTGTAACTGGCCATCATTGTAACTGACACAGACTGCAACCTGATGCACACACACATCTTATGTATTTGCACTCAGACTGCCTAGTGTTGAGCTGATGTTAAGACTTCAGCGGCACTAGCTACTGCTGGTTGTCTTTAGTGTCTGGGAGTATGGGTCTCACACTCACACACTAGTATCTTGATCCCACTATGCTGCCACCAATATGTGACGAATACCACGCCTCGTGCCCGCTTGACGTCGCCTACGTCGAACTCACAAGACACGGTATGGTCACGGGTTACCAAAGCGTGACGTTACGCCCTGCAGAGGAGCAGGTAAGGTCAGCTTGGTACAGTGGCGGATCCAGAGCCTGGTCTCGGGAGGGGCACTTTCAGATTATTATCTGTCCGCCGCCACAAAACAATGGTGCTTATAGAACAGGCTACACAGTGTAGAGGTATACTGTACATTGTGTGGTACAGTGTATGCTATATGTGTATAACAAAGATATTTCACATGAAAACTTACAATTACTTGGCTTGGCCCTTGGGTATCTCGGACACCACTTCAACACTTTGGCCGGGGGCTCGGCGGTGCTCGTGTGTTTTATCCTAATGAGAAAGATTTCATAATAAGGATTTGGAGAATGGGCAGAGGAATAGCAGAGCAGGGAGAGGCTGGTGCTGCTATTAGGGGGTCATACCATGGGGGAGTAATAAAGGCCACCATAATGTTCCCCCAGTAGAAATAATTCTCTTTATAATGTGACAGTGCAAAAAATACCCCCTTGTAATGCCCCCAGTTGAGCTAATGTCCCCATAATGTGCCAGTATAAAATACCCCTATATAGTGCCCCTAGTAAATGCCCCCATAGTGCTCCACACCCTCCTTCCTCCTAGTGCCCCCCATAATGTACCAGTATAAAATGCTCCAGTAGATGCCCTCAGTGTCCCCCATAATTTGCAAGTATAAAATACCCCTTCTTAGTGCTCCTCTCCCCCTTCCTCATAGTACCCACCATAATGTGTCCCAGTATACAATTGTACTGTACAGAGCGCCCCAGATAAAATACCCCTTCTTTGTGGCCTCAGTAGATGCCCCTATAGTGCCCCCAATCATGTGCCAGTATTATTAACAGCCCCCATGTGCCAGTATTAATAACAGCCCCCCCCCCTGTGAAAGTTATAACAGACCCCATGTGCCAGTAAAAGTATTATATATATAAAAAAAAAAAAAACACATACTTACCTCCATGTCAGCGATGCGATGCAGGCCTCTTCCGCCCTGTGTCCCGCTCTGTATGGCTCAGGCGGTGCAATGACGTCATCGCGCCGCCTGCGCCGGCCACTGATAGGCTGCAGGCACGCCTCTCCCTCCCCTGCCGCAGCATATTAGACATCTGTATCGCTGTCCTGGGGACGGCGATACAGATGACGGGAGATGAGCGCTTCCCCAATGGAAGCGCTAATCTGCCTGTGCCCTGCCGCCAGCTCGGGGGGGCAAATGCCCCGTTGCCCCCCCCTGGATCCGCCACTGGCTTGGTACAGTTTACACAGACACCTCTTGTCCACGTGGGTACAGAGCAACAAGCTGAGAGAGCCTTTTAACTGCAGCAGTGAAAACAGCGCTGTCTCAGCCTGGATATCTGCCACCAGCTTCTCATTTGATATAAGCCCGGTCCGCTAACGGGATTATATAGGGTGCCCCCATAGTGCTCCACACCCTCCTTCCTCCTAGTGCCCCCCATAATGTACCAGTATAAAATGCTCCAGTAGATGCCCTCAGTGTCCCCCATAATTTGCAAGTATAAAATACCCCTTCTTAGTGCCCCCCGTAGATGACTCCATAGTACTCCTCTCCCCCTTCCTCATAGTACCCACCATAATGTGTCCCAGTATAAAATTGTACTGTACAGAGCGCCCCAGATAAAATACCCCTTCTTTGTGGCCTCAGTAAATGCCCCTATAGTGCCCCCAATCATGTGACAGTATTAATAACAGCCCCCATGTGCCAGTATTAATAACAGCCCCCCCCCCCCCCCCGTGAAAGTAATAACAGACCCCATGTGCCAGTAAAAGTATTATATATATAAAAAATAAAAATAAAACACATATTTACCTCCATGTCAGCGATGCGATGCAGGCCTCTTCCGCCCTGTGTCCCTCTCTGTATGGCTCAGGCGGTGCGATGACGTCATCGCGCCGCCTGCGCCGGCCTCTGATAGGCTGCAGGCACGCCTCTCCCTCCCCTGCCGCAGCATATTAGACATCTGTATCGCTGTCCTGAGGACGGCGATACAGATGACTGGAGATGAGCGCTTCCCCAATGGAAGCGCTAATCTCCCTGTGCCCTGCCGCCAGCTCGGGGGTGCAAATGCCCCGTTGCCCCCCCCTGGATCCGCCACTGGCTTGGTACAGTTTACACAGACACCTCTTGTCCACGTGGGTACAGAGCAACAAGCTGAGAGAGCCTTTTAACTGCAGCAGTGAAAACAGCGCTGTCTCAGCCTGGATATCTGCCACCAGCTTCTCATTTGATATAAGCCCGGTCCGCTAACGGGATTATATAGGGTGAGAAACCAACCCGGGGTAGCTTATAACTAGGCCAAAACACGGACATGGGGATTCGTTAGCGAGATACAAAATAGCACAAGATAAAATTATATATGTAATTGCCTTAATGGCACACTAAATGACAAAATATACAGAGAATATATACAGTGGTCTGAGGTTACAGATACAGGTGATATAGGTACAACAGGGTTAAGCAGAACAATAAGTCAGTTTACCAGATATATGAGTCCTTTGGGTAGTGATGAGTTCTTAGCTGTATTCACGTGATGTCAGCCGGTTGCAGGTCCCTCCAAACACATTGCACGATATGACCCCCTTTCAGAGAAAGACCCGCCCGCTTGCTGGCACAAGCCTTTCAACCTGTAACCGGCCCCTTCTCTTTGGGCCTTTGGGAGTGGGCCACCCCCCCTCTGCTGGACTGGCTGCAAATGACCCACAAAACCCTTTAGGGTTTATAGCTCCAGTCCAGAAGGTCACAGGGAGATGGTTCTGGGACCAACGGATCCGCCTGGGTTCTGGCTACAACTAGAGTCCAAACATGGTGCCGCTATTGGGTTTCTGTGGGGAGATATGGATATCTCCCTTCCCTGGCATCCCACTCTCAAACAAAGACCATGGGCATGTTCATTGTGGCCACCGGGAAACAAATATGTATCTAGTTTGCGCCTGCGATGGCCGGTGCCAACATGTCTGGGAGGTATCATTGATCCTGGCAAGGGCTGATACCTCCTGCTGGGGGTTTTCCTGCAGGATCTGTGCTGTCTGACTGGAGGTGTGAAATATAACCAAATGTGGCCTGCTAGGAATTTTTTTGATATCTGGCTGCGGCTTTGAAGCAGGGCCCCCCTGTGGAGCTTGATTTCGTCTGCCATCTTTCAGCAAATGGTGGGTGTGAGGACATGACTGACAGTAAATATTAATCCATATTCCTCAGAGTAACCACCCAAAAATGACCCAATTTTAGAAACTACACCCCTCAAGGTATTGAAAACGGATTTTACAAACTTTTTTAACCCTTTAGGTGTTCCACAAGAATTAATGGAAAATGGAGATGACATTTCAGAATTTCACTTTTTTGGCAGATTTTCCATTTTAATCCATTTTTTTTCCACTAACAAAGCATGGGTTAACAGCCAAACAACTTAATATTTATTGCCCTGATTCTGTAGTGTTCAGAAACACCCCATATGTGGTCGTAAACTGCTGTATGGGCACACGGCAGGGCGCAGAAGGAAAGGAACGCCATATGGTTTTTGGAAGGCAGATTTTGCTGGACTAGTTTTTTTACACCATGTCCCATTTGTAGCCCCCCTGATGCACCCCTAGAGTGGAAACTCCCCAAAAGTAACCCCATTTTTTGGTTGCTCTATATTGCACTTTTTGTGAGGCAATATAACAAAAAATTGCTGTTTTGGCACCGTTTTTATTTTTTGTTATTTGCAACGTTCATATGACAGGTTAGATCATGTGGTATTTTTATAGAGTAGGTTGTTAAGGATGCGAAAATACCAAATATGTTTTTTTGTTGTTGGTTTCAGTTTTACATAAATAAAGCTGAAAAAAAATATTTTTTTAGTGTCTCCACGTTCTGAAAGCCGTAGTTCTTTTAGTTTTTTTAGTCGACTGTCTTATATAGGGGCTCATTTTCTTCGGAATGAGATGACAGTTTGATTGGTACTATTGTGCATATGACTTTTAGATCGCTTGGTATTACACTTTTTGTGATGTAAGGTGACAAATAATGGCTTTTTTTACACACTTTTTATTTTTATTTTTTTACGGTGTTCACCTGAGGGGTTAGTTCATGTGATATTTTTATACAGCACGTTCTTACGGACGTGGCGATACCTAAGTCTACTTTGTTTAATTTAAGCTTTACACAATAATATCATTTTCAAAACAAAATCATTTTAGTGTCTCCATAGTCTGAGAGCCATAGTTTTTATTATTTTTTGGGCGATTGTCTTAGGTAGGGTATCATTTTTGCAGGATGAGATGACGGTTTGCTGGCACTATTTTGGGGTGCATATGTCTTTTTGATTGCTTGCTATTATACTTTTTGTGATGTAAGGTGAAAAAAATGGCTTTTTTAATACCGTTTTTATTTTTACGGTGTTCACCTGAGGGGTTAGGTCATGTGATATTTTTATACAGCAGGTTGTTACGGATGCGGCGATACCTAATGTGTCTACTTTTCATTTTTTTTTCTATTTTTTACAAATTCTTTTTACTTTATTTTGGGAAAAGGACGCTTTTGTTTGTTTTTGCTTGAAACTTTAATTTTTTTTGTAAAATTTAATTTTTTAACTTTTTTAACTTTATTTTTTGTCCCACTCTGGGACTTCAACTTTTGGGGGTCTGATCCTCTTTGCAATGCATCACAATACTTCTGTATTGTGATGCATTAGCTGTAAGTGTATCTCACAGGCTGTCATGGAAGGCAGCCACGATGCCTAAGGAAGGCAGCACGGGGACCCGATGGCTGCTCTCTCCCTCCCTACATCACGACACATCAAGGGTTAATGCGCCAATGCCGGCGCATGCAGCAGGGGTCTGGCTATCAGTGACTGCCGGACCCCTGCTGCAGATCAGGCGGGCGCATCTCCTGCCCTTTAGAAGCGGGATATAAGTGCCCTTCAAAAGCTAGATACTTTTAATGAAATCATTCTTCCGGCTTAGTTTATTTAAGGCTACATTCCCACAACAGCAAAAACTGGCCATGTGATGACCAGTGGGGTGTATAACCTGAAACAGGTCTGGTTCTGCTGGGACAGTGAGCCGTTTCCCATCTACCAGGATTCACTTACAGGATTTATCTATATTCGTGAGGATTATTCCCTTATGAACTATCCACATTGCTTTGAATTGGGTCCGATCCTCTGAGAGGAGGCATGATCACAGGAAGCGTCTGACATCGCACCCTGCTAAGCAGAGGAGTCACGTGAGACGTCACGTTTTGAGACTCCATACCACGTGGGACGCCGCGTAGGGTAAGAACGACAAAGGATTGAGTGGAAGATCCAGAAGGTGACCGTATGTGGTAAAGGATATCCTTCACGATTACTATTACCGGGCTATTCGTTTGAGCTAGCGGGACAGATCCTGGACATTATGTGGTGATACTACTGCCGTGAAAAGTGTGTCCTTCTACCCATTTTGGTTGAAGCCTTCTGTTGGGCTGGAAATAAGGACTGCCATTCATAGAGCGCCGACTTCTTTTGCGATTGTCTGTAAGCAGAGTTGTACTGATATCACATTTATCTATTTTAGGTCCAGATTTACTGAACACATTGTTTTATTATATGTATGTTTTTACTTGTCATGTCATTAATTGGCTCATCATATCAAATATTTTATGTATTCATATATTACTTGCTGCCATTTTTCTGAATTTAGAGTGCCCCTCACCATCTATTGCTATCCCAATTAATCAGTAGACATTATTATGCCCACTATGAGGATATATATATATATATATATATATATATATACATACATACATACAGGGGCCACTGTGAGGAAATACAAACCGGATTCCAAAAAAGTTGGGACACTATACAAATCGTGAATAAAAACTGAATGCAATGATGTGGATATTTAAAAGAAGAAAAACTACCACAAGAGGACACAGTTTTAAATTAGAGGGGCAAAGGTTTAAAAGTAATATAAGGAAGTATTACTTTACTGAGAGGGTAGTGGATGCATGGAATAGCCTTCCTGCAGAAGTGGTAGCTGCAAATACAGTGAAGGAGTTTAAGCATGCATGGGATAGGCATAAGGCCATCCTTCATATAAGATAGGGCCGGGGCTATTCATAGGATTCAGATATATTGGGCAGACTAGATGGGCCAAATGGTTCTTATCTGCCGACACATTCTATGTTTCTATGTTTCTATGAGGTGCCAACTTCTAATATTTTATTCAGAATAGAACATAAATCACGGAACAAAAGTTTAAACTGAGAAAATGTACCATTTTAAGGGAAAAATATGTTGAATCTGAATTTCATGGTGTCAACAAATCCCCAAAAAGTTGGGACAAGGCCATTTTCACCACTGTGTGGCATCTCCCCTTCTTCTTACAACACTCAACAGACGTCTGGGGACCAAGGAGACCAGTTTCTCAAGTTTAGAAATAGGAATGCTCTCCCATTCTTGTCTAATACAGGCCTCTAACTGTTCAATCGTCTTGGGCCTTCTTTGTTGCACCTTCCTCTTTATGATGCGCCAAAGATTCTCAATAGGTGAAAGATCTGGACTGCAGACTGGCCATTTCAGTACCCGGATCCTTCTCCTACGCAGCCATGATGTTGTGATTGATGCAGAATGTGGTCTGGCATTATCTTGTTGACAAATGCAGGGTCTTCCCTGAAAGAGATGACGTCTGGACGGGAGCATATGTTGTTCTAGAACCTGAATATATTTTTCTGCATTGATGGTGCCTTTCCAGACATGCAAGCTGCCCATGCCACACGCACTCATGCAACCCCATACCATCAGAGATGCAGGCTTCTGAACTGAGCGTTGATAACAACTTGGGTTGTCCTTGTTCTCTTTGGTCCGGATGACATGGCGTCCCAGAATTCCAAAAAGAACTTTAAATCGTGACTCGTCTGACCACAGAACAGTCTTCCATTTTGCCACACTCCATTTTAAATGATCCCTGGCCCAGTGAAAACGCCTGAGCTTGTGGATCTTGCTTAGAAATGGCTTCTTCTTTGCACTGTAGAGTTTCAGCTGGCAACGGCGGATGGCACGGTGGATTGTGTTCACTGACAATGGTTTCTGGAAGTATTCCTGAGCCCATTCTGTGATTTCCTTTACAGTAGCATTCCTGTTTGTGGTGCAGTGTCGTTTAAGGGCCCGGAGATCACGGGCATCCAGTATGGTTTTACAGCCTTGACCCTTACGCACAGAGATTGTTCCAGATTCTCTGAATCTTCGGATGATGTTATGCACAGTTGATGATGATAGATGCAAAGTCTTTGCAATTTTTCGCTGGGTAACACCTTTCTGATATTGCTCCACTATCTTTCTGCGCAACATTGTGGGAATTGGTGATCCTCTACTCATCTTGGCTTCTGAGAGACACTGCCACTCTGAGAAGCTCTTTTTATACCCAATCATGTTGCCAATTGACCTAATTAGTGTTAATTAGTCTTCCAGCTCTTCGTTATGCTCAAATGTACTTTTTCCAGCCTCTTATTGCTACTTGTCCCAACTTTTGGGGGATTTGTTGACGCCGTGAAAATTTGAATCAACGTATTTTTCCTTTTAAAATGATACATTTACTCGGATTTAACGTTTGATCTGTCATCTACGTTCTATTACAAATAAAATATTGACATTTGTCATCTCCACATCATTGCATTCAGTTTTTATTCACAATTTGTTTAGTGTCCCAACTTTTTGGGAATCCGGTTTGTATATACAAAGGGCACTATGAGTATATATGAGTAAGGGGCACAATGGGGACATATATATACAGGGTACACTATGAGGACATGTATACAGGGGGCATTATGCGGACTATTATAGATACTGGAGGAACAATGGGGTCCTTTTTTATGTCCAGAGTGCAATACGGAAGGGCATTATATATACTGAGGGCACTGTGGGGTGGGGAATATAATAATATATACTGAAGACACTGCAAAGGTTGGTTTAAAAAAAAATGCCTTAGCAGTCTTTAAAAACTGATGTAAAATGGGCATTAAAAACTGATATATTGCCAGAAAATGAATGCCCACACCGATGCAAAATGGCTATGAAAAACTGACAGTGTATCATTTTTAACAGCCATTCTTTTCACTGTCATGCGAGTTTAGCCTAAGACATAAAGGGTTGGATGTTCAAATTGTAATTTTTTGCCACTTCAAATTATTTGGAAGAAACCCTTGAACACACAGACAAATGTATCAATGGGAATCCCATACATATGCTTGATCAAATTACATGGATTTCAGTTATGAGTGGAAGCATGACATTTTAGACAACAAAGTGGGAAATACGTTTGAGTACAAGAAAACAGTATTCAAGCATATCTCTCAGTGGATGCATTCAATGAGGAAAAAAGTCCAATATAAAATTAAAACTTGGAGAACATTTGACCTGCATTGCATTGGTGTGCATCTTTCTTTGCATAGCCACTGAGTTATTCAATAAAATTTATCTGTATAGCGCCACCTGCTGTTTGCTCTTTTTCTTATTTCTTTGACCTGCTCACTGAGAAGGCTGCACATGCTCAGTTTTATCCTTCAACTGCCTACTGAGTTGTGATATGGGGAGCTGAGACGCATCCCCTTAGCTGCCGCAGTATATACACTACCCTTGAGCTGTCAGTTTGATATAAATCTAGTGGACCAATGAATGGGGAAATCTCTGGATCCATGCGAGGTACAGGGCTGGTTCTAGTTTTTTTAGAGAGAGATTGTCATGTACTATATGATGTCTGATTTTCATTTTTATATTAGTCATGGATTAACCCCTTTAACCCCTTCCCGACCAGTACTGTACTGCTATGGTGCGCTGATCGGGCGTATGCAGGAGCTGCGCCGCCTCGATCAGCAGCAAGAGTCCGGCAGTCACTGATAGCCAGGCCCCTGCTGTATGCGCCGGCATCGATGAAAACACAACAAGTGTAATACTAAGCAATCAAAAAGTCGTATGTACCCCAAAAACATGCCAATCAAACCGTCATCTCATCCCGCAAAAAATGAGACCCTACAGAAGACAATCACTAAAAAAAAAAAATATGGCTCTCAGAAAATGGAAACACAAAAACAAGATTTTATTTGTTTCAAAAATTCTTTTACCATGTTAAACTTAACAAAAATAAAAAAAAATAGACATATTAGGTATCACCACATCCATAACAACCTGCTCCATAAAAGTATCACATGATAAACCCTGTCAGGTGAATGTTGTAAAAAATAAATAAAAAAACGGTGCCAAAACAGCCAATTTTTGTCACATTGCCTCACAAAAAGTGTATTACCAAGCTATCAAAAAGTCATATGTCTAACAAAATTGTACCAATCAAACTATCATCTTATCCCACAAATAATGAGACCCTACAGAAGACAAAAAATAAAGAAAATATTCCTCTCAGAAAATGGCAAAAGAAAAACAAGATTTTATTCTTTTCAAAAATGCTTTTAGCATGTAAAACTTAACAAAAATAAAACACATTACATATCACCGTGTCCATAACAACCTATATTGCTCTATAAAAGTATCACATGATATACCCTGTCAGATGAACGCTGTAAAAATATAAAAATTGAAACTGTTCCAAAACAGTCACTTTTTGTCACCTCGCCGTACAAAATGCGTAATATCGAGTGATCAAAAAGTCATTTATACCCCAAAATGGTACGAATGAAAATATCACCTTATCCCACAAAAATTAACCCCCCACATAAGACAATCGCTCAAAAAGTAAACCAATAGTGCCCGTAAACCACACATAGGATTTTGACGTATTCAGGAGAAAATGGGTAACAAATGATGTGGTGCTTTTCTCTTGTTACCCCTTGGAAACGGAAAAATTTGGGCTAATAGATTTTGTTGGAAGAAAGTAAACTGTTCATTTTCACAGCCAAGTGTTAATAAATTCCGTAAACTGCTTATGGCGTCAAAGTGCTCAGTACACCCCTTAATAAATTCTTTGAAGAGTGTAGATTCCAAAATGGTGTCACTTTTTGAGGGTTTCCACTGTAGCGGTACATCAGGTTCTCTTCAAATACAAATTGGTGCCCAAAACCATTCTAGCAAAATCTACCTTCAAAAACCATAGGGCTCCTTTCCTTCTGACCACTGCCATGTGCACCTACAGCAGTATTCTACCACATATGGGGTATTTCTGTAAACTGCAGAATCAGAGTAATACCTATTGAGGTTTATTTTGCTGTTAACCCTTGCTGTGTTGAAAGAAAACATTGATGAACATGAAAATCTGAAATTCCATCTCCATTTTCCTTGTGTAACACTTTTAGGTGTTACACAAGGAAAATGGAGATGGAATTTCAGATTTTCATTTTCATCAATGTTTTCTTTCAACACAACAAGGGTTAACATCAGTTTTGTAACATCAGTTTTGAATAATTGGAGGGGTGTAGTTTCTAAAATTGGGTCATTTATGGGTGGTTTCCATTACTTAGCCCCTCAAAACCACTTTATAACTGAATTGGTGCTTAAAAAAATGGTTTTGGAAATTTTCTATTCCAAAAAAATTGGAATAAAATTGCTTCAAAATTTCTGAGCCTTCTTACGTCCTAAAAAAATAAAATTACATTTACAAAATTATGCCAACTTAAAGTAGACATATGGGGAATGATAACTGACAACTATTTTATGAGGCATTACTATTTACTACGTATCTGTAGTAGAGAAATTCAGATTTTGAAAATTTAGAATTTTCAAAAATTTGGGTAAATGTGGGATTTTTTTCATAAATGAAGGGGAAATATATTGACGCAAATTTCAACTGTCATGAAGTACAATGTGTCACGAGAAAACAATCTCAGAATGGTTTGGATAAGTAAAAGCGTTCCAAAATTATTACTACCTAAAGCAGTGTTTCCCAACCAGTGTGCCTCCAGCTGTTGCAAAACTACAACTCCCAGCATGCCTTGACAGCCTTTGGCTGTGCGGGCATGCTGGGAGTTGTAGTTTTGCAACAGCTGGAGGCACACTGGTTGGGAAACACTGACCTAAAGTGACACGTCATATTTGCAAAAAATAGCCTGGGCAGGAAGGTGAAAACTAGCCCGGGGTAGAAGGGGTTAAAGCCCCCAGCTCCAGTTAGGATGCTATCACTATTGTTATTCACTTGCTATCATAACCTGGGCACAACGCAGAAACAGCTGCTTGTAAAGATGATCTCATTGCAGTGAAAGGCAAGATTGAGTCTGGATGCAGAAATTCCCTGACAAGTCATCTTTGATGTGATCTCAGGTTTTAGTTTCATGAAAAAAAAAAGTCCTTGGAAACATCTCTAGAACTGCTTCAATAAAATCTGCAGTAAAATATTTTCTATGCATTTTTACATTCTGCTTTTATCCTACTAAATTATTGCATGTCGTACCTAGACTATAAATGGATCAAATGTAATCGGATTTGCAGCGTTTTGGTGTCCGTCTGATGAAACTGAGCCAAACGGATCCGCCCTGGCACACAATGTAAGTCAATGGGGACGACTCCATTTTCACTGACACAATCTGGCACAATAGAAAACAGATCCGTCCTGCATTGACTTTCAATGGTGTTCAAGACGATCCATCTTGGCTATGTTACAGATAATATAAACAGATCCGTTCTGAACGGATGCAGATGGTGGTATTATCTGAACAGATCCGTCCATGATGGATCCGCACAAAACACGAGTGTGAAAGTAGCCTAAGACTCATTCACACTATGTATGCATTACATATTGCACTGTTAGCCATGCTGGAACGATTTAACTAAATAGAGTTATGTGTCAAAATAGTGTCCTGAAACCCCCATCATTTGTGGGAAAATCTGACAGTAAGTGTTAAATTTCCCTGCAGCACCACCACTGGGAAAATTAAAGGAGTTGTCTATTCTCGACTTTACTAAAGCGAGATGAGACAGAGTCTGGTCCCCCTCCCAGCTGGGAGTTGTAGTACCTTTGATGATGTGCAAGGCACAATTCCAAGGCAAGTCACAATGCAGTCTCTTCCCAATAGCTGTACATAGGCAAACATCAACATTGATGATAAAAGAATTAGTAGTTCCTGAGCTCTTTCTAAACACTTTGGAACTAGTGTTGAGCGAAGCGGGATTCGGTCAGAAGTTTAGGAAAACTTCAATTCACAACAAATCTGATTTTCCTGGCGCTTTGTGGTAACAAATCGATTTTTCCTAAAATGGCGGCTGCACGTGTTACAAAGTCAAAGTAAGAAGCCCGGGAACGTGAGCTGTGAGCTCACCCATAATGCCGTGCAGCCAGCCAGGGCCGGTGCAAGGATTTTTGTCAACACAAGCAAAGCTACATTTTCGCCATGTCACATTTCTCCCCCTCCATGTCAAATCACACCCCCCCCATGTCACATCAGCCCTCCATGTCACATTTCTCCCCCTCCTTTTTGCATAATGATAGTGGGCATGAAGGGTATACGGAATGCCCACCATGGTGGCATTGAGCATATTGGGGGTAGTGGTTGCTTAATCCCCCATTTTCTCCCCTTTTTCCCGCCCTTTTCTCTGTGTTAATATGTGTTCTTTTTCAGCATTCTGAGGTGAATTTATTGGAGGATTCTGATTGGTACCTGGTTGCCTACCTGTTGTAGAGGTACCTGTTTTCTGCCACTTGCTGATTGGTGGATGGAGGTTTAGGGCGGGAAATTCAACTATTTAATGAGGAGCGCAGCAGGTCCGGGGCTTGTCGCCGCGGAGCCTGTAAGAAGAGGACGTCGTCGGAAGCCCTGGTGAATTGCCGGCATAAGCTGCAAAAGAGCTATTAAGCTGTGCCGGCATTACTAGGCAGAAGCTGAGCGGCGGCTGTGAAGAAGCGGCGGCTGTGAAGAGCGGCGGCTGTGAGGAGCGGTGGCTGTGAAGAGCGACGAGTGAGCAGCGAAGCAGCGCGGCGGCGAAGGCTATAGCGGCGCTGAGTTCCGGAGGTTCGGCGACTTCAGGCGGAGGAAAAGTGTACTGGCCTGGGTGGCTGAAGATTAAAGACAGCGGAGAAGACTCACCGGTTTAATAGAGGAACTGCTGAAGAGGCTGATACAGCGCGCCGAGTCAAGAGGAGGAGAGGCGTGGCTTCAGCGGTGCTTGGCTGACGGCCTGTCAGCTGAAGATGAAGGGGCGGGAGTAAGTGACGTCGCTCGGCGTAGTGACGTCACGGAAGATGCGACGGCGACGGCGAGGTCATCAAGAAGCGCTACCCACAGCGCTGAAGTCCGGGTGTCAAAGAGGACCAAGAGGCCGAGGAGGGCGTACTCACCGTCCGAAGTAAAGAACAAGAAAGGTGGCAGTGTGCGCTCCTCCCCCAGGTGTGCGGTATCGCAGCCTGGGGTTTTGAGTCGAGCGCCGCAGCCGGCCTCCAGCGCGCACAGCATGGATCCGGTACCGGAGACTGGTGAGGAGATATGTAGGCAGAGCTTTGCTTTGCCTACCAACATAGGGACAAATGAGAATAGGTTATTGAATAGTTTAGCTAAATTATTTTCTGAGTGGGCTACAGCTAGTGTGCCTGTGTCAGTAGATCAGCCTGCAGCAGTGTGGAGGGATATTCCAGCTGATGCAGGTGCTGATAATATAAGTGTTAATAAATCAGTAAATGCAGTAGTTGTAGATAGTGGTGCGGGTATAAGTGAAACTTGCTTGAAGGAGGCCTTAACGTGTGACGGGTCTCCTTTGGGGTTTCATTTATCCCAATCTGTAAAAGAAAAAATTTGGAGAAGGGATTATATCGATATTTTATCGTTACTCCCTTCCGCCAAAGATAATAAAGGGGTGTTATTTGCAATTAATTGTTTGTCGTCTCATTCAGAAGTTGTTATTAGATTGTTGCGTGTGTTAGTTCATATTTGTTTAGAGTTGAACGTTTGGCTGAAAGCTAAATATATTCCTAGTAAAGAAAATAAGATAGCTGATTCACTTTCCCGCGCACAGTGGGAAAGATTTTTTCATCTAGTGCTGCAAGCAGAGAAGGTGGGAATTCCGTGCCCGGAGCGGGTTTGGGAGCTTATCCGGATATAATCAGCAAGTTCATTCAGAAGTCATTAGCGCCTCGGACATGGGAAGGATACTCTTTGGCTTGGAGGAGGTGGTATCAATTTTGCTCAGTTAGGAATGTTTCATGTTTTTTGTTTGATTTAGATGTATTTTTTCAATTTCTTTGTTCCTTATTAGAAGAAGGTTTTGGTTACTCTGTGTTGCATTTGACAGTTGCAGGTGTTTCGTTCTTTTTTAAATTAGCAGGTTGTCAGTCATTTTCGAATCAATTTGTGGTTAAACAAATTTTGAAAGGGGTTAGGAGGTCCCTAAATAGTGTCGATGTTAGACGACCAATCACATTTGAATTGCTTGGTTCTCTAGTATCAGTATTGAAGAAGTGTACTTATTCAAAATTTGAAGCTATGCTTTTTAAAGTATCATTTGTGTTATCATTTTTTGGGGCATTTCGGATAGGAGAACTAGCTGCGGCAAATAGGAAGTCATTGTCACCATTAGAGGTTGAGGATATTAATTTATATAATAATTCAGTCGTAATTTTCATCAAAAAATCAAAAACGGATCAGCTGGCAAAAGGGAGAGAGATTAAGTTAGCAAGGTTAGCAGAGTCACCGTTATGCCCAGTTGAAACAGTTAGAGAATTTTTTGATGCTAGGCCTCAGAGAGGCGGTGCTTTTTTAATTCATGAGGATGGTTCAGTGTTGACAATATATCAATTCAATGCAATTCTTAAAAAATGTTTAGCATTATTGGAGTTATCTAATGAGAATTATTCGTCTCATTCTTTCCGAATTGGGGCTGCAACAGTTGCCGCTAGCCTGGGATTAAAGGAGGCGATAATTAAAAAAATTGGTCGCTGGGATTCTAATAGATATACCGGTAAGTTGTATGTTAGACCTAATCTGGTACTTTAATTTTATTAAATCTTTTTCAGGTACAGAACAAATGATCGTATGGATTCTGGGTCATTCTTTCGTGTTCTGGGCAGAAAGAAGGGCTGCGGAGCGTAATTATTTTAATAAAAGTTATATGGGTTCTTTGTTTGTTTCTATTTTCTGGTTAGGTTTTAGGGGTTTAAAATGGTACCAAATCATTCCGATTTTAAAAGGTGAGTTAAGGTCGTTGCCACGACCGTATGTTCTAATAATCTATGCTGGTGGTAATGATTTAGGAAGAATTAGAACGTTAGATTTATTGGATCATATGAAATCTGATCTCGATCATATTAAATCATTACTTCCGCATGTTACATTGATTTTCTCTGAAATTATCCCAAGGTTGATTTGGAAAGGTGAGCAGTTCGGTTTTATTGAGAAAATTAGGAAAAGAATTAATAGGAGCCTAGAGAAATATCTTCCTAAATTAGCGGGTTGGTCCTTAAGACACACTGAGCTAGAGGGTTTTATTGTAGGTCTTTATCGGAATGATTTGGTTCATTTGTCAGAGATAGGTCTTGATATATTTAATTCGGGTTTGCAGGACATGATTGAGAAGGCCGTGGTTTTTAGGGGGGGACATGTGGGTTAATACCCTCATGTCTGGTGGGTTAGTCACCCAGCTTTGCTGGGGGGACAATTCTGGAATTTAATGAAGATTTAATGAGTATTTATTGATTGGTTATTTAATTATTGATGGTTATTATTATTATCAGCAGTATTATATTTATGTAACCCTTAATAAAGGACCACGGCCAATTTTATACCACAGTTTAGTTTGGTGTTATTTATTTATTATTTATTTATCTGTTAAGTTGAATGTTATGCCAGTTTAGTAATTGCTCATATGGCACCATGATAGTTGGCATGAAGTGTATACGGAATGCCCACCATGGTGGCATTGAGCATATTGGGGGTAGTGGTTGCTTAATCCCCCATTTTCTCCCCTTTTTCCCGCCCTTTTCTCTGTGTTAATATGTGTTCTTTTTCAGCATTCTGAGGTGAATTTATTGGAGGATTATGATTGGTACCTGGTTGCCTACCTGTTGTAGAGGTACCTGTTTTCTGCCACTTGCTGATTGGTGGATGGAGGTTTAGGGCGGGAAATTCAACTATTTAATGAGGAGCGCAGCAGGTCCGGGGCTTTTCGCCGCGGAGCCTGTAAGAAGAGGACGTCGTCCCGCCCACCCTCCCCATTTAAAGTCGTGGTCCGGAATTAGAGGGGGGTTAGTCACCCAGCTTTGCTGGGGGGACAATTCTGGAATTTAATGAAGATTTAATGAGTATTTATTGATTGGTTATTTAATTATTGATGGTTATTATTATTATCAGCAGTATTATATTTATGTAACCCTTAATAAAGGACCACGGCCAATTTTATACCACAGTTTAGTTTGGTGTTATTTATTTATTATTTATTTATCTGTTAAGTTGAATGTTATGCCAGTTTAGTAATTGCTCATATGGCACCATGCCCTCTGTCACATCACCCCCATGTCAGATTTCTCCCCCGCCATGTCACATTTCACCCCCTCAATGCACATTTTTCCCCCTCCATGTCAAATCACCTATGTCACATCAGCCTTCCATGTCACATTTCTCCCTCTCCATCCATGTCACATTTCCCCCCCTCCCAACCATGTCACATCACCCCCTTTGTGTCACATCATGATAACATCATTACCCCCAATTGTGTCACATTTCAGTCCCCCCCCCCATGGCACATCACCCCCTCCCCCAGGCTGGCCCTGGCCCCATCCCTATGTCACAGACTACAGACATTGTCCCCCCTCCCGTCATGTCACGGTCACTATCCCCCCTCCATTTATGATTGTTGTTTGTGTAATATTTTTTTTTAAACACATTTATGCCGTGCACTCTGGTGCTAGTGCGCTCATCAGTGATCACCTACCCACCTGTCCTGCTGCTACAGCAATCTGGCTGTGTGTGAGTCAGACTCACAGACTCAGTCAGCTCCAGTCCCTTCCACAGCTGCGCCACTCGGCAGTCACACCTCCCTGGCCTTACCCCGTGGTCGTGCTGCCGGGCCCGTGCCGCTCTGTGAGCATGCAGGCTGGCTCGGGCATCCGGCGGCGCTGCGGTGCAACTCACAAGTAAGTGATTTAAAAATAAATAAAAATAATCATTTTTCCGCCCTCCCCCAGGGTGCGGCCTAAGGCAGCCGCTTGGTCTGCCTTATGGTAGCACCGGCCCTGCAGCCAATCAGCAGATAGCCATCCCCTGTGTTGTAACAGGCCTATAAAATCCTCATCTTTCACAGTCTCTGCCATTGCCCTGTTAGCTGAGCATAGGGAAAGATGTGGGGAAAGCGCTCATGTGCTAGGAACAGTGTTGCTGAAAATAATTAATATGAGTATTGGAGAGGGAGAGTGCAGGGAGAGTGCAAGAAAACTTATTTTGCATCAGTTTTATTTATTTATTCCTAATTTACTTATTCCTACATCAGCCGTAAACTAAGATATATAATTCAATTCCAAAAATTTTTAAACCCGCATAGGCAGGTTTAGCGTAGGACCCGCCTGAACTGAGACCACCTTTTCGGGTGATAGGTGGGCTTAGATTTGTTTTGATCAAAATGTATTGACCAAGTGTCTCAGATTTTATCAATAGAGTGAGGGCTTGGTCCATATGTTATGCTTGCATCTATTATTATAGTGCATTATTTTCTGTGATTGTATAAATGTAGCCATGTACATCCGCAACATTCATTATCATATTGTGCAGGATGTTTTATTTTTTTCTGTGATTTCTTTATTATTCCAGTGCCAGAGTGCCAACCAGTACCATCCAGTGTGCCCCCCTTAGGGAGGTCTTAATGTTGACCATTTTCATGTTTTCCTGGCTTTTCTTTTTCCAAATCATCCTTCATAGTCTCCATGTCCTACAAAAGTCAGCAAGAGAAGATGAGCTGGATGTTCCTGATGACATATTGATATTATATGAAGTGGAAAAGGAGGGAAAGCAGATGGCAGAAGAAGGGCTCCCACCTGCAGGGCAGGAGACCGCTGAGGTTGGAGAAGTGGGTATGCCAGACCTGATTAATATTATATGTTTACTGTCAAATAACCTGCAGGAGATTTCAGGCAAGAACAGCAATAATTTGCTTATTGTGTCCCAACCTAACCAACCAAACCCCAGACCAGCAATAGCCCCTATTTAATGGTGCCCAGTTCTTCATCATGGCATGGCCGCTCTGTGTGGCCATACCCTAAGGCAGTGTTGCCTGGGTATGCCTGATTTATAGCAATTCATGAAGAATTTATTCGTAAATAATCAAATTTCTTGGCTAAGTTTGGCAAAGTTGCCAAATCAAATTTTTCAAAGGTTCGCTCATCCCTATTTGGGAACTTTCCAAGATGATCTCTGGCATGCAGAACTCTCAAAAATATGTAATGGAGTGCCACAGGAGGGTGAATATCCTACAAATGATTGGTCGGCCAACCCGCTATATAAGTGTGAAAGGTGCTGTTAATTGTAAATCTTTCCACAACCAGCAAAGTCTTTATCAGCCGTAAAGAGCAAATACCAAGCTAGCACTCATTGCCTTGGTCTTCTGTAGCTTTCCTTCAGGTATTGTTCTCTCAACAGAAATAAATGTTTTTCTTGGAGCTGAACTAGCAACTGCCCTGAACAGCAAACAGAGCTAAACTGAATTAGCTGATGCAATACTGACAACTCCTCTCTCAGAAAGGAAAGCCCATTCCCTCTGCTGAGTCAGGGGATAATTAACTAAACAGTGCCACTTGCAGACAGTTTTGGGGAATACATACAAAGCATAATGCAATGCATGAGTAGATTAAATAACATCAAATCAAGAACATTTTCTAGGGTACTGCACTCTAAGGGTATGGCCATTTGGTCAGGATTTCAGATGCAGTTTTGGATGCCAAAATCGGGAGTGGATGATAAAAGGAGAACAAGTTTAAAGGACTGATGCGACTTATACATTTTTTTTATTCACTCCTATCCTGAGGACAGGTAATCAGTATTAAAAATCTGGAAAATCCTTTTAAGTCTTTCATCTGTTGCAAACAGAATGCGTGAGTATGGCCCTTCTTTAGACTGATTCAGAAAGGCCTTTCTCCAACCAACTGTAGAACAGCATACATGGTACTATGTGCAAGATGATGCTGAAATGTAGTGTAATTTACGAGTAGTCGTGTTAAGCAGGTTTGCCTTTTACCATTACGGAATAATGGGTGAAATTCCTAATATAATCCAGGGATAAAGTATCTAGTGGAATTTAGTTTACCAGTAGAGATGAGCGAATCGAATCCCACAAAGTGGAATTCTATCCAAATTTCAGGATAAATTTGATTCGCCTTGAAGCCGAATTTCCTCGTGCTTTGTGTCAGCGAATCGATTTAACCTGAAATAGTGTAAAAAAACAAATAAAATCATACTTACCGCCTCCATTTGCTCGCAACGGGTCTGCCAGCCTCTATCTTGATTGAAGATCTCGGCCGAAATCCCGTGACATCATACATCACCACGCCGTGCGAGATTTTACTCAAGATCTTTAAGCAAGATGGCGGCGGTCGGCCCGTCACGAGCAAATGGAGGCGGTAAGTTTGATTTAAAAAAAATGTCATAATAATTTCACACAGTTTTTACACTCAGATGCCTCGATCATATATGAACGCGGCATCTGAGGTGTACAATGACAGCTATTACTGCTCCCTGTCATTACACCTGCTACTCACAAAACAATGTGCTTTGTGACGAATCGGCCGAATCGAACTTTTCATAAATTCGCTCATCTCTATTCACCAGCATACCCTGATATCATCGCAGATTTTTTCTGCACAATGTGAATGATATCATCCAAAATCCCATTAATTTGAATAGCGTGTAGACACTATTTTAGCACCTTATGAGCTATATACAAGAGAAAGAAGGCAACGCCAAAAATACTTCTCGATCTCTTCCATTTTATTAAACCAGAATACATCTGCAATCTGCAATCTCCAAACTGACAGGCTCTGATGTGACAGATGAAGGATTCAACTCAGAAGTTAGGAATTACCTGAAACAAGTTGGTCGTTCCTAAATAAAGTACCTGTATCTTATAAAGTGGCCACTCGATGCATCCTTATTCCTGATATATTTCATTTAATGCACCTCTCTTCAAAGGTGCCATTCTTCTCTTCATAGAACATATATTTTGTCTGGTTGTTGCTTCAAATTAGAATATTAATGAATCATAGCAAGAAGACACCTGCAACAAAATCAGCATCTACTTATTGGATTTCACTTAAGCTTGCTGATTAAGTAAAATCCAAATTTCCAAGATACATTTCTGCGGGGTATGTGCACATAAATATATGTTCCCTCCTTTTTGACAGATGGGTAATGCTGGCAAGATTACAGGCTGCTCGCTGCAGAATAAACTGTTGAATTTATTCAGCTTTATCATTTAACCCTTAAAGATACTAAAAGGCATGCAAAATACAGCACACACAGGGCACATAATAAAACCCAGTCATAGAGTAAAGTATCCATATTACGCAGTATGATTGACAGGCTATACAATTTAGAATACGTGTCATACAATACATGCTGAGGCACAAGTTGTTTAACGAACTGAAGAAAATATAAGTAAATGAAATGTTTTAAAATGTAGGCCTCTTTAACACGAACGTCGCGGCTTAGGCCCGGATGCGTTGTGGGTGCATTTTGAGAAAATCACACAATTTTGCTTGCGAGTGCTGTCAGTTTTGTATGCGATTGCGTTGCATGATGGCGTTTTTTCCTGCGCGAGTGACATGCGGATTGCATGCGTTTTTAACGCGCATGAAAAAACTGAACCATTCTCTTGATTCACCTTTTACTGCCAAGAGATATGAAAACAACCAGCATACATTATTTTTAAGGACATTTTTTTTTTTTGGGGGGGAAATAGGTTTTGAGGGTGGTTTGTGTGTTGGGTTATTTGTTTTAAACTTGGTATGTAAAATATGTTAAAATACCTCATTACTATAACGCTTAAATGTAAGCACTATTAAATGTATGCCAGTATCACCATAATAATTAATAAATTACTAAAACTATCATGACGTGTCATGTCACTAAACTTCATCTCTATTGTCTGTACTATCGTGGACATAAAATTGTGTAAAATTTTTATTGGACGATATGTATAATAAAATCTAACATGTACAATAAAGTTTTATATGGTTTTTAAATAAAGTAATATTTATGTGTGTAAATGATTTATAAGTCATTTTTATATAGTTATGTGTATTTCATTTATATTCATTAATAGGAAATGTGTACAAATATTAATGTGTTATATGTGTGTGTGTGTGCGCTACATAAATATATTTTTTTAATGTGTATAAAAAAGACATCAAACAATTAAATAGATGAAAATAAAGCTATGTTTATTTTGCCACAGAGTATTTTTTAAGAAATAACATACAAAATATAATGAAAAGGAACATTTACAAATTTAAGAAACGGCTTGGGGAAACTGGTGCAGGCTTAAAATGGGGCCCCTGGTAGGACGGTTGGGAAGAGTGGAAAGATTGCAGAGAGGGGCCAGCTTGTGAGGAGGAGGGGCCAGACTGGCCATACGGTTGCCCATATGGGCGAGGTTGTGGCGCATGATGTTCCCTAATTATAGGAAATTGTTGGGGCACCTGTGGAGCCTGGGGAATTTGGCAGGGGCCATACATGTGGCCATAGGACCGCCAATTTTCAAGGGCAAGAAATATGTCTGTGGGGTCATTAGGTGGAGCGGCTGCCTCCAGAACGATACCGAGAGCTGCTTGGGTTCTCAGTACTCGTTCTGGAGGCAGGCTCCTCAAAAACGGCACCAGACTCTGCGAGAACAAATCAAAATAATCCTCCTGCCGGGCTCGAGACAAATATTCCAAAACTTGGCTATTTATCCCAGCCTCGACAGGAGTCATTTGTCTGCGGCGGCGTCCTGGTAATTGCAAACTGAGGGAGGGGCCACAGCGGAGGCTGAGGGCTGAGAGGCAGACAAAGTGCTGGGCCCTTCAGCATTGTCTTGTGTAGCTTGAGAGGCAGGAGGCTCCTCATCGCAAGTACTGAACTGCTGCAGACCACTCTGTTCAGCCTGCTCCTCAAGGTTTTCCTCCGTTCTGAAAAATGTAAACAAGCATAAGATGTACATTAATATATGAACACACCAATATGTCCTAAACATTTTTTTATTATAATACTATCATCAGCAAAATACATTTTTAACATAATACTAATTTAAACAAGACCGATCAACACTCCTGACGTGTACTTTATTTAATTCATGTATTAGGCTACTTTCACACTAGCGTTCGGGCGGATCCGTTCTGAACGGATCCGTTCTGAACGGATCCGCGCATAATAATGCAGATGGAGGCTCAGTTCAGAACGGATCCGTCTGCATTAAAATGGCAAAAAAAAAGCTAAGTGTGAAAATAGCCTCGGACGGATCCGTCCAGACTTTCAATGTAAAGTCAATGGGGGACGGATCCGCTTGAAGATTGAGCCACATTGTGGCATCTTCAAACGGATCCGTCCCCATTGACTTACATTGTAAGTCTGGACGGATCCGCACGGATCCGCACGCCTCCGCACGCCTCCGCACGGCCAGGCGGACACCCGAACGCTGCAAGCAGCGTTCAGCTGTCCGCCTGTCCGTGCGGAGGCGAGCGGAGCGGAGGCTGAACGCCGCCAGACTGATGCAGTCTGAGCGGATCCGCTCCATTCAGACTGCATCAGGGCTGGACGGCTGCGTTCGGGTCCGCTCGTGAGCTCCTTCAAACGGAGCTCACGAGCGGACCAGCGAACGCTAGTGTGAAAGGAGCCTAAGCCATGTAATAACCATTTTGGAACATCTATTATTATTGCTCAATGTTGTGCCATTTCTTTATTGATTCTAAAATAGAAGTTACGAATGAATTGCTATTAGCCTTATGTTTTAAACGGTATAGAGGGGTAGTTAACAAGTTTATGCAAATACAAGGAGAAATCGGATTGGTTGCTATCGTCAACTATGACATTTCTAATTTACACATTGGTACAAATTACATTACCCACATAGTTAACATACAGTGTGTATTGATAAACATGTAGTCGTCATTGTTGGCAGTTGAAGGATGGAACTGAGCATGTGCAACCACCTTAGCGAGGTGGACAGAGAAATAAGGAAAAGATCAAACAGCAAGTGATGCTATACAGATAGACTTTATAGAGCTCCATGGCTAGGCTACATTTGTAATTACAGTACATGCAATTACAAAAGTATTCAGATCCAAGTGAGAGTTAAGAAATGTAGAATATTAGAGTCCAGTTGTTAGGACTCATTAGCGGTTATGCAGCATAGAGATTATATAACATTCCTATCTTACTTTTGTATAGCATACCGTTCCTATTTGTACTGTGGCATCCATCAGTTCCTAACCATCACATATCCCGCTGGTCTCTGACTCTTAATCTAAACTCATTTCACTCCCAACTGCCTATCTCCTCTGTGTGATCAGGGTTCATTTGAAAATTATTTGATCATAATTATCCATGTCTGGAGAACCAAGCTTTAAGCAGATAAGATCCTATTTGTACAAATGCCCTACTGCAGTCTTGCTGTGAATCCATATAAACCTGTCCCTGTCCCCCCACAATTTTGCTGTCTCAAAGAAATGGCAAGTGTAGCTCAGCAGTATTTGAAATACTAAAATATTAATGCATTATTTATAGCATCCCACATAACTATGCAAAATAAGCAGAAAAATCCCATTGCATCAGAAACATTAATGCATATTTGATCATCAAGATTTTACCATCATTTTATTTAGCTTTCCTGTGCAATAGTAACACTAGTTAGAATATGGCTTCTCGGGGGTAAATAAACATCCTCAAACCAGGCTACTGAATATCTAAAATCCATTAAAATTGAAGATTACAAGAGAGCGTATGACCACAGCGGACTCATATTCAACAAATGTAATTGGTAAGGCAGAGTTTATGCATAGACTGGCAAAAGAGAGTCAGAAAGGAGAAGTAAATAAAAACCTAGCGGAAAAAAAAACATTGATGTTACCAACTGTAGATACATACAAAACTCTTAGCAGTCAGTAATGTTATATCTTTGTACATGTGCAGACTTTAAGGCCTTATGCATTATCAGCAATGGAGCTTAAAGGGGTTTTCCGTGCTTTTTCTATTGATGACCTATCCTTACGATAGATCATCAATATCAGATCGGCGTGGGTCCAACACCAGGAACCTCCACTGATTAGCTGTTCGAGGAAAAAGCCTGGACAACCTCTTTAAAGGGAAATTCTGCATAGAGGGTTAAAGGGGTATTCCCATCATTGAATGTTATGCATTCTAATCAGTGGGGGTCCCACATATGTGACCCTTTTTGATCCAAAGAATGAGGTCCCTTTGTGTTTTCTCCTGCACATTAGCACTCCTGTCCTGGCCACTCGCTGTGCAGAGAATTGCAATACAATTTAAGGGGTCGCTCCAGGAAAAATGCATTTGTTGGATAAAGATATATAGGCGGTGTGGAAAGGACAAAGGAAGAGAAGCCCTTCACACCCGTGGAGAAAAAGTTTGAAATACGTACCAGGCGCCAGATCACTTGGTCATTAGTCGTGATGAAGATACAGATCAGGAAAGAAACAACGGACGTGTGAATGGGAATACATATAAACACCAAGTGATGGCTGATTTTTCATTTTTGACTAGTGGTTATAGTTTTTAATGCACCCTTTTGGGGTACATGTAATGATTGATTACAGCGAGCTGTTTAGCTAAAACCCCCTTTGTTTATGTCCGTAAAAAGGCTAAGAGGTTAGGTGAATGCAGTTGTCTAGCAATCCTCAGGCGGCCAGGCCCATTGCTATAAAAGCAAACACTGTGAAGGAGCTTAGCTCATACTGATATGCCATCATTTAGTATGGTGAGGAGACCCCTTTAAATAAAATGGACACAAAATAAAACTTTTACTATTAAATCTGTTAAAAGCTGTAGCTGGCTTGGGAAGAAAACTATCTATTTATACATCTGCTGAGGTTATATCCCAGATCTGAAGTTGGCTATGAATACTTCTTGTATGAATCTTATTCTAACAAATGGGACCTATACGCAATACTTGCAGTCGGCAATGGCATCCACCCACCCAGCGTTCAGTTGTGTCTCTGCATACTCGATGTCAGCTCCGATGGGAGTACGCCTGGACAACTCCATCAGCTCTTGATACAGACAGTGCCATAATTTCAGTAGGACCCTGTAGAAAGGGAAGGATCATACAATTATTTAGAAATGTTATAGAAAACATAAAGGGGTTGTCTGCCTCCCAAGACCCCTGCCAATCAGCTGCTTTTGATTAAAAATTACCTGCATGTCATCTCGTTTGTAGAGGCTTTGGTAAGCACTGCAGCCATTTCTTTGGCCATGTGACGTCACGTTCATGGGTAGCATGGCCTAGGCACGACCAGTCCCATTCAAGTGAATGTGGTTGAGCTGTAATACCAAGCACAGCCACTCTACAATGAACAGCACTGTGCTTGGTAGGCTGCGAGGAGGCCGGGGAACTCTGTGGCTTCTTCAAATAGCTGATCGAAGGATAGGTTATCAATATTAACCTTTAGTTTTAGCAATATTGAAAGCTACTGATTGTTGAATGTCAAATTCTGATTAGTATAGTATATTATACTAAATCAAATAAATGTCAAAAGAACATTAAAACTAAGAATTTTGTGAACCTTGTTGGGAGCAGAGCTGTCCTCTTAGCTTCTAACCACTTCTGGACCTCCTCTAGACATTAGGTCATAGCTCTGGATGATATCATAAATGAACCTTAGGATTAATAGCTACATAATCGATTATGAAGCTGTAGTATAGGAGCCCAATAGTTGTTGACAGCCCATTCACCAAGAGGAATCTTTAGTGTTTTCTAACGCCTTCTAGTTTTTAAATCATTGCTTACACATCAGAGAAATAGAAATTCTTTAGGTTTACTGTGAGGATTCCTCATGTCGTCATAGAGAAATACAAAATGCCATAGACAGCCATTATGTTGTTGATACGCCCTGCAGGCAAGTGACCATGAACTATACATGGGAATAATTATGAGGAGGGGGAGGTTGAGGTTGCATTTACGTCAGATCCTGGGGCCACCTATAACATAAATTAAGAACAGCGCTTCATATGCCATATGACAGTTGTTTGGTCATGTTGCAGATTGTCACTGGGGCCAAGGCGCTGTAAAGGGGGTTCTCCAGGAATAATTATTTCTTTTGCAAATGCCCCCAGCCTGCCTCTGTAAACAGAAGATTCATACTTACTTGCTCCACGCCGCTCTGGTCCCCCGCACTGCTTCCCCCATGTCCATGTTCCTATCCCTGGGCAGTGTTTAAATCCGCCGCAGCATGGGGTTGGTCATATGCTTTTCTGCGCCCAGTGACTGGCTTAATCGGTGACGTGGCCACAAGCAGCACGTCTTCTGTTTACGGAGGCAGGCTGGGGGCACTTGCAAAAAAATCATTACTCGCAGAGAACCCCTTTAACTCCTATAGCGTCAAAGATATAGCGGAAAGCATACAAACACAGAAAAAGGATACAAAAATGTACAATACAATAAAGCCTCAGCAATGCAATACAACATATGTTTGTGCCATATATGTGTCATCTAATGTGGCTTGGCTGTCCATAAATATACATCATTCTTCCTGGTTCTCAAAGTCTCATATCCTCTGTTGCTTTGTCAGCAGGATTTGGGTTAAGAGGTCTTGAAACTAATGCAATGTGTAAGGATGTTCTGCACACATTAAGTGCCGTAAAACCAGCTATTCCCTAAAAGATCAGTTATAGGGAGATAAATCTTCACTCTGCCTCATTAGCATCAAAACTTTATGCACCCTGCAGGAAAAAAAACGATCTGTAAAGACACAATTAAATATTAGGAGTTCCAACGCTTAATTGGAGTTGGCTTGTTTAATCTTCTGTAAAATGCGTGCACTCTGCTGACCACTTATTTCTATTCTGATGGGCATTTTACAGTCTGGAGCTCGGCTCACTCGATAGTGTTTTACATTATGAGATTAATCTAGCTTTGCAATGGTTAAAAGTGAGCTGTAAAACATTTTTAATATAAATTACCTGTAGTTGTTATGTTTCCAAAATAAGGTTTTTATATGATGAGTTTTCAGACTTTTAAAACAAGGGATTTGTAAATTGTGAAATAAAAATGAACAATGACTTTCATAGACCGGCTGAACCTCTGCGTCAGTTGTGTACTTGTTTTTATCCTGTGGTCTTCGTAAATTAGAAAAGAGGGTGCACAGCCCCTAAACATTTTCTTTTATGAGACCTCAAATAGGCTTCAAAATATTGTGGCTGTGGACCTAAAACCTTGGTAGTGTTGCACCCAGATGATGTCTGTATTCCAGAATATATCCATAAAGTATGATGGAGCCTGTACAGTAGTGTATCGACATACGGCGCCTCCATAGAGCTGCATTATGTATATATGCTACCTTAAAAGTAATGCTTCTAAGGAAGAATACCTCCTTAAAGGGGTTGTCCGGGCTTTTTCTATTGATGACCTATCCTAAGGACACCCGGCACCCCCGCCGATCAGCTGTATGGGGACGGAAAAGAATAGGACATTTCAACATCGGGCCATCTGTTCCGTTCCGCAAATTGTGGAAGGCACACGGGCCGCTTCCGTGTTTTGCGGATCCACAATTTGCGGACCGCAAAAAACAAAATGGTCGTGTGCATGAGGCCTTATCATGTAATTCTAGACAGCACCCCAATTTGCGTATTTATTGTTTCATTCAGCCGTGAGTAGTGCACATATCAGAACAGCAACGTTTCGGGCCCTTACACTGGGCAGCCCTTTCTCAAGTTGATAATAAAAATGCAGTTATTTGTGGATGAGTCATAATTTATTGCTACATGATTAGTAAATAAGTCATAATTCATGAATACAAAAGTGATAATTTACAGATAATTTACAGATACATGATTCATAAGAAAAAATCCTGGAAGACCATGATTCCATTATTGCCATAATATGAATAACATGACTCATACAGGTGATTTTAGAATTATTCTGATTATATGATCCATTATTATTACAGGTAGTATGATTATATATTTAGAAGGTCATTTATTATCCTGAAATACGCCTATATTAGGTGTATTTCAGGGGCAGATTGCGGCGCAACAGTTAATATAGATTGCTGTTTAGAAAGCAGAATACTGCAGAAGCATAACATAAGTGCTAACCTGCCATGTAGTTTAAGTATAAGATTGCAGAGACATTAAATGAGAAATAGAATGTCAGCTTACCAATTAAGTAGAACTTCATGGCGTGACCATCTGATGTGCCTTTTGGGCTCAAGTAGTGTAGGTTAAATAGGGCTGTTTGCATGTAGGGTCATGGGAAGTCAGCGCATGTGACGGTTCAGGTCTGAAGTCACTTTGCGAGGCTTACATAATAGAAACCACCCAAAAATGACCCCATTCTATAAACTACACCCCTCAAGGTATTCAAAACTGATTTTTACAAACTTTGTTAACCCTTTAGGTGTTTCACAAGAATTAATGGGAAATAGAGATACAATTTCAAAATGTCACTTTTTTGGCAGATTTTCCATTTTAATAATTTTTTTTCCGGTTACAAAGCAAGGGTTAACAGCCAAACCAAACTCAATATTTATGGCCCTGATTCTGTAGTTTACAGAAACACCCCATATGTGGTCGTAAACCGCTGTGCAGGCACACGGCAGGGCGCAGAAGGAAAGGAATGCCATACGGTTTTTGGAAGGCAGGTTTTGCTGGACTGGGTTTTTTGACACCATGTCCCATTTGAAGCCCCCCTGATGCACCCCTAGAGTAGAAACTCCATAAAAGTGACCCCATCTAAGAAAATACACCCCTCAAGGTATTCAAAACAGATTTTACAAACATCGTTAACCCTTTAGGTGTTCCACAAGAGTTATTGGCAAATGGAGATGAGATTTCAGAATTTCAATTTTTTGGCAAATTTTCCATTTTAATCCACTTTCCCAGTAACAAAGCAAGGGTTAACAGTCAAACAAAACTCAATATTTATGGCCCTAATTCTGTAGTTTACAGAAACACACCATATGTGGTCGTAAACAGCTGTACGGGCACACGGCAGGGCGCAGAAGAAAGGAATGCCATACGTTTTTTGGAAAGCAGATTTTGCTAGACTGGTTTTTTTGACATCATGTCCCATTTGAAGACCCCCCTGATGCACCCCTAGAGTAGAAACTCCAAAAAAGTGGCCCCATTTTAGAAACTACGGCAGTATTGTTGGTACTAGTTTAGGATACATATGATTTTTGGTTGCTCTATATTACACTTTTTGTGAGGCAAGATAACAAGAAAAAGCTGTTTTGGCACCGTTTTTATTTTTTGTTATTTACAACATTTATCTGACAGGTTAGATCATGCGATATTTTTATATACCAGGTTGTCACGGATGCGGAGATACATAATATGTATACTTTCTTTTATTTATGTAAGTTTTATACAATGATTATATTTTTGAAGCAAAAAAAATCATGTTTTAGTGTTTCCATAGTCTGAGAGCCATAATTTTTTCAATTTTTGGGCGATTGCCTTGGGTAGGGTATGATTTTTGCTGGATGAGTTGACGGTTTTATTGGCACTATTTTGGGGTGCGTGTGACTTTTTGATCGCTTGCTATTACACTTTTTGTGATGTAAGGTGACAAAAAATTGTTTATTTAGCACAGTTTTTATTTTAAATTTTTTACGGTGTTCATCTGAGGGGTTAGGTCATGTGATATTTTTATAGAGCCGGTCGATACGGACGCGGTGATACCTAATATGTATACTTTTTTTATTTATGTAAGTTTTACACAATAATATAATTTTTGAAACAAATAAAAAATCATGTTTTAGTGTCTCCATATTCTGAGAGCCATAGTTTTTTTTTTTCAGTTTTTGGGTGATTATCTTAGATAGGATCTCATTTTTTGCGGAATGAGATGATGGTTTGATTGGCACTATTTTGGGGTGCATATAACTTTTTGATCGCTTGCTATTACACTTTTTGTGATGTAAGGTGACAAAAAATTGTTTATTTAGCACAGTTTTTATTTTTTATTTTTTACGGTGTTCATCTGAGATGTTAGGTCATGTGATATTTTTATAGAGCCGGTCGATACGAACGCAGCGATACCAAATATGTATACTTTTTTTTATTTATGTAAGTTTTACACATTAACAGCTTTTTTAAAACAAAAAAAATGATGTTTAAGTGTCTCCATATTCTGAGCCAAAGTTTTTTTTTATTTTTTGGGTGATTGTCTCAGGTAGGGGCTCATTTTTTGCGGGATGAGGTGACGGCTAGATTGGTACTATTGTGGTGGGCAAACGCCTTTTTGATCGCTTGCTGTTTTACTTTTTTGTGATGTAAGGTGACAAAAAAATTGTTTATTTAGCACAGTTTTTATTTTTTACGGTGTTCATCTGAGGGGTTTGGTCATGTGATATGTTTATAGAGCCGGTCGATACGGACGCGGCGATACCTAATATGTATACTTTTTTTCCCCTATTTTTTACCACGTTTTTTTTTACTTTATTTGGGGAAAATGAAGTTTTTGTTTATTTTTACTTGAAACTTTTAATTTTGGGGGGACTTTATTTTTTCAACTTTTTTTTCACTTTATTTTTTGTCCCACTTTGGGACTTGAACTTTTGGGGGTATATTCCTTTACAATGCATTCTAATACTTCTATATTGGAATGCATTGGCTGTATGAGTAATACTGTGTGTATTACTCATACAGCTTCCAGGGCCATCGGGTCCCCCCCACAGCCCCATGAGGACCCAATGGCACTGCTGCCGCCACCTGCACCATAAAGAGCCGCAAACCGCAGGTCTGAATTGACCTGCGGTTTGCGGCGATCGCCGACACGGGGGGGTTCACGGGACCCCCCCTGCGCATTTAGTCGAGTCGCCTGCTCAATGATTTGAGCAGGCACCTTGTTCCGATCACCGCCCGCCGGGCGGTGGTGATCGGAACAACACATGACGTACCGGTACGTCATGTGTCCTTAAGGACTCGGGAAACATGCCGTACCGGTACGTCATGTGTCCGTAAGGGGTTAATGTATACAAAGAAACATTTACGTTAAACAGATACCTCAGACTGATGCCATACAGTGGCATCTGTTCACCATAGAGTTCCATTGTAGAAAAAAAAACGTATACCCTAGGGTAAAAATATGACAGTCATATTGGTCATTAGATGGATGTATTAGTTGGATCGTTATTATGTGAACTATGGGTGGTCTTGAGTGGTGATTGCTATGAAGGTGTTTAAATATCATTAGGTCTCGTGATATAAATGCTTTCGGATGACATTGCATTTAGTTCCAGCATCAATTATAAATCAATATGGTTGTGAAGACCCATATCTCTTTATCTGACTATGAAATGACTGTATAGTAGCATAGACCTATATATGGCAAAGTACAAAGGAAAGAACATCTGGTAAGTATTTCTAGAGAACCAAGATGTGGGAGGCATCGCATACATTAATGTGATTCCAAGGACCCACACGATGCTTCTCGAGTGTCCCCATCCAGACCTGTATGAGGCTCTGTCTAGAGAGATGGAGAAAACATTATTAAATGGTGATATTGGTAATATTATCAGAACTTACATCACCATAGAATCCTTTTTAAGTCCACCAGGATATAAAGTCCAAAGGCGACAAATGCAAGGTGTCTCCCGTTCAACAAGAGTTTCTCCTTGGTGGGGAGATCCATTCAAAGATCTGAAAACATAACTGGCGAACTTTGTGTTTGTGTTCAGTGAAATGTTCACCTAAGGCAATTTTCACACTAGCGTTTTTACTGGATTCAGCAGGGTTCAGCAAAAACGCTTCCTTTACTGATAATACAATCGTCTGCATCCGTTATGAACAGATCCGGTTGTATTATATGTAACATAGCCAAGACAAATCCGTCATCAACTCCATTGACAGTCAATAGGGGATGGTTCCGTTTCCTATTGTGGCAGATTGTGGCAGAGAGAACTGATCCGTCCCCATTGACTTGCATTGTGTGTCATGACGGATCCGTCTTGCTCCACATCCCAGGACGGAAAGAAAACTACGACATGCTCCGGTATGGGAACACAACTAAACGGAACAGAATGCATTTTGGAGCACTCCGTACTGTTCAGTTTTGTCCCCATTGACAATGAATGGGGACAAAACTAAAGCGTTTGTTTCCAGTATTGAGTCCCTATGATGGATCTCAATATCGGAAAACTAAAACACTAGTGTAAAAGTAGCCTTAGGGGTCTTCCAGTTTACCGGTGCGTATGTTAGACTTGTGTTGGCTTATGTAGTCTTCTGATTTCAGGGGGCAGCTATGAGCCTTGCTAAGCCCACTCACTTTTCTGAAACACGTGAGCAGCAGAAAATCTCAAAACTGGGAAATTTTAGCACAGAAACGATGTGCATGAAAATTTGCCATTTTCTGCACCAGAAAACTGAGGCACGGGCCATGATAAATTACCCCCACAGGTTTGTTTTTCTGAGCTCTTTATTTTATATATTTCAACGATGTTTACTGGCAGAGACCTCTTTATGGTAGAGAATGTTTTTTTATTTTGCTCTAATACTGGCCTGGATGGGCTATGTAAAAAAGACTACAGACAAAAAATGTGGGAAAGTAAAAAATTAAATAAATAGAAAATAGAAACTGATTGTATACTGAATTGCATCTGGCCCCTCTCTTTTCTAGCTCATGTGCCATTTGTACATACAGTATGACAGATTTAGTTGGAAAGAGATAGGGAAAAACTTATGTCTCTTACCCTAGTGTTAGCAACAGGTTACATGGTTTGGCCCTAGAACCTTGTCTTAATAATACTATGACACCTCTGGTGTGACTAATGTTGAATCAGTTACGTGGCCTAATGCATAGCAGTAACTGCATAAACACCTTCCATTTTATTTTAGAACTCATGAAGCCCTATTGACTACTTATTATCAAAACAATAAATTATTGGAAGCTTTACCAAGTCTGGTTCAATCTCCTAAAGACATAAAAAATTGCCATGAGGTTTCGGGGATCCAGAGGCAAATTTATACCATTGCCTAAACTCTAGCTATCATACCCCAAAATCTGTATACATTGAAAAACATTTTTGGTTTAGTACATTAAGTATTCTACAATTTAATTTTTGAGCAGCTGCCACAAATTAACACTACTCTTCTACACTTCTATAGAGACGTACTGTTCTCAGATGTTCTAGAGGAACCCTGGGGCCCCACTATTATAGCTAACACCCTGGTCAGCTTTCCTAACATTATGAGGGAGAGAAAAAAATAGCTGGCAATTTATCAGCGATTGTTCTTGATGGACGGCATCTCTCAGATTATTTGCAGTTAAACTGAACACAAGCAATGTTCGTACAATATGGGAACATAAATGCTTATGTTGGTGTTTATACGTTATATTGTGTGCTTCTATCTTAAATATGTGGACATTACAATCTGTTTTTATTGTATATGTCTGTATTATACAGGTGTATGAGGTGGGTAATACTGCCCTCACATCATGTCCTAGCCGCAGATTGTCTTTCCCATCAGGAGATCCTCTGTAATAATCTTTCCCTGATCATTAGCAGCCTGCTGTGTGAGCCTGCTCTGCGCTAAATGACCATTGATTCACTAATGGATGTTGTCTGAGTGACATACTTTTTTATTTCCTAATATCACTTTTGTTCTCTTTCCTTGCAAACTGCATCCAGCTATAAGGCACTGTAAAATCTCAACTTATAGGAGATTGTAAAATCGTATTTTCAGAATATAAACTTTACAAAACAGTAGCCAAATAGTTATTGGGGGTACTGTATACTCAAATATGGGGTGGTCTTCACTGGGTTTCCTCAAAATAGCAGTCCCTATGCTTTCGAGGGCTGCACAGAGGGAACAAAGAGGGCATCACAGCTAGTTGCTAACAGTCCCTTTACAATGTTAATTGTTGGCTCACAAAGTTATTAAATAAATCTAAAATAAAAAACCCTAAGATGATTTATTCATGCCAGTTTTTGGAGTAAACTGAGCCCTGAACGTTTGCAATCAGATAAAAAAAAAAAACACAAACTGTGAAAATAATTTCGCATTTTCAGTTGCACTTGGCAAAAGTTGAAAAAGGGGTGTGGTATACAAAGACCGGCATGGTAGCAGTGAACCGCCAGTGATTGGCTGAGAGGGCATTTCCTCTGTGTCAAGACGAAAACCAGAATTATAGAAGGGTGGCGGTCCAGGAAACATCGAGGGTGGAGGTGAGTATATCTTCTTTTATGTTTTTAAGCTCTTCTGCAGTATACACTAACAATGTACATTCATGAAAACTGAAGATTGTAAATCCCACCATAACCATGCATTTGCCACTCAAATCCTCAGTTTGGACCATACGAGAGCTTTTGTGCTCAAATTAACTAACACATACGCACATAGCATAGCTGTGAATCTGCTATAAGCTGGTCCAATAATGAAAAGAGCACCCGCTTTGCTCCTCAAAAGTCTTATTATTATGGTCTTAGTCATATACTGTTCCCCCCAGGAACCTGTACAGGGAATAACTCACTATCATCTCTGTGCACAAATACAGTTTCCCCATGTGGGTAATGACAATGTCCGCCCATCAGTCAGACAGGCTGCCGGAACTGCCTTCTCAAAGACACCTCTCCTTCCCCCAACTGCTGGCACCACATAGGTGTCACTTTAGATATGCTGTGAGTGCCTCAACTCAACCTCCTTTGGCATTTTTAATTTTAAGATTTGACTGTGTAGTCTATTTTAAAATCTTATTATTTTTGTTATATACATATGACCTATTGCATCAGCATGTAAGTAAGGAAAAGCCTACATGGATATTTATTTGTAGTACATGGCACAAATAGCAGGATTCATTGGTACTGTCCAGGGTCCTGGAATGCAAAGCATGAGTTTCCTCAAACCCACCAATTTAGCAGATAAACCTTTGGTATATAAGTCAGTTACTGCACTTAGTTTGGAAAGTTTTCTGGAATTTTTCTCTCTTGAGCACCAACTCTTTTCTGCAGATGCTCAAAGGGCTGCTCACAGCTACCAACTTTCCCATTGACAGACTGCTGACTCACAGGAAGGAGCAAAGCCCAAGGGGTTGGGCCTGACCCTACTTGGACCTGGAAATTAGCCAGGTGTTTGATAACAGTACAGCAACATACGTTTCTACCTAACCACTCATCAGAAAATATAAAACTAACAAACACTACTATTAGCAGTGGCTTCGAGGTCACGGAACTAACACAATCACCTTTGCTGTTGGTCTTCCACAATGCTTTCCAAATACAGATCTGATAAAGCTATGTCTGAGATCCTCAGCAACTACAACAGATCTGGCCAGCCATTCATGCATCTTACTTTTCATAGCATAAATGAATAGCTGATAAATATGAATATGTCTGATAAATACAACTATGTAATCATGTAGTTTAATGGATGAAAAAAGTGATGATAGGCCCCCAGAAAATTATATGCTAGCACTATGAGCAGCAATTTTATTTAGGTTGCTTATGGTTTCTTTGGTTACTTATGACTTTTGCAGTGTGACACACTGACAGATGTATCCCACACTGGCAAATATTAGCAACAATGTCATATATCTGTTATATTCATTTAAAATAATTTCTCATACAGTAGGACTTCAATCCCAACCAGAGTAACATCATAGGTCGTTTTTTTTTTTTTTTTGCTCAATACAGCTTTGTACGAATAAAGATAGTCTTTTCCCACAAAACTAAGTGGAAGAATTTATAATGGCTTGTAACCTGGCATAGAAAAGCCACCGATTTTTGTAGAAGCCCCCTTTTGTACAAAAATGTGCAATTTTTGTTCATTTATTTATCTGTCCAGACAGATCCTAAAATATGATACAATAAAAGTTGTTTTATTAGTAATATAATAGGTCGATAAGAAAAGGGTATCACTTGCCTAAAGGGGGTATTAGACACCCCGATCACACAGACAATTGTCAGGAGGGAAGCGTTCCGTCCTAGCAATCGCCTGCTTGCTGAGGAGACCTCTGCTGTTACATGCAGCAATCTCCTCAGAAACATGGGGAGAAGCGATCGCTTGTCTCCATGCTCTACAGTGGTTTGCCGACAGCAGATCGTAATTAGACAGCACAATCTGCCGCCGGCAAATCCTGATCTTTCAGCATGCTGAATGATCTGGATTGCCCGAAGAACGAGCAACAGTTGAACAAACATCTGCACTTCTCCATATCCAAGTCAGAACATTCAAATGGATGGTCAGTCCCTGTTATGTTCTGATCCTGACCTAATGTATATGTCTTATAGGGGACCTTCAGCAGGATTGCTCATTGAAATGACACCTGGATGACAAAAATTCATTGTGTGATTCCGGTAAAAACTTTATTCTATACTAGCTGAAGGACCCGGATTCGCTCGGGTATATTTCATCTATTTAATTTAATGTTTGTGTGTGTCGTTAAAAGATATCAACACCATCCACTATAAGTGACACCTACAGCACCCCGCCCCAAAACTGTGACCTCCACAGCCCCCCACCCCTTAACACTGACCCCCCCACAGTGCCCCGTCCCTTAAAATTGGACCTCCACAGCAGCCCACCCCCTTAACGTTGACCTTTACAGCAGCCTTTTCCTTTTACAGTGACTATTACACCATACCACCCTCTTGTCAGTGACCTCCACAGGGGCCAGCCCCCTTAACAGTGGCCTTTACTGGATCGGGGCGTGTCCTTTTGAATAGCTCACTCTAAGACAGCAGCACTGTACTGTCTGAGTGTGAGCTGCGGGGAGAAAGTCACCCTCCCTCCCACCCCTGCAGTTGATAGAAGTTGATTTTTACCTTAATTTTTTTCAATCCCTGTTGGTTGAGGAGTGGAGGGGCGTAGTCTAACCAGATCGGGTCGTGAATTAGCGGGACCTAGAAGTTGATTTTTAACTTCATTTCTTCATCCTCAGTTGGCGTGGAGGAGTGGGAGGGTGTGTGGCCTAACCAGATCAGGGGCGTGTACTTTTGAACAGTTCACTCTAAGACAACAGTACCGTGCTGTCTGAGTGTAAGCTAGAGGAAGTAAGTCATCCTCCCTCCCACCCCTGCAGCTGACAGAAGTTAGTTTTTTTACCTTCATATTTTCAATCCCTGTCGGTTCAGGAGTGGGAGGGGGCATGGCCTAACCAGATCAGGGACATCGTTTAGTGGGGCCTGGGGGCGGAGTTTTAAGTCTTTTGAGGGTGGACACATTGTGGCAGGGTGCGTGTCTGGGCTCCTTCCTGCAAGAGTGACACCCCTCTGGGCACCTTACTTGCTCATTTGCATACCAAATAAACTGGATTTTCAGAGAATAGAAACATCTATTGTTGGAACAAAGTGCTATTAGCCATGGCTTTACTTTAATAGCGATTATCCTTGTGACAGATTTCCTTTAAAGCTCACCTACAGCAGTGAAGATAAATGGCTGGGCTGTTATGGAAACCTGGAAAACTGTTCATGTGGAGACTGGAGGACCTGCGAGCTTCTATTGGCTGATAAGGGTCATGTGACCAAGCTTCTATTGGCTAATGCATTTTTTGGGAATATCTCAGGAACGGTACGTCCTAGAGATCTGAGACCTGGTCAAAAACCTCAGCGGACACCTGATGTACATGTGTGCCAAATTTCATGATTGTAAATGCGACGGTGCGGATTCCTTTAGCGGACATACACACACACACACTCAGCTTTATATATTAGATGTAAATTAGGGATTCAGTGATTCTCTGTTTTTCACCACCCTCCACTTGACTAACAGGGCCAAGCACCATTATCCTCTAGCCTGGTTCTAAAATAGCACATCAGGGATGTGTTCCACAATTTCAGCGCATGCACAGTAGGCCTCTGTGTAATATGTACTGTGCATGCACTGAAATTGTATCGCATAGCACTAGTGCACTATTATGGGGCCAGGCAAGGGAATGCTAATGGATGGCTCTGTCAGTCAAGGGAAGGGAGGCATGAAAAGCAGAGGAGCTTAGCTGCATTTAGGGACTATGGCCTACTTCTTGGTGCACTGGAACCCTAATTTACATATAGAATAAACGTCTGTTTTCACTGGAACAGCACAATGGATTTTCACCTTCCAGGTATGGTTTAGTCCTGCTGACAGATCCCCTTTAATATAAGATGCTACATAGAGATCTGCACATGCTCATTCACAGCAAAACACATGAAAATATACAAAGTAGGAGGATAGATAGATGGATGGACAGATGGATGGATAGATAGATAGATAGATAGATAGATAGATAGATAGATAGATAGATAGATAGATAAATAGATAGAGATAGAAAAGGATAGATAGATAGATAGATAGATAGATAGATAGATAGATAGATAGAAGGGGTGTTCAATACGTTATCTATCCGTATATGAAAATAAAAAACTTTCTGAGAAAATTGAACTTACTTCATTTCAATGTAATCCCCCTTGACTTCAACACACTAATTCCACTTTGTCTCCAGTGATCAGACGTTCTCAAATTAGAAGGAGACTTCTTGCTGCTGCAGGAATCCTGTTACTGCCTCTTTCACTGCATTATCATCCGGAAATCATTGCGCAAGCAAAAATGTATTCAGAAAGTAATCACTGGGAGCCATGTCTGGACTGTCGGGTGGATGGATAAGCTCCATGAAGCCGCATTCCCTGATAGCAGCTTGTGATTTGTGAGACTTGTAAGCTAGCGCATTGACATGAAGCAGCAACACACCTGCCAATAACTTCCCACAGTGTTTCTCTTTGATTGCCTCACATAATGCCTTCATTGTTGAAGCATAGGTGTCTCAAGTAATTGTTGTCTTGGGTGGCATAAATTCTAGTAATAAAACGCCTTCTGTATCCCCAAAAACTTTGCCATGATCTTTTCAGCTGACTGCTGCACACAAAATGTCTTTGGAGTTGGTGACCCCTTGTTCTTCCATTGCATGGACTCTTGTCATGGTGGTGGACCCATATTTCATCACCCGCAGTAATTCGATAATAGAAGTCTCATGAGTTTTCTATAAAGCATGTCTAAATTCTCTTGGCTAAATTTCTGGCAAAAAGTTTTTTACTCAGGCATTAATATTTGTGGCACCCACTAGGAACTGACTTTTGACATCATCAAAACATCATGAATGATACTGGAAACTGTGCCAACTGAAATGCCTACTTCTCGACCTATAACACTGACTTTGACCTGATGATCTTCCAAAATCATGGCCTCCACTTTATGGCACATTTCCTCAGAAGATGCTTTCATAGGTTGCCCTGAATGGGGATCTTTAATTGATTCCTCACCCCATTTAAACTACTTGGCCCAAAACTTTACTTGGTAGTAGGAAGGTGCAGCATGACCATATATAGCGATCTTCCTTTCATGGATTTCTTTAGGTTTCTTTTCTTCCATTGTACAGAATTTAACATAGAACAAAGCTTTAAATCCCTCACTTTTTTAATAGACTCAAACAGTACTGCACTTGCCATTCTGTCACTTCCAGTGCCTTCATCAGACTAAACTGTCTCAACTTGCACAGACAAGCTCAGCTCTTTAACACTTACAGAACATTCTGAGGTAGATAACTTATTGAACACCCCTTGTAGATATAATTCATAAATACCATATATTTGACATTAAAACTGCAAAAGTTAGATTTTTTTCTAATGTAATTTTGTATGAAGCAAATAAAAAAAAATTATATACAAGAATTTCATGTTATATATTAAGAGTAGAGTTGAGCGGACACCTGGATGTTCGGGTTCGAGAAGTTCGGCCGAACTTCCCGAAAATGTTCGGGTTCGGGATCCGAACACGATCCGAACTTCGTCCCGAACCCGAACCCCATTGAAGTCAATGGGGACCCGAACTTTTCGGCACTAAAAAGGCTGTAAAACAGCCCAGGAAAGGGCTAGAGGGCTGCAAAAGGCAGCAACATGTAGGCAAATCCCCTGCAAACAAATGTGGATAGGGAAATGAATTAAAATAAAAATTAAATAAAAATTAACCAAAATCAATTGGACAGAGGTCCCATAGCAGAGAATCTGGCTTCACGTCACCCACCACTGGAACAGTCCATTCTCAGATATTTAGGCCCCGGCACCCAGGCAGAGGAGAGAGGTCCCGTAACAGAGAATCTGTCTTCATGTCAGCAGAGAATCAGTCTGCATGTCATAGCAGAGAATCAGGCTTCACGTCAGCCACCACTGCAACAGTCCATTGTCATAAATTTAGGCCCAGCACCCAGGCAGAGGAGAGAGGTCCCGTAACAGAGAATCTGGCTTCATGTCAGCAGAGAATTAGTCTGCATGTCATAACAGAGAATCAGGCTTCACGTCAGCCACCAATGCAACAGTCCATTGTCAGATATTTAGGCCCAGCACCCAGGCAGAGGAGAGAGGTCCCGTAACAGAGGATCTGGCTTCATGTCAGCAGAGAATCAGTCTGCATGTCATAGCAGAAAATCAGGCTTCACGTCAGCCACCACTGCAACAGTCCATTGTCATAAATTTAGGCCCAGCACCCAGGCAGAGAATTGAGGTCCCGTAACAGACAATCTGGCTTCATGTCAGCAGAGAATTAGTCTGCATATCATAGCAGAGAATCAGGCTTCACGTCAGCCACCAATGCAACAGTCCATTGTCAGATATTTAGGCCCAGCACCCAGGCAGAGGAGAGAGGTCCCTTAACAGAGGATCTGGCTTCATGTCAGCAGAGAATTAGTCTGCATGTCATAGCAGAGAATCAGGCTTCACGTCAGCCACCAATGCAACAGTCCATTGTCAGATATTTAGGCCCAGCACCCAGGCAGAGGAGAGAGGTCCCGTAACAGAGGATCTGGCTTCATGTCAGCAGAGAATCAGTCTGCATGTCATAGCAGAAAATCAGGCTTCACGTCAGCCACCACTGCAACAGTCCATTGTCAGATATTTAGGCCCAGCACCCAGGCAGAGGAGAGAGGTCCAGAAACAGAGAATCTGGCTTCATGTCAGCAGAGAATCAGTCTTCATATCATAGCAGAGAATCAGGCTTCACGTCACCCACCACTGTAAGAGTCCATTTTCATAAATTTAGGCCCAGCACCCAGGCAGAGGAGAGAGGTCCCGTAACAGACAATCTAGCTTCATGTCAGCAGAGAATTAGTCTGCATGTCATAGCAGAGAATCAGGCTTCACGTCACCCAAAATTGGAACAGTCCATTGGCATATATTTAGGCCCCGGCACCCAGACAGAGGAGAGGTTCATTCAAATTTGGGTAGCCTCGCAATATAATGGTAAAATGAAAATAAAAATAGGATTGAATGAGGAAGTGCCCTGGAGTACAATAATATATGGTTAAGGGGAGGTAGTTAATGTCTAATCTGGACAAGGGACGGACAGGTCCTGTGGGATCCATGCCTGGTTCATTTTTATGTATGTTCCACCATGTTAGTGAAATGTTGCCTCCTGCTAACACGTTGCGTATCAGGTGGTGGTGCAGTTAGCTGTGGCGTGTTGACAAAACTTTTCCACATCTCTGCCATGCTAACCCTGCCCTCAGAGGAGCTGGCCGTGACACAGCTGCCTTGGCGACCTCTTGCTCCTCCTCTGCCTTGGCCTTGGGCTTCCACTTGTTCCCCTGTGACATTTGGGAATGCTCTCAGTAGCGCGTCTACCAACGTGCGCTTGTACTCGCGCATCTTCCTATCATGCTCCAGTGCAGGAAGTAAGGTGGGCACATTGTCTTTGTAGCGTGGATCCAGCAGGGTGGCAACCCAGTAGTCCGCACAGGTTAAAATGTGGGCAACTCTGCTGTCGTTGCGCAGGCACTGCAGCATGTAGTCGCTCATGTGTGCCAGGCTGCCCAGGGGTAAGGACAAGCTGTCCTCTGTGGGAGGCGTATCGTCATCGTCCTGCCTTTCCCCCCAGCCACGCACCAGTGATGGACCCGAGCTGCGTTGGGTGCCACCCCGCTGTGACCATGCTTCATCCTCATCCTCCTCCACCTCCTCCTCGTCCTCCTCGTCCTCCAGTAGTGGGCCCTGGCTGGCCACATTTGTACCTGGCCTCTGCTGTTGCCAAAAACCTCCCTCTGAGTCACTTCGAAGAGACTGGCCTGAAAGTGCTAAAAATGACCCATCTTCCTCCTCCTCCTCCTCCTCCTCCTCCTCCTCCTGGGCCACCTCCTCTTCCATCATCGCCCTAAGTGTTTTCTCAAGGAGACATAGAAGTGGTATTGTAACGCTGATAACGGCGTCATCGCCACTGGCCATGTTGGTGGAGTACTCGAAACAGCGCAACAGGGCACACAGGTCTCGCATGGAGGCCCAGTCATTGGTAGTGAAGTGGTGCTGTTCTGTAGTGCGACTGACCCGTGCGTGCTGCAGCTGAAACTCCACTATGGCCTGCTGCTGCTCGCACAGTCTGTCCAGCATGTGCAAGGTGGAGTTCCACCTGGTGGGCACGTCGCATATGAGGCGGTGAGCGGGAAGGCCGAAGTTACGCTGTAGCGCAGACAGGCGAGCAGCAGCAGGATGTGAACGCCGGAAGCGCGAACAGACGGCCCGCACTTTATGCAGCAGCTCTGACATGTCGGGGTAGTTGTGAATGAACTTCTGCACCACCAAATTCAGCACATGCGCCAAGCAAGGGATGTGCGTCAAACTGGCTAGTCCCAGAGCTGCAACGAGATTTCGCCCATTATCACACACCACCAGGCCGGGCTTGAGGCTCACCGGCAGCAACCACTCGACGGTCTGTTGTTCTATACCCCGCCACAACTCCTGTGCGGTGTGGGGCCTGTCCCCCAAACATATGAGTTTCAGAATGGCCTGCTGACGTTTCCCCCGGGCTGTGCTGAAGTTGGTGGTGAAGGTGTGTGGCTGACTGGATGAGCAGGTGGAAGAAGAGGAGGAGGAAGCCGAGAAGGAGGAGGTGGCAACAGGAGGCAAAGAATGTTGCCCTGCGATCCTTGGCGGCGGAAGGACGTGCGCCAAACAGCTCTCCGCCTGGGTCCCAGCTGCCACTACATTTACCCAGTGTGCAGTTAGGGAGATATAGCGTCCCTGGCCATGCTTACTGGTCCACGTATCTGTGGTAAGGTGGACCTTGCTACAGATGGCGTTGCGCAGTGCACACTTGATTTTATCGGATACTTGGTTGTGCAGGGAAGGCACGGCTCTCTTGGAGAAGTAGTGGCGGCTGGGAACAACATACTGTGGGACAGCAAGCGACATGAGCTGTTTGAAGCTGTCTGTGTCCACCAGCCTAAATGACAGCATTTCATAGGCCAGTAGTTTAGAAATGCTGGCATTCAGGGCCAGGGATCGAGGGTGGCTAGGTGGGAATTTACGCTTTCTCTCAAATGTTTGTGAGATGGAGAGCTGAACGCTGCCGTGTGACATGGTTGAGACGCTTGGTGACGGAGGTGGTGGTGGTGTTGGTGGTACATCCCCTGTTTGCTGGGCGGCAGCAAAAATATTATTTGGCCCAATGTATTGTATTCAAATTCAGCTGAATATAAATTTGAGGCCTAGTATTTAGGCGCTGGGTGACCGGTATGGATTTAGTGACAGAATTAGACTTGGAAATGCACAGTAGCGTGTGTGTGAAGTTATTCTGAATGACCCTATGTGCACCTTGAATATTATATACCCTTTTAGGGATAGATTTCAAATAGCTCTGATATAGCAGAAACCACTAAATTATGAAATTGCTAAATTGGGAATTGTATTTCAACCCAGAACAAAAAATGTGCTTTGACGGACACTAAATAACTTGCCCAGCCACAACAGTACAGCGGTAACGACAGATTTAGCGGGACAGACTATTGCTGGTTAAATGCACTTGGTATGACAGCTTGACCAACCACACTACTGAGGGTTAAATGCACTTGTTGATGGGCGCAGCTTGCCCCTGATGTAGTATATGGCCAAAAAATTAACAGACTATTGCTGGTTAAATGCACTTGGTGTGACAGCTTCACCCTGATGTAGGCTTTAGCCAAAAAACAACCACACCATTGAGGGTTAAATGCACTTGGTGACAGGCGCAGCTTGCCCCTGATGTAGTATGTGGCCAAAAAATAAACAGACTATTGCTGGTTAAATGCACTTGGTGTGACAGTTTCACCCTGATGTAGGCTTTAGCCAAAAAACAACCACACCATTGAGGGTTAAATGCACTTGGTGACAGGCGCAGCTTGCCCCTGATGTAGTATATGGCCAAAAAATAAACAGACTATTGCTGGTTAAATGCACTTGGTGTGACAGCTTCACCCTGATGTAGGCTTTAGCCAAAAAACAACCACACCATTGAGGGTTAAATGCACTTGGTCGCAGCTTGTGCTGGCGCACCACAAGACACAAAATGGCCGCCGATCACCCCAGAAAAAAGTGACTGACAAACGGTCTGGGCAGCCTAAAAACAGTGAGCAATTGAGTATCAGCAGCTCAATGACCCACAGCTGCAGATCGATCAATGGATGGAGTCTTTTGGAGGAGTTAATCTGCCTAATCTCGCCCTACTGTCGCAGCCGCAACCTCTCCCTACGCTAATCAGAGCAGAGTGACGGGCGGCGCTATGTGACTCCAGCTTAAATAGAGGCTGGGTCACATGGTGCTCTGGCCAATCACAGCCATGCCAATAGTAGGCATGGCTGTGACGGCCTCTTGGGGCAAGTAGTATGACGCTTGTTGATTGGCTGCTTTGCAGCCTTTCAAAAAGCGCCAAGAAAGCGTCACAAAAGCGCCAAGAAAGCGACGAACACCGAACCCGAACCCGGACTTTTACGAAAATGTCCGGGTTTGGGTCCGTGTCACGGACACCCCAAAATTCGGTACGAACCTGAACTATACAGTTCGAGTTCGCTCATCCCTAATTAAGAGTACATCTTTGAACAGGTCATTACACTGTTTATGAATAGAATGCTACTAAATAAGCAATCATGTAATATATACTATATACAGGTCCTTCTCAAAAAATTAGCATATTGTGATAAAGTTCATTATTTTCTGTAATGTACTGATAAACATTAGACTTTCATATATTTTAGATTCATTACACACAACTGAAGTAGTTCAAGCCTTTTATTGTTTTAATATTGATGATTTTGGCATACAGCTCATGAAAACCCAAAGTTCCTATCTAAAAAAATTAGCATATCATGAAAATAAAATGAACTTTATCACAATATGCTAATTTTTTGAGAATGACCTGTATATGTATATACATATATATATATATATATATATATATATATCCCTTTTACAGTACGGATTATCTTCACACTTTATTTATAAACAGTATGACGTCTTTGTTTGCTTTAAAGTGTTCTCAGTGTGAATTATCTTATTCTCAGGTTATCCACAACATAAGAGAATAAGGAGTTGTCACTCTGAATCTGGGGAATGGAGGATGAACACACAGAACTGTGTTCAGCTTTTCAATGCCTTTAAGATTATCCTGTTTGCCGTATATCTGTTATCACACACAAGTGTCTTCCAGGCATGCTTTTTCTTGAACATGTTACAGCTGAAAAGACAGGCACATTCTTCTCCTGCTGTGTTAAGACGTTGGAGCTCTGAACACGACTTGACTTATACGCCTTTCGGGCACAACCAACGAACTTTGCTCCCAAAAAGAACTCATTTGGCTCATTCAAGAGGCCAAATCCTCTTATTCCTACATCCTATTTTGGTAACCCATCTGGAACACCCTGCCTTAGCCCTGTGCTTACTTGGACTTCAGGATACTAAGCTAAGAACACAGCAAGAGAGAGCAAGAAACACATATCACTTAATAAGAACAGACAGATATCGTCGGCTAGCTGAGAAAATAGCCCTTTGTTTGGAAAAAATAGAAAGAACAGTAACAAGAATCTGAATCCTGGCTAAACACTGAATTTCAGAAGGTTGTGTCACTCTGATAGCTTCAAGCTGCTGAGATAAATTCTGTAGGTCTAAGTGCATATGAAATAATATTACAGTGAGCACAAAGATAAAAAATATATTGCTATCAATCTCATTTCGGGGGACTTTTTCTGCAAAAAAAGGCCTTACATTGAAAGGGTTAAGAAAAATGACCCCAAACATTTCCCATGTACTCTCTTATAGCTTGATATACATGACCCCACCACAATGATTAGTGTTACATACATGTCCAAAATATGTATTTATTTCTTTTTTCAGAGCTCTTCTAAGACTAGGGCTAAGTCTGAACATATATTGCTGTAAGTAGCAGTAAAATACCTGTGAATCACAGTCAATACATATTCAACATATTCCTTTGAAATTAAGTGGCAAGTGACTTTGCAACCACACAAGAAAATCTAAAACCTTTCTCATAAGGAAACGTTAAATGGTCACCAACTTTTCACAGGACTTAAATCAATAAATCAATGCATAAATCAATAGCCTAAGCAACCATAAGAAACTTTGTAATATGTATTATCAGTGAGAAATGTCTAGTTCTCCTGTTATTAGCTGTTTACACCTCACCCCACCATTGCTAAATGCTTTTTCTTTGACATTTGCTTTGAATCTGTCCAAGGTCTGAGCATATCAATACAAGCCTATGGAGTTGAGAGGAGGAGGAGTGAGTAGGAACACAGTGAGAGACACACACACAAAGACAATGCACAACTACATATGAAGGTTATATTTCAGGACAACTGCTTTATTCAGAACCATACAGGTCAGTACCGCTCTTTAATGTCATCAATGGTCCTGGCACTGTTTCTGAGTGAAGATTAAGAAACTGATTCTCCTCTACTTTCTCTGTGCAGTGGATGGCAGCTACTTTACACCCACCAGCTCTGGGAGAACTGCAAACTAGAAATTCAGCATTCACAGGGGAAAACTGCTAACATAAATGCCAGAGATAATTCATATAAGTCAAATAATGCTATTCCATATGTACACAGATTGTACTATTAATTAATGCACAGTTTGTTGAAAGGTTAGGTACACTTTTAAGTCACAGCAAAACGTTAGTTTTATTGATTGTGGTGTCCATTCATGAAGTCTTATTCTATTCTCAATATCAGTCTTAGGAGTATGCATCTGACACTTTTGTGAATGGGGTGCTTTAGATACCCTGGCAGTGGCACCCAATGCTTGAAGGAAGCCTATTAACCACTTTAGGACCCTGGGATTTTAAATTTTTGCTTTTTTTGTTTTTCACTCCCCGCCTTCCCATAATCCTAACTTTTTTATTTTTGTCATGGAACCATGAACCAGACGTACAACAAGAGATAAGTGGAAAATAAGAAGGTTTTATTGAAGAGCAAGCCGTAGCAAAGTCCGAACGGATGGCTAAAACGAAGCAGGGTCTTGCGGAGACAGAGGTCAGGAACCAGAAGGGTAGTCAGACGAAGCCAGGAACAGGAACCAACGGGGTAGTCAGACGAAGCCGGAATCAGGAACCAACGGGGTAGTCAGACGAAGCCGGAATCAGGAACCAACGGGGTAGTCAGACGAGGCCAGGATCAGGAACCAGAAGCAGCAGCAGTCTTGGAAGCATGTGAACACAGGAGGACCAAGCAAGGAACTGAAGCCACAGACCTCCTATATATATGAGCTAGGCATCCAGCTCCTCCCAGTGGGAAGGAGGAGCCGCAGGGTGGGAGGCTACAAGAAAACCCAGAAACCAAGATGGCCGCCAGCACATGTCAAACGAAGGAACGGTTTCTGAGGGAAGCGTGCGTGGAAGGCTCGGAGCAAGACAGGAGCATGGACATCTGCGGAGGGAACCCAGGAACGCTCCTCTGAACCATAACCACGCCAATGGACCAAAAACTGCACCCGGCCGCGGACCAGGCGTGAGTCCAGGATATTGCTCACCTCATACTCCTCACGATTGCCCACTTGGACCGGACGAGGCCGAGGAATCGAGGAAGTGAAACGATTACACACCAGTGGCTTCAACAGGGAGACATGAAACACGTTGGAGATCCGCATGCCAGGAGGAAGCGCAAGGGCATAGGCTACCGGGTTTACCCTGCGAAGCACTCGGAAGGGACCAACAAAGCGAGGCGCCAGCTTGGGAGTGGGCACTCGAAGGTTGAGGTTGCGGGTGGACAACCATACGCGGTCTCCGACCTGGTAGGAAGGAGCGGGCGCTCGTCTGCGATCAGCCTGGAGTTTCTGGCGCTGCGCAGAGACCTCAAGGGACCTCTGGATCTGTACCCAAGAAGCACGTAGGACGGAAAGGTGATCCTCCACAGCCGGAATATCCTGGGGAGAGAATACCTCCGGTAACACGGCAGGTTGGAACCCATAATTGGCCATGAAGGGAGACGTCCCAGAGGAAGAGTTCACCGCCGTGTTCCTGGCAAACTCAGCCCAAGGCAGGAGGTCAACCCAATTGTCTTGGTGATCGGAGACATAGCAACGAAGGAATTGCTCCAAGGCCTGATTGGATCGTTCTGCGGCCCCATTGGACTGAGGGTGGTAGGCCGAGGAGAAAGAGAGATGAATCCCCAACTGGGAGCAAAAGGCGCGCCAGAACCTGGACACAAACTGACTCCCCCGATCCGACACAATCTCCTTGGGCAAACCGTGCAACCGGAAGACCTCCCTGGCAAAAATCGAGGCCAACTCTTGTGCAGAGGGTAACTTCTTGAGAGGAACACAGTGGCACATTTTGGAAAACCGATCCACAATCATGAGAATGACCGTATGGCCTTGGGATGCAGGGAGGTCCACAATGAAATCCATCCCCAGGTGTGACCATGGACGCTCCCCGTTGGCTATGGGTTGCAAAAGGCCCAACGGAAGGTGCCGAGGGGACTTACTCTGGGCACAAACGGAGCATGCCGCTACATATGCGGCGATGTCGGAACGTAGAGAAGGCCACCAGAACAGACGTGAAACCGCCCAGGACAGCTGATTCTTTCCAGGGTGCCCCGCGGCCTTGGAGTTATGGTAGGTTCGCAACAACCGAGTGCGCAACTCCTCAGGCACAAAACATCTGCCGTTGGGTCTCCCAGAGGGAGCACCAGATTGAGCCGCCAAAATCTGCTCACCCAGAGGAGAAGTCAGGCTGGTGCGAATAGCGGCCAGGATCTGATTCGGGGGTATGACCGTAGTCGGAATCGACTCCTCCCCGGACAGCTCGGAGTACTGCCGTGATAAGGCATCCGCTCTGATGTTCTTGGAGCCGGGTAGGTAGGAGACCACGTAATTAAAACGTGACAAGAACAGAGCCCATCTGGCCTGACGTGGTGTCAATCTCTTGGCCTCAGAGAGGTAGGTCAGATTCTTGTGGTCCGTCAGGATGAGAACCGGAACCACCGAGCCCTCGAGCAAGTGCCTCCATTCTTTAAGGGCCTGCACGATGGCCAATAACTCCCTGTCACCAATCTGATAGTTGCACTCCGCGGAAGACAGTTTCCGGGAGTAAAACCCACAAGGAAGCAGAGGACCCTCTGGTGTTCTACGCTGAGACAGGAGGGCGCCTACTCCCGTCTCAGACGCGTCCACCTCGAGGACAAAAGGCAACCCAGGGTTGGGATGCGACAGAATCGGAGCCGACACAAAGGCGGACTTTAGAGCCTCAAAAGCTCGGATGGCCTCGAGCGGCCAGACCTGAGGATTACTGCCCTTCCTGGTCAGATCCGTGAGAGGCTTGGCTAGCATGGAAAAGTCCCTGATGAACTTCCGATAATAATTGGCGAAGCCCAAAAAGCGCTGCAGGGCACGAAGCCCACTGGGCTGGGGCCACTGTAAGACAGCCGAAACCTTCTCAGGATCCATGGAGAACCCCTCAGCGGAAATGATGTAACCTAAGAAGGTTACCTGGGATCGGTGAAATTCGCATTTCTCAAGCTTACCGAACAGCTTGTTCTCTCGTAAGCGTTGCAACACTCGTCTGACATCCAGAATGTGGGCCTCCATGGATGCAGAATATACCAAGATGTCATCCAAATAGACCACCACACACTGCTGCAACAGGTCACGGAAAACATCGTTGATGAATTCCTGGAAGACTGCGGGCGCATTGCACAACCCAAAGGGCATAACCAAGGATTCATAATGACCGGTCCTGGTGTTAAACGCGGTCTTCCACTCATCGCCCGCCTTGATCCTTACCAGGTTATATGCCGCCCTCAGGTCGAGTTTGGTAAAGACCGTGGCCCCTTTGAGGCGATCGAACAGCTCGGAAATCAAGGGTATCGGGTAAGCGTTCTTGATCGTGATGCGATTGAGACCCCTGTAATCGATGCAAGGCCTCAACTCGCCGCCCTTCTTTTTCACAAAGAAAAATCCAGCCCCTGCCGGGGACGAGGATTTGCGAATGTGTCCGCGTGAAAGCGCCTCCCTCACGTACTCCTCCATGGCCTCATTCTCCGCTACCGACAGTGGATAGACTTTGCCACGAGGAGGAACGGCACCGGATTGTAACTCTATGGCACAATCGTATGGGCGGTGCGGAGGTAGGGCAACCGCGCGCACCTTATCGAATACATCCCGGTACTCTTCGTATTCAGGAGGCAACAGAGAGTCCGAGGAAGTACACAGCAACTTGACAGGCCCATGGATGCAACTAGCCCCACACTGCGGTGACCACGAGAGGATCTCGACCGATCTCCAATCGAAAGTCGGATTATGCTTCTGGAGCCAGGGGTACCCCAAGACCACCGAGTAGTGTGGAGACGAAATAACCTGGAGACAGACCGACTCTCTGTGAACGGCACCAATGGCCATCCCCACTGGAAGGGTCTCATGAGTCACGTGTGGCGGCAGAAGGGGTCTGCCGTCTATCGCCTCAAGAGCCAGTGGGGAACCTCGAGGCTGCAGAGGAATGGAATTGGCGGCAACGAACACTCTATCAATGAACAAACCACCAGCACTAGAGTCCACCAACGCCTGGGTCGTCACCGAGCCCCCGACCCAGGAGAGGACAACCGTGATCAGTGGTTTGTCAACACGGGAAACCGGGGACGAGGAGACTCCACCCAAGATCTGCCCCCGACAGGACCTCAGGTGCGAGCGTTCTCCCGGACGGTTCGGACATGCCAACCGAAAATGCCCACCGAGACCACAGTACATGCATCGGCCCTCGCGTCTCCGGAGTACCCTCTCCCCCTCAGACAGGCGAGCAAACCCCCGCTGCATGGGTTCACCCCCAGACAAGTCATCCCCAGGAGGCGTGGGAGGAGAGGGAGGCACGGGTGGGACAGCAAACGTAGGCGCCAATCTGTTAGGAGACCTCCGCAGGCTCTCCTTAAAGGAAGGTCTCTCCCTGAGTCTGGTGTCAATCAAAATCAGGAAAGAAATAAGAGACTCGAGCTCCACTGGTAGGTCCTTAGCTGCAACCTCATCCTTCAAGGCATCCGAGAGACCATGAGAGAAAGCAGCGACCAGAGCCTCATTATTCCAGCCCACCTCTGCTGCCAGGGTACGAAACTCAATGGCGTATTCAGCTACGGATCGTGAACCCTGTCTGATGGACATAAGGAGCTTCGCAGCAGAGGCAGCACGAGCCGGCACATCGAATACCTTCCGAAGAGAAGCAACAAAACCGGAAAACTCGGCAACCACCGGATTGTTGTTCTCCCATAAAGGGCTGGCCCAGGCCAAGGCCTTGTCCGAGAGCAGCGAGATCAAGAAGCCCACCCTTGATCTCTCAGTAGGAAAGGCATGTGGCAGCAACTCGAAGTAAATGCCCACCTGGTTAAGGAAACCTCGGCACTGAGTTGGCTCTCCCCCAAAGCGCTGTGGAAGGGGGGCAGAACCGGTCATACCCTGAAACACCACAGGCGCAGCAACAGGTGTCAGGGTAGACCCTGGCGCAACAACCGGAGCGGCAGTAGGAGCGGGCCCAGGAGCGACAACCGACCCATCGGCAACGGAAGCTAAATGAGCCGTGCGTTCAAGCAGGGTTTGCAACGCCACAGCGAACCGACCCAACAGGTGATCCTGCTGATCAAGTCTGGCAACCAGCGTAGGTAGCGAGGGTGGCCCTGTACCGTCAGAATTCATGGCTTGGTCCTAATGTCATGGAACCATGAACCAGACGTACAACAAGAGATAAGTGGAAAATAAGAAGGTTTTATTGAAGAGCAAGCCGTAGCAAAGTCCGAACGGATGGCTAAACCGAAGCAGGGTCTTGCGGAGACAGAGGTCAGGAACCAGAAGGGTAGTCAGACGAAGCCAGGAACAGGAACCAACGGGGTAGTCAGACGAAGCCGGAATCAGGAACCAACGGGGTAGTCAGACGAAGCCGGAATCAGGAACCAACGGGGTAGTCAGACGAGGCCAGGATCAGGAACCAGAAGCAGCAGCAGTCTTGGAAGCATGTGAACACAGGAGGACCAAGCAAGGAACTGAAGCCACAGACCTCCTATATATATGAGCTAGGCATCCAGCTCCTCCCAGTGGGAAGGAGGAGCCGCAGGGTGGGAGGCTACAAGAAAACCCAGAAACCAAGATGGCCGCCAGCACATGTCAAACGAAGGGAACAGCAAGGAGGTAAGACCATGACAATTTTTCCATTCACATAGCCTTATGAGGGCTTATTTTTATTTTTTTGCAGAACAGGTTGTACTTTCTAATGGCACCATTTACGGTTGCATACCATGTAGTAGGGAGCGGGAAAAAAATTCCAAATGGGGTAGAATTGGGAAAAACTTTTTTTTTTTTTCATAACCACATTCTGACCCCTATAACTTTTTATAGCTATGTGTACACGGCTGTGTGAGGGCTCATTTTTTGCGGGGCGATGTGTTCTTTTCAGTGACTCATAATTTTAAGTGAGTGTGACTTTTTGATCACTTTTTATTAAAAAAATTATTGGATAGTTGAAGTGACAAAAAATTACAAATTGGCTGTTTTTATTTTTTTTCCCGCCACGCCATTTGCCGTATGCCATTAATATTGTTATATTTTCAAAGTATGGGCATTTTCGCAAGCGGCGATGCCCATGATGTTTATTTTTTTTATTGGTTAAGTATTTTTATTTTTATTTTAAGGAAATGGGGGTAATTTTAACTTTTTTCTTTTATATTTGTAAAAACTTTTTTTAATTTTTTTTTTAACTTGGGTTACAATAACTGCTAATCATTTGATTGCCCATAGTATTCAGTGATGACTAAATAGCCATCATTGAAGACTTCAATTGCACTATATAAATACAAGGCTGCCACCTAGTGGCCTGTATTGTTATATACATCTAATTGACTCTGAAGCCGGCTTGGGGCTTTGGTCAATTAGATCGAGGTAACAGGTCCCGCGATCTCAGCCAAGGAATGCTGTTACCGGACTGGAAGCGTGCGACTTCCGGTTACGGTCTGTGCAGATGGCGTGGTCACATTTGACCACAGCATCTGAAAGGTAATATGTATGTGATCAGCCTTATGGCTAATCGCATACATGTGCCAGGGGTCTCTGCTATCTAAAATAGCAGAGACCCCGCGGCTAAGGCGCCAGCTGTACACCCTTCCTCCCACCCCTGCAGCTGACAGAAGTAGATTTTTACCTTAATTTTTTCAATCCCTGTTGGCTCAGGAGTGGAGGGGCGTGGCCTAACCAGATCGGGGTGTGGCTTAGCGGGACCTAGAAGTTGATTTTTAACTTCATTTTTTCAATCTCAGTCAGCTGAGGGGTGGGAGGGGGCGTGGCCTAACTGGATAGGGGCGTGTCCTTTTGAACAGCTCACTCTAAGACAGCAGCAGTGATGTTTGAGTGTAAGCTGCAGGGAGAAAGTCACCATCACACCCACCCCTGCAGCAGACAGAAGTTGATTTTTAACTTCATATTTTCAATACCCGTCAGCTCAGGAGTGAGATGGGGCATGGTCTAACAAGGTCAGGGGCGTGGCTTACTGGGACCTGGGGGCGGAGTTTAAAGTCTTTTGAGGGTGGACACATTGTGGCAGGGGGTGTGTCTGGGCTCCATCCTGCAAGAGTGACGGTGCCCTCTGGGCATCTTACTGTCTCACTTGCATACCAAATAAACTGGATTTTCAGAGGATAAAAACATCTATGGCTGGAACAAAGGCACATCTAGAAATAAGGTACTAAGTGCTATTAGGCCATGGCTTTACTTCAATAGAAATTATCCTGGTGACAGACTTCCTTTAAAGCTGACTTACAGCAGTGAAGAAAAATGGCAGGGTTGTTATGGAAACCTGGAGTAAAACTGTGTATATGGTATGCGGTACGTCCTAGAGAGCTGAGACCTGGTCTAAAACCTTCCCGGACACCTGATGTACCTGTGTGCCAAATTTTGTGATTGTAAATGCGACGGTGTGGATTCCTTTAGCGGACATACACACACGCACACACATACACTCAGCTTTATATATCAGATATATATAAATATATATTATTTTTATATATATATATATATATATATATATATACAGTACAGACCAAAAGTTTGGACACACCTTTTCATTCAAAGAGTTTTCTTTATTTTCATGATTATGAAAATTGTAGATTCACACTGAAGGCCTCAAAACTATGAATTAACACATGTGGAATTATATACATAACAAAAAAGTGTGAAACAACTGAAAATATGTCATATTCTAGGTTCTTCAAAGTAGCCACCTTTTGCTTTGATTACTGCTTTGCACACTCTTGGCATTCTCTTGATGAGCTTCAAGAGGTAGTCACCTGAAATGGTCTTCCAACAGTCTTGAAGGAGTTCCCAGAGATGCTTAGCACTTGTTGGTCCTTTTGCCTTCACTCTGCGGTCCAGCTCACCCCAAACCATCTCGTTTGTGTTCAGGTCCGGTGACTGTGGAGGCCAGGTCATCTGGCGCAGCACCCCATCACTCTCCTTCATGGTCAAATAGCTCTTTGTCCTGTTGAAAAATAAATGATGGTCCAACTAAATGCAAACCGGATGGAATAGCATGCCGCTGCAAAATGCTGTGGTAGCCATGCTGGTTCAGTATGCCTTCAATTTTGAATAAATCCCCAACAGTGTCACCAGCAAAGCACCCCAACACCATCACACCTCCTCCTCCATGCTTCACATTGGAAACCAGGCATGTAGAGTCCATCCGTTCACCTTTTCTGCGTCGCACAAAGACACGGTGGTTGGAACCAAAGATCTCAAATTTGGACTCATCAGACCAAAGCACAGATTTCCACTGGTCTAATGTCCATTCCTTGTGTTCTTTAGCCCAAACAAGTCTCTTCTGCTTGTTGCCTTTCCTTAGCAGTGGTTTCCTAGCAGATATTCTACCATGAAGGCCTGATTCACACAGTCTCCTCTTAACAGTTGTTCTAGAGATGTGTCTGCTGCTAGAACTCTGTGTGGCATTGACCTGGTCTCTAATCTGAGCTGCTGTTAACCTGCGGTTTCTGAGGCTGGTGACTTGGATGAACTTATCCTCCGCAGCAGAGGTGACTCTTGGTCTTCCTTTCCTGGGGCGGTCCGCATGTGAGCCAGTTTCTTTGTAGCGCTTGATGGTTTTTGTGACTGCACTTGGGGACACTTTCAAAGTTTTCCCAATTTTTCGGACTGACTGACCTTCATTTCGTAAAGTAATGATGGCCACTCGTTTTTCTTTACTTAGCTGCTTTTTTCTTGCCATAATACAAATTCTAACAGTCTATTCAGTAGGACTATCAGCTGTGTATCCACCTGACTTCTCCACAACGCAACTGATGGTCCCAACCCCATTTATAAGGCAAGAAATCCCACTTATTAAACCTGACAGGGCACACCTTTGAAGTGAAAACTATTTCAGGTGACTACCTCTTGAAGCTCATCAAGAGAATGCCAAGAGTGTGCAAAGCAGTAATCAAAGCAAAAGGTGGCTACTTTGAAGAACCTAGAATATGACATATTTTCAGTTGTTTCACACTTTTTTGTTATGTATATAATTCCACATGTGTTAATTCATAGTTTTGATGCCTTCAGTGTGAATCTACAATTTTCATAGTCATGAAAATAAAGAAAACTCTTTGAATGAGAAGGTGTGTCCAAACTTTTGGTCTGTACTGTATATATATATATATATATATATAGTATCTCACAAAAGTGAGTACGCTCCTCTCATTTTTGTAAATATTTTATTATATCTTTTCATAGGACAACACTGAAGATCTGACACTTTGATACAATGTAAAGTAGTTAGTATACAGCTTGTATAACAAAATACCTCAACAAACAGCCTTACATGTCTAAACCGCTAGCAACAAAAGTGAGTACACATTTAAGTGAAAATTGTCAAATTGTGCCCAAAGTGTCAATATTTTGTGTGACCACCATTATTTTCCAGCACTGCCTTAACACTCTTGGGCAGGGAGATCACTAGAGCTTCACAGGTTGCCACTGGAGTCCTCTTCCACTCCTCCATGATGACATCACAGTGCTGGTGTATGTTAGAGACCTTGTGCTCCTCCACCTTCCATTTGAGGATGCCCCACAGATGCTCAGTAAGGTTTAGGTTTGGAGACATGTTGGCCAGTTCAGCACATTTACCCTCAGTTTCCTTAGCAAGGCAGTGGTCGTCTTGGAGGTGTGTTTGGGGGGCATTATGTTGGAATACTGCCCTGCGGCCCAGTTTCCAAATGTAGTGGATCATGTTTTGCTTCAGTATGTCACATTACATGTTACAATTCATGGTCCCCTCAGTGAACTGTAGCTACCCACAGCCGGCAGCACTCATGCAGCCCCAAACCATGACACTTCCACCACCATGCTTGACTGTAGGCAAGACGCACTTGTCTTTGTACCCCTCACCTGGTTGCCACCACACACGCTTGACACCATCTGAACCAAATAAGTTTATCTTGGTCTCATCAGACCACAGGACATGATTCTAGTACTCCATGTCCTTAGTCTGCTTGTCTTCAGCAAACTGTGTGCAAGCTTTCTTATGCATCTTCTTTAGAAGAGGCTTCCTTCTGGGACAACAGCCATGCAGACCACTTTGATGCAGTGTGCAGCATATCACTTAATAGGTAAAATACAGCTCTCACCTGCCCCTTCTCTGCTGTGAACATGGAATAGCAGCACCAGGATGCGGATCACTTGAAATCCAAATAAAGAGCAAAAATCCAGCTCAGTTTCGCAGAGGTTAAAAAGGTACTTTATTTAGGCGTTTCAAAATACATCCAGTATAAGCAGTCTTAGTCTACGCGTTTCGGGCTACCTGAGATGTAAACCCTTACTCATGACCTAGTAAAACACAACTGAGTGCACCAGATATAGTGGGTCAACACCTGTGCCCCTAATTGGGCTATCACCTGACCCAGAGTAAATGCTGCCATCCACATGTATCAAATCTTCAGATAAAAAAAACATATGCTTCATTTACTAAAACCATGTCTATATTCGACAATACATCTAAGATGGGAAACATATATTCCTATATCTGATTACATTATTGCTGTAAAATTAAATCCAATCTTTTATTAATTCCCTCTGGCAGACGACTACTTACCTCGAAAATCCAGAATGACTCTCTGTTCAGGAGTTTCCTCCTGTGATCGCCTCCTCTCCTAGGTGCATTAACTCTTTCGATCCCCTGTACTAGCATACCGGACGTGTCCCCACTATGGCAAACCACAAAGTGCACAAAGTGTAGGCTAGCCGCAGACACTCCGCGGCTCCCATGGTGCGGCATGTCCAAAATATGCTTGCATATTCTCACCTTGATGGCATTGGTGGTGCAGCCCACATACTGTAAGTTACAAGTCCTGCATGTGATTAAATATACTGCATATGTAGTGTTACAGTTGAGATAGGATTTTATTAGAAAATCCTTGCCATTGGCAGTGGACTTAAATGACCTAGCTACCACAATATGGTCACAGCACACACATTTATCATGTCCACATCTGTAACTACCCTTTGTTTTCAGCCAACCTACCTGCAATGTTTTTCTATCTTGATTGAGGCTTGGACTACGTGGCTACTGTGGGAGCTCTCCGGGCCGCACACCTGACACCCTTCCGCTGCTATTTTCACCCATTGTTTGTCAAAAGCCAGAATCGGGAAGTGTTGTTTAATGATCTTACAAATTTCGGTATACATATATTGTGTCACAAAAGTACTCTGGGGAATCATATCTGACAATATCTGTGGCTTAATGTGTTCCTGTCTCATTACCGGATAAACTAGCAGGTTCCTATCCATATCTAATATTTGTTGTATATACCTGCCAACCTGTTTCCGCGAATTTGCCCTCTGTGCCAATTTATTCATAATAACATCTGCTTCTACCATAAAGGAATTTACCCTTTGTACAGTTCCGTCTGGCATGGATCATCTCACCCTTAGGTATATTATGTACAGTGTGTGGTGGGTGACAAGAGGATCCATGTAATATAGTATTACCTGCTAGAGGTTTTCTGAAAGTGGATGTGCATATAGCCGCAGTGGCAGAGTCCCCCCTCAGGTGCAAGTCCAAAAATGATATCTCATATGGTTCATGATGAACACTGAAAGAGATAGTATTTCAACAGGAATTGAGATATTGGGCAAAAAGTGGTATGGCCGCCACATCCCCAAACCAGATAAAAATAAGGTCATCGATGTAGCGACCATACCACCTTATATGATCCCAAAATGGATGGGTGTCGATGAAGAGAAAGCTCCTCTCCCACCATGCCATAAAGATATTGGCTATGGAGGGAAAGAACTTAGCCCCCCATACACCAAGATTGTGGTAGAAAAAGGATGTGTTTAATCACCCATAAGTGACGCAACGTTTTGGCTCCAACATGAAGACTTTCTCAAGCCTGGCTTGAGAAATGCTTTATATTGGAGTCGAAACGTCGCGTCACTTATGGGTGAATAAACACATCCTTTTTCTACCACAATTTGGAGTGCCGCTCTGCTTTTTTTTAAATATTCTGGGCAAGCGATTTGGAGCTAGCACCCATCTTCAAATACACGTTGGTGCTGCCATATTTTAATTTTTTTATATATATATATATACAGTTGCAAGAAAAAGTATGTGAACCCTTTGGAATGATATGGATTTCTGCACAAATTGGTCATAAAATGTGATCTGATCTTCATCTAAGTCACAACAATAGACAATCACAGTCTGCTTAATCTAATAGCACACAAAGAATTAAATGTTACCATGTTTTTATTGAACACACCATGTAAACATTCACAGTGCAGGTGGAAAAAGTTTTAATAACTGGTTGAACCTCCTTTGGAACCTCCTTTGGCAGCAATGACTTCAACCAAACGTTTCCTGTAGTTGCAGATCAGACATGCACAACTGTCAGGAGTAATTCTTGATCATTCCTCTTTACAGAACTGTTTCAGTTCAGCAATAGTCTTGGGATGTCTGGTGTGAATCGCTTTCTTGAGGTCATGCCACAGCATCTCAATCGAGTTCAGGTCAGGACTCTGACTGGGCCACTCCAGAAGGCGTATTTTCTTCAGTTTAAGCCATTCTTTTGTTGATTTACTTCTATGCTTTGGGTCGTTGTCCTGTTGCAACACCCATCTTCTGTTGAGCTTCAGCTGGTGGACAGATGGCCTTAAGTTCACCTGAAAAATGTCTTGATAAACTTGGGAATTCATTTTTCCTTCGATGATAGCAATCCGTCCAGGCCCTGACGCAGCAAAGCAGCCCCAAAACATGATGCCCCCACCATCATACTTCACAGTTGGGATGAGGTTTTGATGTTGGTGTGCTGTGCCTCTTTTTCTCCACACATAGTGTTGTGTGTTTAATCCAAACAACTCAACTTTGATTTCATCTGTCCACAGAATATTTTGCCAGTACTGTTGTGGAACATCCAGGTGGACAGCAGTGGCTTCCTCTGTGGTATCCTCCTATAAAATCCATTCTTGTTTAGTGTTTTACGTATCGTAGATTCGCTAACAGGGATGTTAGCATATGCCAGATACTTTTGTAAGTCTTTAGCTGACACTCTAGGATTCTTCTTCATCTCATTGAGCAGTCTGCGCTGTGCTCTTGCAGTCATCTTTACAGGACGGCCACTCCTAGGGAGAGTAGCAGCAGTGCTGAACTTTCTCCATTTATAGACATTTTGTCTTAGTTTGGACTGATGAACAGCAAGGCTTTTGGAGATACTTTTATACCCCTTTCTAACTTTATGCAAGTCAACAATTCTTAATCGTAGATGTTCTGAGAGCTCTTTTGTGCGAGGCATCATTCACATCAGGCAATGCTTCTTGTGAAAAGCAAACCCAGAACTGGTGTGTGTTTTTTATAGGGCAGGGCAGCTGTAACCAACACCTCCAATCTCACCTTATTGCTTGGACTCCAGTTGGCTGACATTTCACTCCAATTAGCTCTTGGAGATGTCATTAGTCTAGGGGTTCACATACTTTTTCCACCTGCACTGTGAATGTTTACATGGTGTGTTCAATAAAAACATGGTAACATTTAATTATTTCTGTGTTATTAGTTTAAGCAGACGGTGATTGTCTATTGTTGTGAATTAGATGAAGATCAGATCACATTTTATGACCAATTTGTACAGAAATCCATATCATTCCAAAGGGTTCACAAAATTTTTCTTGCAACTGTATATGTATATATATATATATATATATATATATATTGTAGGGTTTCGCTCTGGTAGATAAAAGTTCTTAAGTCAAAACGCCAGTGTTTGTTCACACTTGAAGCAATTGCACAAAACAGTACGTAACTTTGCAGTCTTGGTGTTAATTCACACACAATGGAAAGTTCATATAACACAAGTCACCTTGCTGGCAGTTCTGCCTCCAGTAGTCCACAGCAGGCTTTAGGGGGCCTTTTCCCTAGCATGCGGCTATCAGGCCCCCAGCACGGCACAAAGCCTCAGATCCCAAAAATAGAGAGCCCAGCTGCCTATTTAAGGACAGCCAGGTGCTGCCAAAACCCGGACCGGCGCTTAAACTCCGGTCCAGTATTTGACCTCACCTGGCTGGAAACCAGCCCAGCCACACATGCTGAGAGGAAAATACCTGCCTTGCCAGGCACAACCCCTCACTGTGTCACAAGATATATATATATATATATATATATATATATATATATATACACACTGTATTATAGGGATTGTACAAAAATGCACTGTGGTAAGAAGACAGAGAGAAAGTTGATGTTCTTGGAGATGTTCTGCTGGGAAACCTCAGGTACTGACTTTCATGTGGATGTTAAACTTTTCACATACCACATACACTTCTTCATGGTCTTGGTATTCCTTAATGGCAGTGGCCTCTTTCAGTAATATAATGTACCATGCCACATTGCAAAAATTGCTCAGTAATAGTGTAAAAAAAAATGACAAAAATTTTGAGATGTTGACTTGGCCTCCCAATTCCCCAGATCCCAGTCTGATCAAGCATCTGTAGGATGTGCTGGAAAAAAAGTAAAATCCTCGGGAACCCCACCTGACAACTTACAGGACTTAAAAAATCTGCTGCTAAAGTCTTGGTGCCAGTTACCAAGGAACCTCTTCATAAGTCGTGTGAAGTCCATATCTCCATGGGTCAGAGCTGTTTTGGTGACATAAAGAGGACCTATAAAGAGGACTGGAGCTTTTATTGTTATAGCTGATCTGTGTATATTTACAGCCTACATACAGTACATTATTTGTAAAGTAAGAGATTACTAGTGAGCACCCCTTGAATGTATTATTGAATAATGCAGATCAACAAAAGTTTCATAATATTCTGTGCATAGCTTTCCTTGAATCAAATATTCACTTTTTCAGCATTGATTGGGTTAATTTGCGAAAGTATTTAAAAAAGAAAACATTGTACATTCATATATTATGACTACAAAGGTAAATTGCTGTTACCCTTATCATTAGCAAATCCTGCTGCTTGCAAACAGCAACCAATCTATTCCTATATACATCCACCCACAGGAGTCTTTTCAGCAAAGATTTTCTGCAGTGAGTAGAACAGAAGGAGGTCTGCTTCAACTGCCTAATATACAATTCTGTGCAGAAAATATCTGTGTTACTGGGCATATGTATGTACTATAATTATTGTTTCTCTTCTTTACCAATGTACAGTTAGGAAATAGCCAAATAACCATCATTATTATTATTATGCTCTCTGAATAACATCACTATATAAGAGAGTTTTGTCCAGTGAAGGAGATGGGCTGAACGTTCAATGATAACAATGAAGTAACCTGTAATGAAATATAAGAAGAGGCCTTGTATAGCAAAGTCGACATAAAAAAAAAAAAAAGCAGAACCATTTTTATTTTACCTGACTTCCCAGCATCAACAGCTCAGGCTATCGTCATTTACAGTCCACAGACCAAACCAAACATTCATAGTCAAACATTGGTAGGGATAAAACATAGAACCAATGTACTCAGATCTCCATATATGAAGCTATTTTTGTTCCACATTTTTTGGGAGCCATTAAATTGTCACGCTTTGGTGTGGGAGGGATACACCACACCGAGCATAAGAGGGAAGGAGGAAACAGGGAAAAAGGCCTGAGAACAAGGGAAGGAAAATGGACACCTCCTAGTAAAACCCTAGTCAAGATCCTGACTGTCTATCACTATGAACAGACCCCAGAGGTAGGTGTGTTCATACACAGGAATACCTAGAGTCCTATCTAGCCCTATAGGACCCTGGTACTAATGGCAGGGACGAGACTACCTGTTCCTCCAAATAGAAGGACGAACATGAATCTCCTTCAGGCCTAATACAAACAATAGGGAAAAGCACACACAGAACCCAAACAAAATACAAGAAGGGAAAGGAAAGACTTAACGTCAAAGGAGCTATTGAAGCACCAGGAACTCTGCCGAGATCCACACACCAGCAATTCAAAACTGAAACTGAAGCTATAAACCGCACAGCATAGTGGGAGAAGTAACTATAAATAAGGAAGGTAAAATTACCACATTAGCAACACCTTGAGGCAATGAGTGTGGCCATACCAGAAACAACACAGACGCCTATTGATTCACAGGGAAAACCTGTCAGATCAAACCACGTGTTGCTAGTCTCGCCGATCTCCTGTCACCTGTCTCGGGAAAGTCTGCGACAGAAATGCCCAAAACTGCCTGATATGCACTACATTTTTTGCAGTGGATTTTGAGATATTTCTGCTAATAAAGTGTTTTTTACTACTTGTAGTTTTTTCACAGCATTTTTGTATATCTTGTGTATCTTTTAAAATACATTGGTGCAAAAAAAGAAAAACACCATGCATAAATGCTATAAAACATACCAACACACATTGCATGTGTTTTTTTTAAACTACAAAAAAATGGGTTCTGCACATGACAAAAAGGGGTACCCGCCAGACCCAGAGCTTTCTGCAATTTAAAAAAAAATGCAGTTGAATCAAAAAATATTCCTTTACGGGTGAAAAAAATGCCATTACAAAAAATATCCGGTTTTTCTTCATTTAATATTTCCAATAGACTTCCATGCAACATCTGAAACTTGTTATTTTAGCCTGAAAATTGGCTGCCAAAAATGCACAAAAAACTGCAAAATCCTCCAAAAATGCCAGAAAAGAACCCCATGTGTGACACTAGCCTAACAATATTTACTAATTGAAATGTTCCTAATAACCTTAATGGGGTCACTGTAACCTCAAGTGGCCATTTTAACTAATACATGCTGGTATATACAAAATAAATATAATTCGGATTCATTATATAACCACTGCCAAAGGATTTATACATTCTAATGTTTTTGTAGCTAAAATACCTGGCATGCATATCCTCCAATTTTACCAGATTAGGTGGCACATAACACTGGCTATAATTGGCCATCACCGTTGGTTCTTGAAGACTACTCAAAGTATTAATCTTACTTCTGAAGGAATGTAGGACAAAACCAGAGGCAGCAGTCACTGGTTCTTTCCATGACCAGGGTTGCCAAACTACTCTTTTGGCTTTGTTCAGTTTTTTTTTATTTTTGAATAACTTTGTCAAAAAATCATGGACAGCAATTTATTATATCTGTCTGTTTATTATATAGAGTATATATGTCTAAAGCTAAGATACCAATATGAACACACTGGCAGCATTTACTGTGAGCTGTAAAATGATTTGACTTACAATCAGAATGTTCACATTGGCATCATGGCTTCCATTTAAAACAGGCCCAGCGGGGAAGGCGTGTGGTGGAGAGGTGCTAGACAGCAGTGGTAGTAGATGCAGATGATGAGGTCACTCATGGTAGTGGCAGTCCTGCTCCAGCGCTCCCCTGGGACAATGCAGTGATGAGGGGGCGCATCTAAATCCCCTGGGGCTCACCTCCGTGAAGGTCTCCTGCCGGATGTAAGGAGGGGTGCCCTGGGTGTTAATGTGGTGAGGTACATGGCAAGGAACTAGATGGTGGAATTAGTAGACTAGTTTTTTCTTAACAGTTAACCAGCTTTTTTTTACTAATGTCTCTGCAGTCTCCACATACAGAACATTTACATTCAAATGTAGGCACCGTTCTTTTAGCAGCATCAAGCAATATTCCTGGCTGAAGCAAGAGAGTTCATTCCATGTACCACATCCAGATTCACTTTTCTATGTCTGGCTATGCTTCTCTCTAGTCTACACTGGGGATGCAATGTTCTCCCAAAATATGTTTCTAAAATGCCCACTGCGGGATGCAGACTTAAATCTGACGTGTAATATGTCTCCCTCTCTTGTATGACTAGGGACATTAGGCCAGGGTTGCCAGCCTAAATTCTTATTTTTTCTGTACAATTTATCCAAAAATCACAGACAGACAACATTTTTTACAGACAAATTAGAAAACAAAAAAAACTATAAAGATTATGAGTAATATATGTCTATAGGTTAGATACTTATAGTGAACACTTTAGCAGCATTTACTGTGAGCTCTCAAACGCTGATAATTACAATCAAAGTTACCCGCTCAAGTACCACCAGGCTAAAAAAAAATCTTTTTTTTTTTCACGCACACTGGAAAAAAGTCCCCTATATTTACAGTCTGTCCAGGAATTTCTGGAAGTTAGGCAAGTACGTAGCTATGGAGTCCATTGGTCCATTAAGGCTGAGTTCACACGGGCGAGATTTCCGCGCGGGTGCAATGCAGTAGGTGAACGCATTGCACCTGCACTGAATCCTGACCCATTCATTTCAATGGGGCTGTGCACATGAGCGTTTTTTTTCATGCATCAGTTCTGCAATGCTTTAAAATCGCAGCATGTTCTATATTCTGCGTTTTTCACGCAGCCCTGGCTCCATAGAAGTGAATGGGGCTGCGTTAATAACGCATTGCATCTGCAAGCAAGTGCGGATGCAATGCGTTTTTCACTGATGGTTGCTAGGAGATGTTGTTTGTAAACCTTCAGTTTTTTATCACGCGCGTGAAAAACGCATCAAAACGCATTGCACCCGCGCGGAAAAAACTGAGCAACTAAACGCAATTGCAGCCAAAACTGACTGAACTTGCTTGCAAAATGGTGCGAGTTTAACTGAACGCACCCTGAACGCATCCGGACCAAATCTGTCACGCTCGTGTGAACTCAGCCTAAGGCCTCTTTCACACGACCGTTTTTTTTTTTCCGTTTTGCGGGCCGTTTTTTGCGGTCCGTATACGGTCCGTATACGGAACCATTCATTTCAATGGTTCCGCAAAAAAAACTGAATGTACTCCGTGTGCATTCCGTTTCCGTATTTCCGTTTTTCCGTTCCGTTTAAAGATAGAACATGTCCTATATTTGGCCGCAAATCACGTTCCGTGGCTCCATTAAAGTCTATGGGTCCGCAAAAAAACGGAATGCATACGGAAATGCATCCGTATGTCTTCCGTATCCGTTCCGTTTTTTGCGGAACCATCTATTGAAAATGTTATGCCCAGCCCAATTTTTTATATGAAATTACTGTATACTGTATTTGCCATACGGAAAAACGGAACGGAACAACGGAACGGAAACGGAACCACAACGGAAGCAAAAAACGGAACAACGGATCCGTGAAAAACGGACCGCAAAACACTGAAATGGACATACTGTCGTGTGAAAGAGGCCTAATTCAAATACATGTGTTATCTCCATTGTCTGTCTTCCTCACACATCTCACTTGGTTTTCTGGAGTGTCTCTCTTGGAGCCCAGTTCTTGTCTGCAGATGTTCACAGTAGCTGTTCTCATCTAGCTTCCCCCTGTACTCACTTGCTAACCAACTCCTCGCTCCAGAGATGGTGTTAGTGGGAGTGGGGGAGGGCAATTGCCCAGGGCCTCCTTTCCAAAAGGGGCCCCCTGCTGTTAGATACTTAAGTGGGATGAGTGTGGGAGTCTTTTTTTTGTATTAAATTCCTTTATTGTCCTCCTGCACATGCTCCTCAGTGTCTCTCTACCATGCTGCTGTGGTCCCTGTGTAAGCTGTGTACCGGGGTGGGCTCCCCAGGATACAGTGAAGTCACGAACGAGGAAAGCAACCCCAACACAAGCTTTTGCCAAAACAGAATTTTACTTACAAGTGGCAATAAACACAACCACAAATGCTGGGAACTAGGGTTGTCACGATACCAAAATTTTGATTCGATTTAGATACCATAAAAAAGTATTGCGATACTTGATACTATGCGAAAAAAATAAAACACTAAAAAAGCCACGTGCATTTCGCACTTTATGGAACGTCCGGCCCATAATCGAACAGTCTTATCCTATTTTTGGGCGGACAAGGTGACAAAAAAATGGCGAATAATGCAGTTTTTATTTCTTTTTTTCTGTTACGGCGTTCACGGCGTAGGAGATATATTTTATATTTTAATAGTTTGAACTTTTCGAACATGGCGATATGTAATATGTTTATTTATTTATTGTTTATATATTTTATATGTAAAATTGGGAAAGGAGGTAAATTATACTTTTGTTGTGGGGTTTTTAAAACTTTTTTTTTGTACTTTTTATTTAATAACTATTTCCCCCCTTAGGGGCTAGAACCTGGGATCTTTTGATCCCTTGTCCTATTAAGCCTAATAGAGCTCTATTAGGGTGAATAGGACTTCACACTCTCCCTGCTGCCTTGTGCATAGTACACACAGCAGCAGGCAGGGGAGCACCCAGGAATTTTGTCTAGGGGGGGTCCGAAAGGCAAAAAAATGTGGCATGGTAGTGCGCTGTGCTAATTCAATTTTTCAAAGCCCCCTTTATATTTAAAACTGCAGGGAGGGGGTGTAGTGTGTTGTGCTGATTCTTTTACTTGGCGATCCTAAAAGCTCAGCAGGAAATCAATAATTTGTTGGCCCCGCCCATTATTAAAAGCCCCTCCTACATATAATAGGCCACTCCCAACAAACACTGTACAGCTGACATAGTTGCGGCCTGTCTCTACACACCATATGGAGAGAGGGGGAGGGTCTGTCCTGGCTGCACTGCCTGCTTCACATTATACAATAAACAGCAGACTACAGCCAGAAAGCTCCTCCGCTCTCCTCCCTCCCCAGACCCTGCTCAAGGCCTGTGGCCCCCCCCCACCATCTGCCACCAGCCCGTGGACTGCTGCCCCCTTTGGCCGTCCTCACCCAGCTCTGAATCCTCCTTCTGCAAATGGCAGGGGGAGGACCCGGAGCATCTTATCTCCTACATAGCTCCTCATACCTCTTACATCCAGTGATGTCACCTTTGTTGTAGACGTTCTCTTTCCTCATCTTCTCCATTCAGACCAGACCGCCATGATGATTTTTCAGCCATCTCCCGTCTCTGCAGAGATTAACAAACAGACATTAGTTTCCCACATTTCCATCATCTTCTGAACACCCTTTCCTGCCACCCCCAATACTGTGCCCGCTGTGCCCCCAATACTATACTGCAGAAACAGTCCCCCTGGAAATACTACTACCACACAGATAGTGCCCCCTTCAACAATTATTGGCACACAGTGCTCTAAAAAAATAACTGCGCCCAGACACTAATAGTATAAAGATAATGTCCCCCAAAAATTATTGTGCTAAGCTGAAACGTGGCAGGGTGCCCCCAAAGTAACAGGGCTCCCCAAAATAGAAATAATTCTCTGCCAGAGCACACTTAGTAGTAATAATGCCCCTATAGTGCCATACTAGTAATCATGTTCCTCATAGCCCCCCAGTATTAGCAAAGCTCCGCATAATACCTCCTAGTACTAATAATTCTCCCTACAATATGACAGTACATGAAATACCCCCGCTTAGTGCCCGCTGTTGAGCTAATGTCCCCATAATGTATGCCAGTATAAAATACCCCTATATAGTGCCCCAGTAAATGCCCTCATAGTGCTCCTCTCCCCCTTCCCCATAGTGTCCCCCATAATATGCCAGTAAAAAATGCCCCTTCTAAGTGCCACCATATGCCCCAATAGTGCTCCTCTCCCCCATAGTGCCTACCATAATGTGCCAGTAAAAAATGCCCCCTTAGTGCCACCAGATGCCATAATGCCCCCATAATGTGCCAATAAGAATAAAGGCCCCTTTAGAGCCCCCACTTCCCCTTAGTGCCCCCAAATAATGCCCCTATAGTGCCACCAGATGCCCCATAGTGCTCCTCTCCCCCATAATGTGCCAGTAAGAAGTGCCACCCAAAAAAAATGTACCACCAGATGCTCCATAGTGCCGTTCTCCCCTTTAGTGCCCCCATAGTGCCGTTCTCCCCTTTAATGCCCCCATAGTGCCAGCTCCCCTTTAGTGCCCCCATAGTGCCGTTCTCCCCTTTAGTGCCCCCATAGTGCCAGCTCCCCTTTAGTGCCCCCATAGTGCCGTTCTCCCCTTTAGTGCCCCCATAGTGCCAGCTCCCCTTTAGTGCCCCCATAGTGCCGTTCTCCCCTTTAGTGCCCCCATAGTGCCAGCTCCCCTTTAGTGCCCCCATAGTGCCGTTCTCCCCTTTAGTGCCCCCATAGTGCCGTTCTCCCCTTTAGTGCCCCCATAGTGCCGTTCTCCCCTTTAGTGCCCCCATAGTTCCAGCTCCCCTTTAGTGCCCCCATAGTGCCGTTCTCCCCTTTAGTGCCCCCATAGTGCCGTTCTCCCCTTTTGTGCCCCCATAGTGCTGTTCTCCCCTTTAGTGCCCCCATAGTGCCAGCTCCCCTTTAGTGCCCCCATAGTGCCGTTCTCCCCTTTAGTGCCCCCATAGTGCCAGCTCCCCTTTAGTGCCCCCATAGTGCCGTTCTCCCCTTTAGTGCCCCCATAGTGCCAGCTCTCCTTTAGTGCCCCCATAGTGCCAGCTCCCCTTTGGTGCCCCCATAGTGCCGTTCTCCCCTTTAGTGCCCCCATAGTGCCAGCTCCCCTTTAGTGCCCCCATAGTGCCAGCTCCCCTTTAGTGCCCCCATAGTGCCGTTCTCCCCTTTAGTGCCCCCATAGTGCCAGCTCCCCTTCAGTGCCCCCATAGTGCCGTTCTCCCCTTTTGTGCCCCCATAGTGCTGTTCTCCCCTTTAGTGCCCCCATAGTGCCAGCTCCCCTTTAGTGCCCCCATAGTGCCGTTCTCCCCTTTAGTGCCCCCATAGTGCCAGCTCCCCTTTAGTGCCCCCATAGTGCCGTTCTCCCCTTTAGTGCCCCCATAGTGCCAGCTCCCCTTTAGTGCCCCCATAGTGCCGTTCTCCCCTTTAGTGCCCCCATAGTGCCGTTCTCCCCTTTAGTGCCCCCATAGTGCCAGCTCCCCTTTAGTGCCCCCATAGTGCCGTTCTCCCCTTTAGTGCCCCCATAGTGCCAGCTCTCCTTTAGTGCCCCCATAGTGCCAGCTCCCCTTTGGTGCCCCCATAGTGCCGTTCTCCCCTTTAGTGCCCCCATAGTGCCAGCTCCCCTTTAGTGCCCCCATAGTGCCGTTCTCCCCTTTAGTGCCCCCATAGTGCCGTTCTCCCCTTTAGTGCCCCCATAGTGCCAGCTCCCCTTTAGTGCCCCCATAGTGCCGTTCTCCCCTTTAGTGCCCCCATAGTGCCAGCTCCCCTTCAGTGCCCCCATAGTGCCGTTCTCCCCTTTTGTGCCCCCATAGTGCCGTTCTCCCCTTTAGTGCCCCCATAGTGCCAGCTCCCCTTTAGTGCCCCCATAGTGCCGTTCTCCCCTTTAGTGCCCCCATAGTGCCAGCTCCCCTTTAGTGCCCCCATAGTGCCGTTCTCCCCTTTAGTGCCCCCATAGTGCCAGCTCCCCTTTGGTGCCCCCATAGTGCCAGCTCCTCTTTGGTGCCCCCATAGTGCCGTTCTCCCCTTTAGTGCCCCCATAGTGCCAGCTCTCCTTTAGTGCCCCCATAGTGCCAGCTCCCCTTTGGTGCCCCCATAGTGCCAGCTCCCCCCCTCCAAAAAAACAACAACAAAAAATACACTGATACTTACCTCCAGCAGCCTCTTCCGGTCTGTGTCCCTGCTGTGTGCTGCCCGGCTCAGGCAGCACGATGATGACGTCATCGCGCTGCTAGAGCCGGCCTCTGATAGGCTGCAGGCATTAGTGCCTGCGGCCTATCAGAAGAACAGGGGAGGGACACGCCTCTCCCTCCCCTGCTCTGCCGCAGCACAGCCATCTATATCGCTGTCCTAAGGACAGCGATATAGATGCATTATATATGGAGATGAGCGCTTCCACAATGGAAGCGCTCATCTCCTACGGCCCCCCACCACCGCCGCCGCAAATGCCCGCAATTTACATCCAGGGCCGCGCCGCCTGTGGTGCGGCCCTGGAGGATGAAAAAAAAAAATTTGGGCTGGTTGTTCTAGGGGGGGTCCAGACCCGCTGGACCCCCCCTGTAGGTGCGCCACTGGCAGCAGGGAGATTACCATGGCAGCCAGGGATTCAGTAGCATCCTGGCTGCCATGGTAACTGATTGGAGCCCCAGGATTACACTGCTGGGGCTCCGATCCCCCATAACAGTGTCATCCACACATCCCCCATAACAGTGTGTCATCCATAGATCCCCCATAACAGTGTCACTCACAGATCTCCCATAACAGTGTATCATCCACAGATACCCCATAAGAGTGTCATCTACAAGTCCCGTATAAGTGTGTCACCCACAGATCCCCCATAACATTGTGTCATTTACAGGTACCCCATAACAGTGTCATCCATAGATCCCCCCATAACACTGTCATCCATAGACCCCCTCATAACAGTGTGTCATCCACAGATCCCCATAACAGTGTCATCTACAGGTCCCCCATAACAGTGTGTCATCCACAGGTACCCCATAACAGTGTCATCCATAGACCCCCCATAACAGTGTGTCATCTACAGATCCCCCATAACAGTGAGTCATCCACAGGTCCCTCATAACAGTGTGTCATCCACAGATCCCCCCTCCATCACAGTGTCATCCACAGATCCCCCATAATAGTGTCATCCACAGATCCCCCTCCATAACAGTGTCATCAACAGATCCCACATAACAGTGTCATCCACAGATCCCCCTCCATAACAGTGTTATCCACAGATCCCCCATAACAATGTCATCCACAGATCACCCATAACAGTGTCATCCATAGATCCCCCATAACAGTGTCATCCACAGATCCCCCATAACAGTGTCATCCACAGATGCCCCATAACAGTGTCATCCACAGATCCCCCATAACAGTCATCCACAGATCCCCCATAACAGTGTCATCCACAGATCCCCCATAACAGTGTCATCCACAGATCCCCCATAACAGCATCATCCACAGATCCCCCCCATAAAAGCCCCATCCACAGATCCCCCATAACAGTCTCATCCATAGACCCCCCCCCCCCCCCCTATAACAGTATGTCATCTACAGGTCCCCTATAACAGTGTCATCCACAGGTCCCTCATAACAGTGTGTCATCCACAGGTCCCCCATAACAGTGTCATCCACAGGTCTCTCATAACAGTGTGTCATCCACAGGTCCCCCATAACAGTGTCATCCACAGGTCTCTCATAACAGTGTGTCATCCACAGGTCCCCCATAACAGTGTGTCATCCACAGGTCCCCCATAACAGTGTGTCATCCACACATTGCCCATAATAGTGTGCATGCACAGCATTATCTCCATTCACTGCTATGGAATTTAAAAAAATTGCAGAGCCAGTGATCAGCTATTATCAGAAATTTCATAGCATAGTGGATGATGACGATGCATGGACACTGTGCTCTCCCTCACTTCAGGGGCATGGATGGGACAACCTTTTTTTTAGTTTTATAAACTGCACCATGGAAAAACAGAAGTGCCCTGGCCATGCTTGATGTGGGGTCCATGTCCAGAATTCGCATTGAATTCCCATTGGGAAGGAATGAAAATCCACACCAAAACTGCATCAAAAAGTGTTTTATAAAATGCGTCAGAAAAAAACACAGAAAATACTCTGTGTGAACATACCCAAAGAGGCTGCAGGATCAGCAGTTTACAGTGGAAAGGCTAAAGAGATATGATGTGGCATTCTGCAATCAGCTGCTGTGGTTGCAACCGCTGTCCGTGCCTACAACGTTCTGTCAAACTGCTAGTCCAATATTTCAGGATTTGGGGCCCTACTTTTAATTTTGCCCAGGGTCGCACTTTGTGTAAAACTGGCACTGCCTCGGTCATAGGAAGGAGCCAAGACCAAGGGGTTGTGCCCGCCCCTGCTTAGCGATGGTAAATAGGGACATGAGTTAACGCTCTGTGTTCAAGCCAGATGTTTCATAACAATCAAATAACACAGTTTTAACCCCTTGGACTATTAGCAGTGGTCTCTGGGTGACTGCACATTTATAACTGAAGCCATGATATTATGTTGGACACATCATATGATGGATCCTAATAGTGCCCTATCAGAGTCCATTGAATTATAATAAGGCCGAATGGTTGTCCGAAATCGAGCTATATGGTGCACTACGCTTGTCTCCTACAGTAGTACAAACCTAAAGCAAAATGTGAACATAAATGTGCACAAGCTTTACTATCGCAAATGTTATTACTTTGGAGATGTAAAGGGTTTATTCGGTTTATCCAATGCCCAAAGCTTTTTTTTATATCCAACTATATTATGTGATTAGGAAGACGAGAAATAATCTTAGAATCTGGGTCCAACATTGCCCTTTCATTGATGAGATAAAGAACATAAGTATGCTAAGGGATCAATTTCAAAGGTTTACAGGATTCTCTCAAACTATAATAAAGATTCTAGGGCACATTTATTAAGACCAGCTAGAATTGGGATTGCTGTTTCTTAATTAACCCCCTGCAATATACATATATTTATGTACCAACCCCATGCCGTTCATATGTGTAAATATAAACTGTGCGGATTACAAATGCTTTACCGTAGCTTGATATATCGCTCATATTAATATGATGAGGAATGATTTGTTTTCTTTTAACAAATTGACACAACTCAGTCCACAGCTTTCACATTGGTAAGGGTACTTTCACACTAGCATTTTTCTTCTTCCGGCGCTGAGTTCCGTCCTAGGGGCTCAAATCCGGAAAAGAACTGATCAGTTTTATCCCCATGCATTCTGAATGGAGAGTAATCCGTTCAGGATGCATCAGGATGTCTTCAGTTCAGTCTTTTTTACTGATCAGGCTTTTCAGAAAACCGTAGCATGTTGTATTTGACTGAACACCGGATCTGGCATTTTTACCATTGACTTGCATTAATGCCGGATCCGGCGCCGTGTGTTCCGTCAAACCGGATCCGGCTTTTGCATGTTAAACCCGAAAAATTGCAAAAAAAGTTAAATTCCATAAATGGCGGATCTGTTTTTTCCAATGCATTTTTTCATTGTGATCAGAATCCTGATCAGGATTCAAATGTAATCCGTTTTCACAAGTTTTTCCGGATCCAGCGACGGAATTGCCTGCCGCATTTAAGCAGCGCTAGTGTGAAAATAGCCTAAGATCCCATGGTAAACACATCGCTCCATGTGTAAGAAAAGTACTGCAATGCAGGGAAGACACAGATCTTGTCTGCCCTGCTACTCTGGATACTAATATAAAATATTGTAAATAAAAAAATAAACTTCTGACTTTGCATCAGCCACTCCATTAGATAACTCCATTAGGGCTCTTTCACACTTGCGTTGTCCGGATCCGTCGTGTACTCCACTTGCCGGAATTACACGCCGGATCCGGAAAAACGCAAGTGAACTGAAAGCATTTGAAGACGGATCCGTCTTCAAAATGCTTTCAGTGTTACTATGGCAGCCAGGACGCTATTAAAGTCCTGATTGCCATAGTAGTAGTGGGGAGCGGGGGAGCAGCATACTTACCGTCCATGCGGCTCCCGGGGTGCTCCAGAATGACGTCAGAGCGCCCCATGCGCATGGATGACGTGATCCATGCGATCACGTCATCCATGCGGGTGGGGTGCCCTGAAGTCACTCTGGAGCGCCCGGGAGCCGCACGGACGGTAAGTATGCTGCTCCCCCGCTCCCCACTACACTTTACCATGGCAAACAGGACTTTAGCGTCTTGGCAGCCATGGTAATCATTCAGAAAAAGCTCAACGTCGGATCCGGTAATGCGCCGAAACGACGTTTAGCTTAAGGCTGGATCCGGATTAATGTCTTTCAATGGGCATTAATTCCGGATCCGGCCTTGTGGCAAGTGTTCAGGATTTTTGGCCGGAGCAAAAAGCGCAGCATGCTGCGGTATTTTCTCCGGCCAAAAAACGTTCCGGTCCTGAACTGAAGACATCCTGAAGCATCCTGGACGGATTTCTCTCCATTCAGAATGCATGGGGATAATCCTGATCAGGATTCTTCCGGCATAGAGCCCCGACGACGGAACTCTATGCCGGAAGACAAGAACGCAAGTGTGAAAGAGTCCTTAGATTAGAAGGGGAAGCATTAGAAAACCCATATTTGGGTCATTTTATGTTATATGTGGAGAGAGATCTGCTCTTACTGCTTCAGTTTTGAGACCATAAAATGTCTCATCTGTCTTATTTTGTACATTTCCTTTGTCTGGAAGGGAAGGGGCTGATTGGGAGAGCTGAGATGGTTTAATGTGAGACGTGAGACAGCGGTCAGCTCCAGACTACACCATAAGCAGGCATACTTGGCTTAGCATGCATGTTTATTTCAATGGGGAGAGAAGAATAAACCACCGCCAGTCTCATCTGGAAGTGAAAACTAGAATCAGGCATGTTGCAATCCAGAATGCCCAATCTTTCTCTCATCTAATATCTGCCATTTGGGGATAGCTGGAAGTAAATAGTCTGCCAATCCCACCAATATCAGCATCTGCTACCAAGTTTTAAGTAACATTTATGAAAAAAGGGAGGTCTATCTTATATCAGACCATCAATATCAGACCAGCGGTGGTCCGACTAAGTCCTGCAGCCCTTAGTGGGTGCACCAATCTTTGAACCAGACACTATACATAGAGTAGAGACTGCAAACAGCTGACTGGCAGGGACTCCAGGGGTCAAACCCCCCAAGGATAGACCATCAATGTTGTAAATAAAGGTTTGTCCTAAGACACGTGTGATTGAATTGTCCTAGGCTGGGGCCATTTCTCTTTGGATTTTCCAGAAACGATTATTGGCAGGCATCTTTTGGAAGCTTTCTTAAGACACATTCACAAACTACACACAGATATGACGTTCTTTAGCTACCGGATTTTCTCGTTGGGCATTGCAGTTAAAGAGTTAAATTGCTAAGCTATGAGCCCATAACTGGCTCCTTGGATCATAATTCTGAAACTCAGTGACAGTTTTCCCCACACCCACTAAAGACGGATGTTGGTGGCATCCTTCATTCATCTTCTTTTGACATTTAAAAAGGAATACTAAAATTTTAATGTCATTTTTCAGACAGTGCGTTGTCTTTAACCTTTGAATAAGGAGTTGCAAAATTCATTTCAACAGAATTTTTAAAATGTTCAGGCTATAATAATAAGAATTAGAGTATTGTACACAAACATTACACTGGTATATAAGATTAGATTGATATTCGATTGATAGATAGATAATAGATAGATAGATAGATAGATATTACCAGTGGAGTACATTGAAGTAAGGGCCCCATAGCAAGGGTCACACCAGGCCCCTCACACAGGACAGAGGGGTTTCTGCCTAAACCCTTTTCAGTGACCTTTGGGCCATTCATCCACTGCCTCATTTGCTAAAAATTGTTCCTTTAGAGCAGAGATGCCCAACCTGCGGCCCTCCAGCTGTTGTAAAACCATGCCCTGCTGTAGGCAGACAGCAGTAGGCTCTCTGGGCAAGCTGGGAGTTGTAGTTTTGCAATAGCTGGAGGGCCGCAGGTTGAGCATCCCTGCTTTAGAGAGTAGAGTCCTGATCAAGTTTTCACCTCGAGTAGAACAGGGGATGATCCCAACTAAGACTGGGCCCCCTATTGCCCTGGGCCCCATAGCAGTCGCATGGTCTGACGCTATGGTTACGTCCCTGGATCTTAGATAGATAGATAGATAGATATGAGATGACAGATACAATGATAGATAGATAGATAGATAGATAGATAGATAGATAGATAGATAGATATGAGATGACAGATACAATGATAGATAGATAGATGATAGATAGATAAAGAGATAGATAGATAGATAGATAGATAATAGACAGATAATAAATAGATAGATAGATAGATAGATAGACAGATAATAGATAGATAGATAGATAGATAGATAGATAGATAGATAGATAGATAGATATGAGATGACAGATACAATGATAGATAGATAGATAGATAGATATGAGATGACAGATACAATGATAGATAGATAGATGATAGATAGATAAAGAGATAGATAGATAGATAGATAGATAGATAATAGACAGATAATAAATAGAGAGATAGATAGATAGATAGATAGATAGATAGATAGATAGATAGACAGATAATAGATAGATAGATAGATAGATAGATAGATAGATATGAGATGACAGATACAATGATAGATAGATAGATGATAGATAGATAAAGAGATAGATAGATAGATAGATAGATAGATAGATAGATAGATAGATGATAGATAGATAAAGAGATAGATAGATAGATAGATAGATAGATAATAGACAGATAATAAATAGATAGATAGATAGATAGATAGATAGATAGATAATAGACAGATAATAAATAGATAGATAGATGGATAGATAGACAGATAATAGATGGATAGATAGATAGATAGATAGATAGATAGATAGATAGATAGATAGATAAGACAATAAGGCATATATATTAGAGCAGATATGTTATCTGGACATACAAACAATAACAGAATTAAAGGAGTTGTCCATCACTTTGAATTTTTTTTTAGAAAATAACCAAAAAAACACTACTCACCTTGATAATCCCTGCGCTGATCCTGCAAATGCTCTAAAATAACAAAAAGAAAACCTCTACTCACCTGTAGACGCTCTGGCGGTCCCTGAGTGGTGATGTCAGCAGCACAGCATGTGACCACTGAGGCCATCATACTGGTATCGCCAGCATTTACGTCATGTGACCGCTAACGCCACTCATTTACATCTCGGAAAGGCATTGCTGAGCTCTGAATCAGTAGATGAGTTTCTCGTGGAACAGATAGGGTGCAGTGGAATTATACAGTATATAACATATATCATAAAGTAGGGTATGGTTTGAGATCTATCAGATATATGCTGCCCATCCGTTATGTGGAGATCTCATTTAAATCTGCAGCATGAACCCCATCCAATGTGACAACAGCCTGGGATGCTAATGATGTCAATCACTGTTTGATTAGCCATGTCGCTCTCATTACCTCCATCAATAAAACAACTGATCATCTGCTTTACTAATGGACCATGAGGAATAGAGCGGCTGGCGGTGGAGGGGTTAACACATGAAGGCTACTGTAGTAATCTATTTCAGAAGGGTACAGCCGTTGACATGATAAATGAAATGGAATCCATGTACACAGCTAGAGCTGCGGCTGGGGAGCTGGAGGAAGCAGTGCCCGTCCTCCCTCTCTCCGTCTCTTTCTCTCTTGGAGGCAGCTGTCAATCACAGACCATCATTGACTCCCAAGAGGGATGGCTGTGCCCACAGACAGTTGTGGAATAACTGCTCCCAGCCATCGGAGCGGCAGATGGAGTGTATCTGTCAATCATTGTCACTAATTATTACGTTGTGTCACTCAGCAGAGCGTTGTCTCTTCCCTTCGCCTCATCCGCTGTGATTTGAACTGTTACTCTGTTACTCGCAGATGAGCAAGTTCTCCCCCCTCTTGCCGTACGGGGCAGCTACCAGGGGTCACTCTTCCAGCAGAGCGAGAGAAGGTGGTTTTGATTTCTTCACACCGTGAAAGATGGAGCGTCGTGAAGGACATTGTCTTGTGCGCGCAACGAGCCGGAGTGATTCCTGGCTTTACGTTAACCTCTTCATTTCTGATAATTATTAGGGGTTTTATTTCTCCAACCCAATAAACCGTTTAAAAACACTAAATCAGAAACTGTTTTCTGGTAGCGACCTCTGCAGATAATAATGTTTTAGCTTTAAAGGGGACCTGACACCTCTCCTGACATGTGTTTTACTGACTACTTTAATAATTATTCCAGAGCATACCATTCTTTTATTATTCCTGCTAGAAGTTTATGAAGGAATTACTAGCAGTTTGCAGTGACGATCCAGATGGGTGTTACTAGTTGAGTGTACCCCTGCACAGTCTGACACTGACAGCACTGATTGGTTAGTATCAGATTGTGGAGGAAACACTCCCAACTGGTAACACCCAGACAGACCTTTGACTTAGACCGCCGGCATACCATTTGTAAGCCTCTAGTAGGAATAATAGAGAAATGGCATTAGAATAGATACTCCGGAATTGTTATTACATGGGATTACTGAGACAGGTCTTCTATAAGATGTGTATCTCTCAAATAGGTTTCTATTTAATATTACTCTAAAATAATAATAAAACATAATAGGGTAACTATAGGACCAAGGCCCTATATCTATAGGAACCGCATACTGTAAGCGCACAGCATGAGACGGGACAAAAATTCTCAGTGGCCTGGAAAAACAAACAACAGAAAAACACCCCTTCTCAGAGCGTCTCTGTTCCGGTGCCACGGCTCCCATCTCCACTGGTTCTGGTCCCCGCCAGGCCAGACGTGTGGAATGCTGAATCGGGACACTAAGACAAGGTGAGTGTTTTTTTGCCCACTATTTCAGGACCCTGAGAGTTTTTGTCCAGTCTTGAAGCTCAGTTTATTTTTTTAGCAAAGTTTAAAGGGGTTCTCCGAGATTTGCTACAGTTTGACAGAGAGCAGGGGGGTTTTGCATTTTTTGTTTTTTAAAACTTACCTTTAAAATGTTCCTGTTGTGCCCTTAGTGATAACATTACATTCATCATTCATGTGGCCTTAGTCATTATATGTGCATGAAAGGTACATGATTGCTGAGGCCAGTGACTGGCTTCAGCAATCATAAGACTGGTCAATGACACATGACCATTGCAGACCATTTTTATTTTATTTTATAAAGCAGCCTGCTCCCTATCAAATTTAATCAACGTTTATAGCAGCCGTTTAAAGTTGAAACATAACTGACAGCATCCCTTTTACTTACATAGATTACTAGCAATATTCGTGCTGTTGCTTTATTACTGTGAATATGACCAAAAATATGCACCCCCACCCCTTCCCCACAAAACAAAATCAGGTGGTATACCATATGACAAGTGTCTTCCTTTAGTCACAAAGCCTGTGGTGACATTATTAGAACTGTTACAAGAATGCCGTGAGTACAGACAATGGAGATAGATATAGGAATGCATTTTTTAGAAGTGATTACTATGGCTATATAGAAGAAGTCATTTGTCCATAGGCTGATGTGGATAACTTGTATACCTTTACAGAACATGCATGCACCGTGCCCAGGCACATGGACGTATCTGTCTTTGAACTCCTCACTTCATTTTCAAAGCAGCGGGAGTCTGTCTACAAAAAAGAAAACTCTGTTCCCATTCTCCGAAGCGGCACACATGCACACACCAGGGTTTCCGAGGCTTTCACTGAGAGAATGCTGAAGTTATAGGCAATCTTGGATGAGACAGTTTTGAATTTTCCCAACTTGTCGCCCAACCCTTATATAATAACATATCCTATAGTTAGTTATCAGGACTGGATGGCAAATGAGGCAGTTGCCCTGAGACTTAAACCCCTGGGGAGTCTGAGGGGTCCTGCCCCATGTCTCATGCAAAAATTATTCAAACAGCTGACATAGTAACATAGTACATAAGGCCGAAAAAGACATTTGTCCATCCAGTTCGGCCTGTTATCCGACAAGTTGATCCAGAGGAAGGCAAAAAAAAAAAAACCTGTGAGGTAGAAGCCAATTTTCCCCAATTTAGGGGAAAACAATTCCTTCTCGACTCCAATCAGGTAATCAGAATAACTCCCTGGATCAACGACTCCTCTCTAGTAGCTATAGCCTGTAATATTATTACACTCCGGAAATACATCCAGGGACCTCTTGAATTCCTTTATTGTACTCACCATCACCACCTCCTCAGGCAGAGAGTTCCATAGTCTCACTGCTCTTACCGTAAAGAATCCTTTTCTATGTTTGTGTACAAGCCTTCTTTCCTCCAGACGCAGAGGATGTCCCCTCGTCACAGTCGCAGTCCTGGGAATGAATAAATGATGGGATAGATCTCTGTACTGACCCCTGATATATTTATACATAGTAATTAGATCTCCCCTGAGTTGTCTATTTTCTAAAGTGAATAACCCTAATTTGGATAATCTTTCAGGGTACTGTAGTCCACCCATTCCAGTTATTAATTTAGTTGCCCTCCTCTGAACTCTCTCCAGCCTGCTATATCTGCCTTGTTCACAGGAGCCCATAACTGTACACAGTGCTTCATGTGTGGACTGACTAGTGATTTGTAAAGTGGTAGGACTATGTTCTCATCACGGGCATCTATGCCCCTTTGTATGCAACCCATTATCTTATTGGCCTTGGCAGCAGCTGCCTGACACTGGTTTTTACAGCTTAGTTTGCTGTTCACTAAAATTCCTAGGTCCTTTTCCATGTCAGTGTTACCCAGTGTTTTACCATTTAGTATGTACGGGTGACTTGCATTATTCCTTCCCATGTGCATAACCTTACATTTGTCAGTGTTAAACCTCATCTGCCACTTATGTATCTGTCCAAGCCTCCAATCTATCGAGATCCCTCTGTAGTAGTATACTGTCCTCTTCTGTGTCAATTACTTAACAAAGTTTAATGTCATGTGCAAAAATTGATATTTTACTGTGCAAGCCTTCTACAAGATCATTAATAAATATATTGAAGATAATAGGGCCCAGTACTGACCCCTGAGGTACTCCACTAGTGGCAGTGACCCAATCTGAGTGTGTACCGTTAATAACCACCCTCTGTTTTCTATCACTGAGCCAATTACTTACCCACATACAGACATTTTCTCTCAGTCCAAGCATTCTCATTTTATATACTAACCTTTTATGCGGTACAGTGTCAAATGCTTTGGAGAAGTCCAGATATATGACATCCATTGATTCGCCGCTGTCAAGTCTAGTACTTACCTCCTCATAGAAACTGACTAAATTAGTTTGACATGACCGATCCCTCATAAAGCCATGCTGATATGGCGTTATTCGCTTATTTACCTTGAGGTACTCCAAGATAGCATCTCTTAGAAAACTTTCAAACAGTTTACCCATGACAGATGTTAAACTTACCGGCGTATAGTTTCCAGGCTCTGTTTTTGAACCCCTTTTGAATATTGGCACTACATTTGCTATGCGCTAATCCTGTGTAACACTCCCTGTCAGTCCTTAAATATCAGAAATAAGGGTCTGGCTATGACATTACTTAATTTGCTTAGGATATGAGGGTGTATGCCATCTGGTCCTGGCGATTTGTCTATTTTAATCTTTTTAAGCCGTTGCTGTATTTCTTCCTGGGTCAGACAGGGCACTCTTAATGGGGAGTTAACTTTTACATTCTGAATTTCATCTGACAGTTTATTTTCTTCAGTCAATACAGTGGAGAAAAAAATATTTAATAGCTTTGCTTTCTCCTCATCACTCTCTGCAACTCCCCCCTCATTACTCTGTAGAGGGCCGACACCTTCAAATTTATACTTTTTACCATTTATATTATTGAAAAACATTTTAGGGTTAGTTTTGCTCTCTTTGGCAATTACGTTCTTGGTCTCTAGTTTGGCTGCTTTTATTTGTTTTTTACATTTTCAATTTTTTTCCTTAGTTTTTCAGTGCTTCCTAGCAACCCTCCTGTTTTAGTGATTTAAATGCTTTCTTTTTGTCATTTATTGCTTTCTTTACAGTTCTATTTATCCACTGAAAGTTATAATTAAAAAATCTATTATACCTTCATTTTGTTTAAATTTCTTCCGAGGCTCACACACAACATCAAGGATTTATCCTTAGCTCAGCAACATTATCGTTTATTAGGGTCTGTCCATATGTTGTCCATTTTCCATATGGATTTTAGTAGTGGATAATATGCAGTATATTACAGTAGGAGCAAAGTAGAATAGCGTACTTTCAATGGAGGCAGACCATGCAGGGGGGGAAGCTGCCCGGCGATGAACTTTCTCTCTTCCCAACATGGAATCAATGCATTTTCATGCAGCTGCCACTAAGAGGAGCTCAATGCAGAGAGATTATTACAGTTTAAATTCCTATACATTGAGCTCCCCCTAGTGATGGCTGCACACAGTCAGCTGTGTCAGGAGATTTATCAAAGTATTTATGCCAGTTGTTTGGACTGGATACATTGAGGAATATGGTGCTCAGAAAGAGTACCATGTTTATAAAGCACCTGTTCCACTTTTCCCAAAGTAAAGTAAGTGAGGACAAGTGTGACTTATTTTTATTACAATTTTGTTTTTAATAAAAATAATTTCTTTTTAATAAAAAAAAATGTAAATTCATTAGAATTGCCTAGGAGTGTTTGACACACATGTACTGGCAAACTGGGTGGGGCAGGGGGAGGGGCTCATGCAAAATTTTGATTAGGGGCCCTGTGAGATTTGTGTACTTCTGAGAATTTGCCGACAATGCAAGACCACTTCATACACGTTTGTGTAAAATATGTTGCCATTCTTGCTTTTGTAAACTAATGGCATGCTATACAATGTTCCATAGTAGAATGCCCTCCAGTGTCCAGGACTGGTCAGGAGTGCAAGGTACTGGTAAGTATTGGGAGCCTGAGCTTCTTTGGCTACAGCGGAGATATTTTATGAGCCAGTTTATAGGTCAGCATAGGATATCTTCTTTTCTTGTCAAAGTTTATGTTTATTTCTTCCATCACTGGAGCAGAAGGATAAATCATACACACTCCGTCCTTAGTACTTTTTGAAACCTTTAAGGTCATGTCACGTCTGATGCTTTCGCACTTTGCAAAGAACAGTGTACGATCTTGCACTTTTGCTAAATGTATCCCATTACAAGACATATAGGTGTAAACTTAAATGAGACAATTTTGTGATTTCAACACTACAGCATTGTATTACTTTAATATCTTAATAACTATGCAATGTGTGACATAACAAGCAGTGCCTCCAAAACTGCTTCGATTGACTTAGCTCCAATTTCTGCTGCACTTTGATACACACGTCCCATTGGGTCATAAGAGTATGCACAGTTCGTTAACAACAGCAAATAAAGTAAATTCATCAAATTGAATTCCTTGTATTTTCCTTGCGAATGGTGACACTTTGTTTTTTATCACTCCTGCAAAGGCAAAAAAGTCGATAAGTAGCACCCCAAAGACATTAATTTATGTCAGAAAGACAGAAGTGGAGCCGTTATAGCCACCATGAGGAGAATAAATGTAGGTTTACTCTTCCCATACATTCACACTTGTTTTACGACTAGATTTGTAAGTACAATGAGAATAATACAAGCTTTTTTTGCATTAGAAATGTTTTTAAGGTGGTTGGTTTCTAGGATAATGAGAATCGCAGACAATAAATAACTTAAAACTTAACTGGCGTTTTTTCTTTTTTAACTGTACATCTGTGGATCCGCACTTTTTACAACTTGTATGTTATATTGGCTTTGTGTAGTTCTGTTATTGCGGGTAAAAGCCTTGTAAAGGTAATTCTACCTTAGTATTATAATAAAATGGGGTAGTCATATATATTCCAAATTAGCAAGTGCTGGAAAGCGTATGCATTTCTTCAACAGGGAGCAGCAATTGTCATTGCAAAGGATGCCGGCTCATGTGTGCTGCACCAAACCTCCATAGTATTCTTGTATAGGAAAGGACTGAAAAGGATCCAATTCTTTCATGTCTTAATGAGCAGCACAAAATACTGTAGTTGAAGAGCAGTTAGTGGAGACTTTAGAAGTACAAGAAGAGGAAGAGCAGCAATAAGATGCAATAATCAGCACTCAAAGAACAAGAACAGAATCTGGGAAAGTGCTTCAGAGACAATTTGCTTCATACAAAAGTAACTGGTGACATTCACCAATGTATATAACAATCAAAAGAGGTTTCAGATATTATGGATTTGCAGCAGAACAGTTGTTTCGAAACCACTGGTATTCTAAAGACCCCTTATGATATATATATAGATAGATAGATAGATAGATAGATATAAAAATCCCTGTAGACACTATAGCTAAGCTGACTTGAATGGAGCTGCAATACCAGAAAGTATATATGCAGAACAGTGGCGCTGTTTGTAGAAAAAAGAAGACCGCTTTGCTAATCTCACACTAGTGTGTTATATTAGACATATACTAATACTGGTACACTTTCCGGTTTCACAAAAACAAATATAACACCAGCCTTCAACCTTACTGCGTTACATAAGTCAGATGATGAAGTTCTGGGTGCATTTTGACTCCTCCAGAGCAGTTGTGATCTGTGACCTGCACCCTGTATTTACATCCCAGCGCAAGACTCATGGGGACTGTCTGTGGAACCAGGTCTCTGCCTCTCCTTCCCCTCCAAGCTCGAAAGTCACAGAAATCCTACCCTAAGACACAGTATCATTGCTGACATCATGTCTACTGGGCAGGGTCCAGGAGAATGTGCAGAACACCACCTTCAGAGGCAAGTCAATGATGATGTTGTGTTGACAGAGCAGAGACTTACAAGCCTTGCCACGCCTCAGGTCTTGACGTGATGTCATCAGGATAAGGAATAATTACAGTGGAAAATGTCACATGGCTGTGATGGAGTCCTGGGAAACGGGGCATTGCAGATAAATCACTATAAGTAAGTGAGAATGTGTTGTTTCCTGTGAAATGATGCTGAAAGTTGCAAAACCTGAATACCCCTTTAAAAGAAGTTGCCCGATTCCCATATACTGTTTTAGGGTACAGAGACATCATATTACATTCTTTTTTAAAGCAACCCTCTGCTTCAAGAAAAAAAATCACATTAATTAGGGAATGAATAGAACACTTATCAGGTGCCCTCCTTTTCCGAGGTCCCCAATTCCTGGGCTCTTCTTCTATCCTAGATGGCCTCATGACTTTTCAGTGCTTACCGCTGCGGTGCCGGGCTCCGTGTTCAGCGGTGATCTGCTGCCATTCACCGATACAGTCCTGGGATCTGTCCTTGCAGGCATTGTTTGTTCTGGAATCCGTTCCATGGTTTCCTTCTATCATTGGCCACAGCATGCTTGCTGCTTGTTCCCTGCAGCACTTCCTTAAGGGCCGGCGCGCATCACTTCCTGTGTTTTATGTGTTAGCACATGTGACTTTGCTGACCAATCCTAGCCCTCCCGCCCATATATAAGTGGCTCAGTCCACTTTCCAGGTGCCTGAGCGTCAAGGTCCTTGTGTCCTGCAAAGGTTGCTGATATCTCTGCTTGTGTTCCTGTTTACCTGACCCATACTTGTGTTCCTGGACTCCACTACCTGCTTGATCCCTGTCTGCTTGCCTTGACTCTCCTGTTGCCGACCCAGATTGCCTGACCTGTACCTGTGCCGCCTTCACGGACCTATTGCTTGTTTGACTTCGCCTCTGCCTCATCCTTCGGTCCTATACTGTTGCTCCTTGTTACGACTCGGCCTGCTGATTACGTCTGTACCTCTGTTACCTTGCTCTGGTACTTCCTGGTCCATCTCGACCAGCTGCCTCGTGTGCCATTCCTCCTCAAGAGGTAGCAACCTGGTGTTCCCCTCAGGAAGTCTATCCCCACCATCAGGGGTACTGTGAAGAACAAGGTGTTCACTTAGACAATGCCCGTAGAGGAGGTAGGACACGTCGCACAGTGGGTTCTTACCCACTGGATCATGTAATTCAGAAGTTTCCAAGACACTTCCTGCTGCCCCCATGTGAGCAGTGCTGGCCAAGCCAAGAGCAGGAAGTATCTTAGACTACCGATGCACAGTTTAGATCGGGTAGTCTGAGAAGTGGTGCAGCCACCTTGGATGATGATGCTGAGAATCAGTGGATCTGTAGCTGAAAAGATAAAAGTTTTCTTCCCCTAGTTAATGTTATTTTTTTTGGAGGGTCACTTTAACAATTAAAAAATCTTTACAGAATTATGATTTTTTTTCTCTAAACCATTCTTTTTTTTATTCTTTATTTTTACATAATTATGGAGGAAGCCATATGCCTTAAGCTGCTGCAACTTGTTTTACATAATGCACCTTGACAAAAGGAAACAACTTTTGGACATGTGAGAGCATGAGTGTGACTTCTGCATATGTCACTCTACAGCTACTGTATATAATAAAAGTTTTAGCTTACATTACAATCTGACCTGTGATGATATTGAGATGAATGCTGATTTTGGACAAGGAAATAATTCAATCAACCATTGTGTTTATACACCAGTAATTGTTTTTAATGACTAGTTTAGCTTGAGAACATCCACTAAATAGTTTTAGAGGATACAGAGAAGTTGTCCCATTGCTTAGATTGAAGTGGTATCCACCAAATGCAATTCTTTAAACTTACACGGTGAATGCTGACATCAGAACACTTGGATGTCCATCCAAATAATTAAGCATGTCATAATGTCAATAGTTTAACCATATCATTTTCTAATGATAAATGCTGTTTAAGTAGTCTCTGATGACCACCAAATCTGGTCTAGTGAATAGGATCCATCCATACATAATGCAAAAACATAGGCATTCTATATTAGTCTATTGTGGAACTGTATTCTATCTTGAGAAAACATGTTCATAGAACTATATAATAGTAGGTCCAAAATAAAATTAGGCTAAAAACGAAAAATAAAGTTTCAGGCCACTGACCAATATTCTTCTTTAGAGTACATAATTCCCTTTTGTGTTGAAGGTAGTACGTCTATCCTACAGCCCAAGGGTTAATGCAGTTTTGCTTATTTCTCAAGAAGTCTATACTAATAAGAGAAAAAGAAAGGTAAGATAATGACATGCATCTCTCTGCTTGAAGTTACGTATGCTAAGGACCAATTGCTCCTGACAAATGTTATTTCCGCTTTCTACATAGCTCCAGACATACACCCTTACCAAGAATATGTTTTTGGCAGGACATTTTTAGAA